>NW_008825155.1:1247319-1284199 GCF_000699105.1 Pygoscelis adeliae | reverse complement strand
CCAGCTGTTCCTTTTAATCCCCCTCCCTCAACCACCACCAAAGGAGAGAATCAATAAAGCACAGGGTACAGGATTAGGTGCCGGTCAATGGGTGCCCGTATCTACCTTTTCACTTGGGCTTTGGCATCTGAACCCATCACTCCAAGCAGAGGGCTCTGGGTTCCAAGGACTACATATATGTGTGTGCGCACTCACACCTGTGTCTGGTACCTGGTTAAAAAAAAAAAAAAAACACAACAAAAACAACTCTGTAAGAACAGCTTCAGCCACTCTGAATTTGTCCGTCTCTCTTTAGGAAGGATTTTGATATGTCTCTAAAGAACTCTTTGCAGATCTGTTTGCTTAAATATGGATATAGAAGCCTAGCTTTCAACAGCTAATTGACCCAACACCTTCTGTCTCTGGAGACAAGAATCTCATGCTAGCCTCCAGGATTCAAGCCTTCCTCCACGGTTCACCCTGAAGACAGGTCATTTTTACTTTTCTCCACGTAGCAAAGGGTGTCTCAGTACATGCTGTCATTTCTGTGCAGTCAAGATCAACAGCAAGATCACAAGGAAATTGCTAAGAGCTCCCTGAAAACATTTTATTTTCATCTCCATTTTCCACCTCTTGTTGCTATTAACCATCTTTACGTCAGTGATATGTCTTGTGACAGCTCATCAGAATCAAATGTCTGTAGTTTATTACAGCTGGGATGATTGTGAACTTTAGGGAATAAGGATGAGATGGGTAACCTTAAGGAAACAAAAAGGCTACAGGCTGACAACCGTAACTTGTAATGCTGAGCAAAGCACATGTAAAATTCAATGTGTAACCATATCAGAAAAATATCATTTACTCCTAAGAGCATTGGTGCAAGCAAAGGGGAATCAGACGCGCTTGGGCACAATAGCCAAGTGGAAATCTGCTGGCTGTAGCAGGAGCCAGTCAGTAGAATCACTGCAATCTCAAGCAATCTATATGGGTCACACAGAATCATCATTATGTTTCTACAAATCACTGATTCCACCAAGTGCTGAGGTTAACAAGGCTCCTGTCAATATCAGCGGTTTGGCACACGGGAATTGAATAGTCAGAGAATCAACCTCCATCAGTATTATCAAAACACACGAGAAAAAAGATGTGAATGCCTCCTTTCCCCCCACTCCTACCATCAGGTGATCCCTACGCTATACGCATGCTGCAACTACAGCTGCTCAGAAGTTTCTGACAGCTTTCCCCCAGAAAAAAACACTAACTGAACATGCTTTGCAGAAGCACATTTATTTCAGTGAGCCTTCTGATGAAACGTAAGCCATCCTCCCAGTCCTCGGCCAACTGCCATCAACTGTCATATGGCACAATGCAAAGTGCACGATGTAGCTAAGTCTTCAGAGCTTGAATTATTCAGGCTTCCAACATGCACAGCTCCCAGGCAGCTCTCTCTATCATGCACTTTGGAAAGCCCAAGTATGTTAAAGCCCTGAGAGAGTCACATCAGCGGGCCCCTAACCCTGTGCAACCTGGGGAATGAAGATACTGCAAGTCCTCACACAACTGCATGGCGGGGCTTCCCCAGAGCTCAGGCTTTCACACGGTAATGCAGAGATATTCCTTCTGCAAAATTAGCATCAACAGCACCATAAAGGATTTCAGAGCAGTCCCTGGAAAGTTTTTTTTAATCTCATGTTTATTCCCTCTTTATTCTCCCAAAGCCTGAAGAATCAAGTTTTCAGGCTCTTTACATCAGAGATTACACTGGCCATAGTTGGAGCAAGTAGGTAAGACTCGTAAGCAAGATACCCCATTTTTATGAAGACATCTTCACAAACAAAAAAAGAGAAGATGAAATACAGAACACTTCCAAGATGGCAACAGAATGGTTCTTAAAGCAGCAAGTTTTTTTAACTTCCCTTGAAGCATCAGTTAGTTTAACAGCAATACAAGTAGACAATAAAATCCAGCTTTTAGGATCCCCAGTCACTAGACTCCCCAAACAAAACAAATTCTGTCTTTGGTTATTTTAACTGCAAACATGTTTTAGATTGGTAGCTCCCAGGAAGAGAAGGTACAGCACACTACTGCACTAGCTGTCACACTCCAGAGTGGAAAGCAGTCTCACGTTTTGCTAAGGACAACTTCTTCCCCACACCTACGTGGCCAGTTAATAAACCAGTTTCCAAACTTGGAGTCAAAGGAGCATTCTCCGCTCTGCCACCTTCAGTTATCATGAAGCAGCGACATCGAACTGACAAACTCTCATTTTGCTGATCAGTAGGGTTCCATGAGCAGTTACTGTACCTTGGAGACCACCATTGTTTGGAAGATCAGTCTGGAAAACACAAAGGAAAGTTGGCTAAACATTACACCAATGTTAATTAGCTAATACAAGAACCCGTCTGACTTCACACAGAGTTAAGGCAAAGTTGCTCCAGCAAAAAACATTTACCTTGTCTGTGCTGAGGGACAGTAGCTCTTTAAATCATTCAAATCTCATTGCAAGACCACATCTTATAACTCCTAAAGCCTCAATGTTCAATAACCAAATCCTTTGCTAAATCAAAGATCAGGAAAATTATCTTCCTCTGGGGAACTATTACTATAAATCAGCAAGAACATAACTATATGACCATCTTCTAGAGTAGAGGAAATCAGAACTATTTGACTAGTGTCCCTGAGACTCTTTTATGCTAACTGTCTTCTCTTCTTGCAGCTGTCTGATCCCTGTGGGTGCAGTGGAATCCAAATGGTCACAGAGAATTGCAAGATAATGACAATTGTAGGCAGTCACCAATCTGTGACAGCATTAATGTCACAAAACCCTTGTTACCAGCAAAGGGAGGAAAAGAAAGCAGCGTTCAGTACTTCATAAAAGTTGCATGGTTTGAGGTGTTGTTTTTGTTTAATTTTTTTAATTGAATCAGAGTGTTATGTTGCTGCAGCCACCGGTGTTTAGGAGAGTAATAGAGCCTGGCTCACCAGAAACACCTTAAACAGAGCAATTAAGGAACATTTTGAAAAACCAAAGAAATAAGATTAGTGCTTCCAGGAATCAATCTTCAAACTGCAGCAAGACAGATATATCAGAATAATGAACTAACATCACAGCCCTGTATATCAAAGTCACCTTGGCACCAAGAACATCACACATGCAGGCAGGCAGGCCTTAGATCATTCCCATGCATAAAGGCAGCTGGCAAGAGTCTAGGGACTTATGGGTGGGCAGTGCAGGAGAAGAAACAAGTGGTCAGAGAAAATGCGAACTACAGGAAAATTCTGGTTTGGGAGAAAGGGAGAGAGGTTCCTCTGACTCACTCTCTGGAATGGGTCTCAATGCATCAGATGTATCTGGATGAGTGTCCTCATTGCTCTCAGACACTGCAAAGATATGGACCAAGGAGTTTTGGGAGGAAAAGAAAGGGAAAGTAGCAGGCTGCAAGATGTCGGTTAGACCACAGACCCTGAAGCATACAGTTCTGTTACCCAGAACACAGATATTTATCAAGTGTTACACTGTTGCTCATTATCTCAGAATCTCATCTTTTTGTCTTTTCCCTTTAGCTCTTCAGAGCAAACAGTGACCTCTTGAACAACAGAGACTGAGTCAGTTTTACAGAAGCCTAGCTACCTTTCAACAGGAAGTAACCTTCTCCAGCTGTGGTTGTGACATTTCAGTCCCACAAAGGCACTTATTCCGCTCCCACATCTCCAACATGGGTGATACTTCCTGAGTGTATGAAGAATCCCTTTCCATGTCAGCATGCTGCAAAAGCAGACCAGGCAGCAAGAGTTCTGCCAAAAACAGAATCCAGGCACAAAAGACAACCAGTAACTTGCACCATAACAGACACAAACATTTGGAGAACTAGCCTGAATTCACCAATAGCATTCCTAGTGGAAAGTCCCATCAAGTTGTTCACCTTTATCTCACTCCTAAACCCTTGCCAAGCTTCTTTCCCTCCTCCCTTCCCAGCCTCTTCCTTTGCACAAACAAAAGCTCCCCTTCCTTTTGCATCCCTGTGCCTACATGAGGAACCAAGATGCAGGTGGCCAGGGTAGAACCCTCTCAAGTCTTTTGGTTAGCTCTTTTCCATGGCTTGCAACTGAGAAATCAACATGTGTGCAAACCTCAGCATGAATAGAAGCCACTCCACTTACCAGCACCAACTCTGCATGGAGTCAAAAATTGACCTTGACTCTGTCCCATTTGTCAAAGAGCACTTCACCTCACCTTAAAAACCATTAGAAGTGGCAAAAAAATTTAGCTGCTGTTTGCCAGGGTAATTAAGATGGTTTGTTGTAGCGCTTTTAGTAACAGCCCAGCTTGAGATGGACAACACAGCAGAACACACACAGCTGGGGAAAGGTGAGCAAAGTTCATGCAATATGCTTGAGGAGATGAAAGCTCTTGGGTCCTCCTTCCTAAAAGAGCAGTTTAAGATGCAACTTTAACACTCGATCTCTAGGAAATCTCCTAGGTACAAAGCAAACACTAAGGCGGGAGGACCATATTTCTCCCTCTCTACTCTACAGCGCCTCCAAAGCTATATCCTCTTCCCCTTTATCCCTCAAACTTAATCCTTCAAGGCATTAAGGTGACATCAGTCTAAGCCCAGAAGGGTCTGATGCTCTGCTCACTAGCATTATGGCTTCTCAAGAGAGATGAGGCACTGTCATACCACAGGCTGGACTGGCAATGACAGCTTACCGAATACAGGGCTTTACGCTGCTCCATACAACAACCATTCATTCTTAGCCAGAAGTTAGGTTTGAACCAAAAGTTGACTGACAAAATGTTTGCCCCAACTGCCAGACCTTGATGCTGTCCCAAGATCCAGAAGAAGGAGAGCTACCAGGTATGAGACTTCTCCAACCTGCCTGCTTTCTCTTCTAAGAGACCCTCCAGCACCCATGTTCTCAGAAAATCCTTCCCTGGCATCCCAGCATTCTCCCACCAAGCACAGTAGTCAGGCAAGCCAGCAAGCCACTATTCTACAACAAGCAGATGTTATTCTCCAATGTGCCTCCTTGCTCTTGGACCACTATCCTGTTCAGATCCTTTGATGCACAAGTCCAGATCCTGCTCAGAGTAAGGAGGATTCCACTGAGGCAAAAGATTTGGTTGAGAATAGATCACGAGCCTCTCGTAAGAATAACTGTTTAAAGGAAAGAAGCTGATTCACTGAATGTCAGCTGTTTTAAAATTATCTCACTAGTCCCACAGAAACATAAGGAAGGCCTCACTGAAGCGGAGCAAGGGTCCATTTAACCCCCTATCCTGCTTTGCAACAGTGGCCACTAGTAGACACCTAAGGAAGAATGAGGTCAGGCTAAGTATATGTAGCATTAACCCCTATACTCTCACAGTATCTGGCTATTTTCAACTAAAAGGATTCTTTGAGTTCTTTCTGGTAGCTGAGGCTGCAACAGACCAGCATAATTTACTACAGCTGAACAAAAAAGAAAAAAACAAAAAACCCTAGAGTTTCTACCTGCTGTGGCTCTGTTTCTGAGACCAAAAATGCCATGAGATTTCCTTTACTCTTTGCACAGGCCCTAAAGGACAGCTGGCTTATTACGTCGTGTCTCCAGCAAGTAAAGTGGTCTTGCAGCCTTACAAGAGTTGGTGCTCTCTGTCCCCATCCTGTCCAAACCAGATAAACATAAAACATTTTATATCTGCATAGATCTGGCATGCCATCTATCTGTAAAAACACCCTGCCGGCTGTCTGGATCACATCTGTTTAAAGATCCATTGGAGCTTTTCCATCTATCTGGTGCTTTGAAATCACAGGGTAGACAGGCCAATTATAAACAATTAAGTTACCACATGTAAGAAATTACTGTTTCTCAGATGAGCAAAGGTAATTGGCCATATGCACACTCACAGACTAGTCCCAATGGCGAAGCAAATTGGTTTAACTTGTACTTTGTGGTAACACATTTTGCTACCTATTTGCAAGGGAGTAAAAGAACAGCTATGGTCAGCTACCACAGCTCAAGGCATCAGTTATCTGTGGTTTAAGAAGATACCCACAAGTTACCAGTCCACTCCCACAGTGAAACCTTTAGAGTTTGTCAGTGTTACTTAACCCCACCTCAACAAACTCACACTTCAAAAACAAAACCAGTTTCATTCTAAACAGAAGTAAAGACCTTGCTATTTATTTAAAGACACAGAGAAGAAATGTAGCAGGGAAAAAACAAAGATAATTACTTGCTAATTGTTCCTTCTCCAGATAATTAACACAGAAGCACACCTGAAACTATGCATTTTCTTTCCAAAGACACAGAAATTGTGTATATGAGTATCTTTAGTTTTATGTCAAAACAGACTTACAGCCTCCCTTGCTTGCAGTAAATTACCTGGGGGAAAAAAAAAAAATCACACTTTTGAGGAAAATTACCATTAAACAACTGCACAATACTTGGCTACAAGATAAGAGCAACCAGATGGGAGCAGGGGGAAACAACCCCAGAAATACTGGATTTGCATTATTTTAGGGTCAGCTCTAATCCCAAGAGGGTAAATGGATCACAGCAATACATGAGAAGAACCAACTCTACAAAATTCATCACTCAATAACATCCCACCTTCGGCACACTTCAATCAGGCTGTGATGAGAGGTGGGGAAGAGGCAGAGATTCACATGTGGTTGCTATGGAGTTAAAGGCTTGAAGGAGAGACAGGGAATCAGCACAACTGCCTAGAATACAGTTAACTCGAAGTGCCTCTCTCTAAATACCTCCCTGGCCAGCCAAATTCATGAATACCCATACTAAGAGAACCCTTTTAAATACCCAAGAGTTCCCATCAAGAGTCAGAGTCCAAGAACCAAAATTCACCAAGGGAATGTAGATTCTCCATGTTAAAAAACAGCTGAGACTGGCAAACAACAGCCAGCTGCTACAGGTATTAAAGGATGGAGGTGGACATGGATGGAGGACCATGATTAGCAGCATATCATCTCTGCCAACTGCCCTTGTAGCTCAATACTCTGCTCTGCCAGGCACAAGGGAGCAAAAGTAATTGCTAGAGATCCATGCAGAGATTGATTTACCCTAAGATGACAAGCAGGGGCATCACCATAAAATTTAAAACATTTGCAGTTCAGGTGTCAATCTGAAATGTTTGAAGTGCACTGAAGTCCTAAGAAGCCCAGGCACAATCCTTCGTCAAGAACACCCATCTTCAAATTTTTGGACTTTTTCTGCCCCGTGGCATCATTCAGCACTATATGAAACCACACTTGCTGATGTGAGCACACAAGACTCACATATAGGCAAGGATTGGGATGAGGCTGGCACAGGACATGCTACTTGCACAGTTTGCTTCCAAGACTAAACAAGGAGGAACTTCTTGGAATACGACCTCCTGAAGCAAAGATTTTAGGGGGTGGGAAAAGGGTTCTGGCAGACCAGAAAGATGAGGGGAAAAAAGCCTGAAGACAGTGCCAGACATGCTGGAGCTGATGACTGAAGTCATAAAGCACATTTCATGGATAATCCAACCAGCTGCTTCCAGATCACAAGAGGCTGCTGTATTTCCAACTCCCTGTAGAGTTTCCTAGCAGGGGGTGTGTGTGTGTGTGTGTGTGTGTGTGTATGTAGATAATCAGCAAAGTTTCTATTTTCTACTGCCTACTTAAGGCAGTCTTTCAGCGTGCATCCTCCTACGCTGCTATTTTTACCTGCTCCTAATCAGTGTGTTCTTAAACATCGAGAGACTCAGAGAAGAGCAGTTCAACTCCCTCAGTGCACAGCCCCTGACACACTGAGTAATACCTGAATGGCAGTTCTTCTCCCAGCACGCAGGACATCGTGCCTTGTAGAGCGCTGGGGAGAGCTGGTGGTCAAGGCCTGGGGGATCTCTTCTCATTCACAGGATGCTGAGCTTGAACTGAAGGCTTTTTGGGCAGAGATCATTAGCACCATAAGGAGTCAAGCAGAGAGGACTGGATCCAAAGTCAGAGCTTTAAACTACTAACATAGTAAATAATAATACTGACAATAAGCAGAGAAGCTGGGTAAACTTTTTTTACTGCATTGTTTTCTCCTCTCTTTTTTCCCCTCCTCTCACCGTAAAGCTTTCAGCTTTCACTTTCAATGAATCATGTTTCATTGCTGGACCCAAACATGCCTGTTCTATCATAAGCTCTCAGCCTCACAGCGGGCATTAACCTGTGGACAAAATCCCCAAAGGACCAGGGTCCCTCAGTCCTTTTGAGGAGCCCCTGAGATTTACGGTAACAAGGAGCCTGAAAACACCAAGTAGATGGCACCAAATCCTGATGACAGCTCACTGATCAGCAGGCTGCTCTCTCAGCTCCTGTAAAGGCCTTTATCAGCTAGCCAGTAAAGCTACTTATTTAAGCAGAGACATTTTCAAGTGTGCAGCCCCACAGAAGTGGTGTATGTGTATTGCCTACAGTGATATCCTCTGTGCTAGCACAACCCCTGATCACACTTTGGAGGACAGACACTACTGTCCTCAAGGCTCAAAGCATTCACATTCTGTGGGGAAGCCCGACTCCTGCAGTGAGGACCTTCAACGTGTATCATCTTCCAGCCTGAGATAAGGAAGGACTTGATATATGTACTTTTTACAGCCACTGGCTAACAAGCATCCATAAAATAAAAAAAGCCAAGGGAAAGCAAAAAAACAAAAAAAAAAAACCAAAAAAACCCACAGATGCCAAACCAAACTCACCAAGGGCTGACACGCTGGAGATGAGTTTGGCTTATGTAATACAGAAGACTTGTACCAAAAGTCAAGGAGCTGTGGTTCCTTGGCTATTGCTAAGAGTAATATTCCACAACCTGCCTCAGAAATACTCAAATGATCCAATTTCTGAGGAACCATTTGAAAGGGAACAGATTTCCTCTTTTGGACATCAAGAGTTCAGAATAAGAACTGTCTCCAAGAGTTCAGAGTAAGAAAGCACAGGCTGAAGGAGGTGTTACCTTGCCTGTGCCTCCCTCAAAGTCCTGGCTAGCACTGCAAACAGATTTGAGCCAGGTGTCCCCCAGCTGGACACTTCTCTCATCACTGTCAGCTGCACCAATCTGAGCCCCAGATACCACAGGGCTTAAGAAAAATTCCTATTGCAGTCTGGGTACATTAAGCGGTGGATACAGAGAAATCAGCACAGCAGCAGTTTGCTTTTAAATTCAAGATTAGAGGCTGGTGAGATACTGCGAAGCTTGCCATTCACAGGTTTCCACCATTGTTCTCCCTGAACACACTTAGGTATTGTATCAGGCCATTTTCACTGAAGGTCAGATTTTCATGTATATTTTCTCCAGAAGCCAAAGTGATCGACAGCATTTTAACTTCTCTCCAAGTGAATGGCTCCAACAGGAAGAACGGGGAAAGAAAAGGGATAGGCACATTGCAGTTATCTTACTGGATCACAAGTCAGCTCTTTGAAGCCCAGCATTGCGGTGGTTTATTTATATTATGACAGCACAGAGTCCAACTGTGATCAGGTTCTCATTATTCCAGACACTGCTTTTCCAAAGAGCAAGGGATGTCCCCTACCCCAAACCATGTCAGCCCTGTTCATAATCATGTCCCTGCATCCTCATGTCTGTCACCCATCATACCTTGCTCCCGTCAACTCTCTCTAACCCCGTTCATTACACCTACAGCCATGGTGCTCATATCCCTGATCCAAGTTCTAACAGGTGGAAGAAAGGAAGCATTTCCACAATTCCAGAGGCAATGGAAGTGGTAGCATAAGCAACCTGCTAACATTTGAAGTCTAAATAACCCCAAATCTCCCAATTGACCATTAATGTCTTAAGTTTTCTTTTATCCTTTCTTCATTTCTCGACTGCTACACAAATAGGCAAAACCCCCTTTGTTTCTCCTCATCCATTGTGCAGCCTTGCTGTGAAAGCACGTTAAATTCTTTCCTGAGTTTCAAGAACAGACAGATCTTCCCTTGAAATAGTCCTTAATTCACCTAATTTTGCAAGCCATTTCCTCTCTTGCAGCAGCATCAAAAAAAAAAAAAAAGGAAAAAAAAAAAAGAATTCCCCTAAGGCCAAAAGTTCCAAGGGCCAAAGCTCCTAGTGATCCATAAGTAACAGAGAACTAGCTCCAGTGCCCCAAACCCAACCACACCAAAAATCTTTAAAGACAGCTCCAGTAACATAAGAAATGTTGCCAGCAAGAACCAAGTAACCGATCAGCCATGAGTACCACATTTGAGAAACACGGCATCTTGGTCTGCATATGAGTGCTCTGAGCAAATCTCAGCTTCCTGTCAACACGTACTATTTAAACCTCTGACATTTTAAAAGTTGACCCTATGGATTGATTGTAGGCAGTTCAATATAAACATTCAGCACATGATACTTGATATTTAAACTTCCTAGCTCAGATTATAAATGTTGACAGATTTGTCTATGACTGGACCTGATTGGAAAGTATCTGTGCTCCCATTTAAAGTTTCAACATTTTGCCCATTTTTGTAAACATTTATCATACAATTTTTTAAATTGCTCAAAATATTTAAAACATTTTTCCAGCACTGAACAACCAAAAATCAAAGCAATTTCCTAAAAAAAAAAATCATAGAGTATTCCATCATAAAGTCCTTTGATTAAAACTGAAACTTTTCAAGAAATCTTCAGTTTTCTTGGAGAACTGATTACACTGAAAAACACATCAATAGTAATTTTGTAATCACTCTCCTCTCCCATAAGTCTTATGGAGACTCATGGTATTGATTTTTTCTTCATTTTAAAACTAGAACTACATGCGGTTGAAACCTTTAAGTAAAAATTCTTACTCAGTTTAACATTTGCCATAAAACCAGTAAACAGCAATGTGAAATATTAAAAATAAATTTTTAGTAGGACTAATATTTTTCAATGATTCCACCTAAACACGAAAAAATATTCTTTTGAAAGCAAAGTCACTTTAGGTAATATATTAATAAAGCATTTCAATAGCTTTTCATTGTGCCTTCCTCCTTCTTTCCTTCTTTTTGCAGCTGCAAACAGAGCACAAGCAATTTGGGGGAAAATACTTTGGCATAAATTTTTAATATGTAGTTTCCTCACAAAATATTCATGCTCCTTACTGCAGTTTACTTCCCTATGAACGTCAACACCAGCAGTCAATAGAATATGCCCAGGCTCAACCCAGACAAATTAATTCTGCTTTGCTTTGCCCAAAATCCAGCTTGCATTTCTCAGTGAGCTCAGAGATCGACACTAGACTTCCCCCAAGGAAGCTCAAGCTCTCCCAGCACCCTCACCTGAACCAAAACAATGAGACAGTAGGCTGTATACTTCAAACTCTCTACAGATTGCACTCATTTAGTATTTATTTAAGTGATAGCAGGATAACACCACTGAAAGAGGATGCTTAACTTACAGGGGAATAGCTCAATAGATCAGAAGTAGCAGAGGTCACACTACAATCCTCAGTCACCTTTTCGTACTCTTTGCATTCAGGGCTTGCTGCAGCTCTGACACAAATGAAGGGAACTGCACAGGGACAGAGCCATCCCCCAGCACCTAATCCAGATCAGACCCAGGTGCCTACACACAAAGCAGGGGCTGGTCCTTCCCCCTCTTCCCAAGCAATTCATGCCTGCAAGCAGATCATTTTCCCTCTGTGGTCATACCCTTACAGTCTAAGTAGGGAAAACTAGCAAGCAAGAATCACTTTATTCCATCACATTCCCAGTCACATGCATATACATACATAAAAAAACCAAGATATCATCTGGAAATTCAGAAAAGATGGGTGATATCTTTGCTGAGACAATCACCACATAAACGCATTTCACAGCCTTAGGCTCTGAAGACTACAATGAAACTGAAAGCTAAAGAAAGATGAGTCACCCCCTATTTATATTTTTCAGGAAGCAAGGCTTCAGACCAAGCCTTGGATGGTCACAATTACATCACAGTCTCTTGCAGTGATAAGCAAAATCTGTCTTCTAGCAAGTGGAAGCAAGCTGCCAATGTCTGGTGGCAAAACTTAAGCAACAAGCATCAGAAACAAGTGTGCAAATAAGCAAGAGGGAAGTGTTTGCTACCTGGCACAGTTAGAGGGGTCAAGGATGGTGTGTTCATTCAGCACATCACCTGCTTAGATCCCTCTATTTATAGTCCAGATAGGTTATACACAACTTCTATGCTTTAAATCCAGTTAATCTATTTATTACCATCAGATCTCTCTGACAAACCCCTGCACAGAAGTGAAAGTTCATTTACTACAGAGTTTTGTCTCTTTGAGCTGAAGCTGTGAAGTGAAGTCACTGTGGCAGACGTTTGTTACCATCAGAGAAACATCTCTGAGGTTCAACAGGAGCACGAGCTTCAAGATTTCTCCCATGATAATGTGTAGTGAATGAAGTTCTGTACTCCAGCTCCTCGATGGATTTTGATGCCTCGCTGCCAAAGTAATTAATGGGAGCTTGGCACCTAGCAAGCTTACAGGTCCACAGCCCCACCATGGAGGAACATTTAGCCATGCTGACCAAAGGACCACGTTTCTCCCTCAAACATGAAGTCTCTTGAGGAAAGATAGTGGCCTAAAGATGGCCTAAATATGGCCTAACGTGGCCTAAAGATAGCATGGCTGACCAAACAGTCCTGCCAGATTGCCTACGGCCAGTGAGTCCTGGGCACCACTTTCTGTAGCTTTACTGGACTCAGACCTCACTGTCACTTGGCCTCCCTACTCCCATCCTCCCGCTTGGCTCTCAAGTGTTTCACCCTCCTGAACCACCCAACCACTACTAAGACCCCAGTTTCCTCTCCTTTCCCTTCTCCCATTACATCTCCCCTTGTCTCAGCAGAAGGTGGCAGATAATTGCCAGAGGTCATTAGTATAGGCAGGAAAGAAATGGGCTTTTCCTCTTCCCATTGTATTTTCTTTCTGGGTTAAATACCCAAAGGAGTTTGAAGTCAGCCCTAGCCCCCCTGGTGCTTTCTTTCCCTGCACATGGTTCAGAGGTAGGACTGTTCAAAGCCAACTGAATCACAGCTAGCCCTCTAAAGCACCTGCCTCCTCTCACCCCTGCAGCATTCTACTAGCCTCACTCAAATCCCTCAGTGATGCAGGGCACCCACTCACCAGCAGCCAGGGAGCCCAGCTGAGAGCATTGATTCTCCCCTAGACACTGCTTTGAGGCTGATCAACTAATCAGGCAGTGGAAAGCCCTGGGGAAGCTAAGAGCCATCCTTGGAGAAAAGCCTGCCATTTTCCCTCACCGCCAGCTCCCCAGGCCATGGCTACAGACAATACAGCAGAGACAGAGTAGGGGCCTCGATTAAAGAGGATGTGTGGATGGACAGGAGCTATTGGATGCAACTGCCTAGTTCACAGCATAACTCAGTCAGCTTCAGGGGACCCTGCTCTGCAAAATCCACCTCTCTATACTTGCATTGCCGCGGAGACCACAGACCCCACTCCTTCTGCAATAATGTTGTATGGATACACAATGGATTCAAAAGACAAGCCTGAACTGAAATTCAAACCCCTCTCTGCAAGGTGCAGGAGTCCAGCTGCTCTCCAGAGACCCACACCACTTCAGTACACTGTATGCAGCAGTATGGCTACACCTCTGCCACCCACAGCAATACCCAGCACTTGTTACAGAGGCCACCATTCTGGGGTTGAAAAAGATTCAGTCCCTCCACCTTACAGCAGAGAGACCCCACAAACACTCCCAAGGTGCTTGGAGAAGCAGAGTCTTTCTACTCACACACTGCTATTCATGCCATCCTTAAGAGTGCCTAGCTACATATAGTCACCCCCAAAAGGTGGGAATGTCACCTGAATCAACTTGCTTTCTATTTCCACCCTGCCACAGGCAAGACAGAGTAAACTATAACACATAGTGGATCTAGATACTGGCATTTACTTAAGAACCAGTGATATTAGAGCTTTTACCCTACTTGATTATCTCACACATATACTCACTTGCTCCCTTCCCAGCACTACATTCACTGGATCTCAACTTTCCTTCCTGCAAGGAGGACACAGCTGGTCCAAGGAGGTAAGGCAAACTCATGTCTGTGCTCTGCCACTGCTCACAGTCTTGGGCATTACCAGCCAAGGTCTCTGGGCACACCCCAGCATTCATCTCCTCACATCTTCCTGATCTCCGAGATCTGGGATGTGGGCAAGATCTTCCCTCCAGCCAGGATTTTCACCACCTTCTTCTTGAAACCACTCCTTTTCAGGAACCCTTCTTTGAACAGCCTCCTCTTCTTTCCAGGCTCCCAAGCCCCTGGCTTTCCCAACCTATCTAGTCTACATGAAGAAGTACAATACATGATCAGCCTCTGTCTCCTGTCTCTCTACTAATTGGAGAATTTAGAATATGCAACTTTTGTTTAGTTAGGGTGTTGTCAAAATGTGCAGCCAGCCCTAGTTGTAGCTTTCAAGTAGCAGGCTTGTGCTTGAGAGTTCAAAGGTGGTTTTGGACATACATCCCCTTCACTCACTCAGAATTAATCTGCTACCTATCAGTGTTCACAACTGAAGCTATTTTTGCCTGCTACTATTGCCCTTTCCGTCAGGTCCCTCTTGCTGATGCAATCCTACTGCTTTCTGCTGACCACACAGGCCCCTCACTGAAGGGCCTGTCTGGCCCAAACCTCTCAAGTAAGTTGAGCTTCGGAGAAGGAAGAGCCAGTCCCATGCGGACTTGATTCTTGCCAGCTCCCACGCAAGTTTGGATGTCTCCTCCCTATTCCCATCATTTCATTGCAATTGTAGTAGACAAAGAGACAGGGGACAGACAGCACACCCGTGGAGGCTGACACAAACTCTGCCTAGGACCAGCCCTCAATTCTTCCACAGACTCAGCCATTGGAAGATAAAGCCATGTTTCCTTGGTGTTTTCTCTGTAACTGAGGAGCATTCTAAGCAAAGACCCCAAAGGTTAAGAAAGGATTAGATTTCACTGAGCAGATTTTCTTCAGTGACACAGCAAGGACGAGTTTCAATTGTGTCTGTTTCCATTAATTCTGGCTCTCCTTCCCCTTTGTCCAGGATACTTAGGAACAGAGAAAAATCAACCTCCCAGCTACCAAGAACTGTCACTTCCACACTCTTCTACCACAAGCAATATACCAGTGCTCAGAAGTCCCTCTGCACCACAGACTGCTTTAAAATACATTAATATAAACAAGGGTGAGTGCATCTACATCAGCAGGGTCACTTCAGAGCAAAGTTGGTGACCAAGACTGCAGAGGATGGCACCCAGCACGCTGAGGCCAGTACATAGCTCAAAATTGTCTGGAGGTCAAGAGCTGGCAGAGGGAAAAATGCATCTTGGTCAAGAATGCCAAAGGTAATGGAAATAGTGGATTTGGGCCCTGGGTACTTGGGCTCTTGAAGATATATGGGGAGAAACCTTCTGGAATACTTCCTCTCTAAAACATGTTTCTCTCACAAGAGTCCCGTTTTTCTCTCTCTGCTAAGCCTGATGCTTCCACCACAATTAGAGGCACCTTCTCCATATCTGAGCAAGCTCCTGTTCCATGAGCAAGCTAATGTACATTCTTGTCTAGAATAGAAATAGCCTTTGAATTCACAAGCCTTCCCTAAAGACTGTGTCCCTGAATTGGAAAAATCTCCCTAGAAAGCACCACAGGCTATAGACATTCTTAGGTGTCACAGTTTGAAAATGTTCACCTTCACTCTCCTGTCAAGAGCTACCTGCACTATGTGAGTCAACAACTAGTCACCCTGATATGTTGGACTGTGCTCCTGATCAGCTCGCAAATGATGAAAAGTGAGCTCAGACTGGTGCCATTCAGACTCCTGCCTGAGTGTGCCTTTTATTGATGCCTTCCAAAAGTTCCTCTTTAAAGACAAACTGCAATCCCAGAGATCACTGCAAGCACAGAGCAATCCTCTCTGGTACAGAAGGTAAAAGAAAGATAATTGAATGGGCCAAGAGTGAACTACTCCATCCTTCAGGGACAAAATATGAATGCAGCTGCCTGGGCGGCTGCATCCCTCTTAATGCAAAACTTATTTCCCAGACTTAGCTGTTAGATTACTGCTTCTTCCTCCCCCATGTATGAACAGGGGGAAACTTGTCAGCAGAATTTTAGAAACAAGACTGGACTAATGCCTTCTTTTCCAGTAGATTACCTACAAATAAAGGGTTGTCTGAAAAAGAACATGGAGACTAATGTACCTCTTAACAAGGTTAAGGTGGTATATTTATTCATTTTAGTATTACTACCACTTAATACATTTTTGTGACAGTTTAATGCTAGATGCTATTTTAAGACTAGTTCTTCAGCTTGCATAAACATAGCTCTGCTGAAAGACTCAAATGTGTTCTCCGAAGCCAAAGAGTAGGAGCAGTATTATCAAATATGAGATGAAAGAAAATAGCTAATAAAGGCAAAGTTTTAACAATCTTTCTGGAATTAGTATGTAACCCTCAGCTTATTTTGCTCTTGCTCCTGCTGGTTTTGCCTGATCCTCCTCAGAATTACTCTCTTGACTTCACTAGCTCTGAGAGCTGCACAGAAAGTCCAACCTCATCCCATGGCAGGGCCTGCAAAAAGCGATGCAATTGTCTGTCTTCAGATGGAGTCCAGAGCTCCCTCTCCCATCAACTCTGCAATCCACATCCTTTGGCTCCTGAACAAAGATTCAGACATTTGGCTCCTAAAGTTAAGAAAGTTGGTCATCCTAATCCAAGTGACTTTGGACATGTCCAAGTTGTTTGTTGCAACCTGTTGGATCACCTAAAATACTTCTACTCTAAGACATGCAGCTAGGAGTTTATCCTCCAGATCTGTACTCCATGAAGCCCAAAATGAGAGCACTTTACCTTCTTCCTACTTGAATCTCCTTCTCAGAGAGTTTCTAATTTATTATCAAATAAAGTCTATATGTGTATTATGTACATCTGTGGTGGGTTGCCCTTGGTTGGCTGCCAGGTGCCCACCAAGCCGCTCTATCACTCACTTCCTCAGCAGGACAGGGGGAAGAAAATGAGAGAAAAAAACCTCGTGGGCAAGATAAAGGCAGTTTAACAAAGAAAAGCAAAGGCCACACATGGAAGCAAAGGAAAACAGAAAAACTATTCTCTACTTCCCAGCAGCAGGCCATGTCCAGCCACTTCCTGGGAAGTAGGGCCTCAGTATGCAGAGCAGTTGCTCCAGAAGACAAATGCCTTAATAGCAAATGCCCCCTCCTCCTCCTCCTTTCTCTTAGGTTTTATTGCTGAGCATGACATCATATGGTATGGAATATCTCTTTGGTCAGTTTGGGTCAGCTGTTCTGGCTACATCCCCTCCCAACCTCTTGCCCACCCCCATCCTACCGGCCTTTGGGGGGGCGCAGGGAAGCAGCCTTGATGCTTCCCTGGGAAGTGGGAAAGCTGCTCAGCAGTAGCCAAAACGCTGGTGTGTCATCAACACCTTTCTAGCTACAAACACAAGCACAGTACTATGAGGACTGCTATGGGGAAAGTTAACTCCATCCCAGCCAGACCCGATACAACATCTCCAGGTGCAGACTCATGAATTAGATCTTTCAGAGGGCCTCAGGATACACCCAAATATCCAGAAAGACTTCCTTTGGATAGACAGCTTCAGTTGGAAAATTAAATAAAAGTAGGAAAGATGCTGAGAGGAGGAGGAAAACACACTGGTTGCAAGTAATTAACAAGTGTGCCTTGCAGGCTTTTCCCAGTTGCTTGGCAACCCAGAAAGTCACACCAGAGAGCAAGGGGTATTTGGACAAGTGGTTTAACTGGATGCTTCCAGAGCAGTAGTTTTAGGTGGATAAGGGAAATCTTTGGTGTATTCCCACACCTTCACCCTCCTGTACTGGTATTACAGGCCTCACATAAAGTCCAGGGAGACTTCCTACAACTTCTACTCCATTCAAAGGGAATAGTGGAAAAAAGATTGCTGAAATGAAGAGAGACCTTTACCTTCATATCACTTTTGCTCTTCATTTGCTATGCCTGTATTAGAAAATAAAACAGGCCAGGGCCCATTTTTTGGTCCAGAGATCACTTGGCACAACAGGGTCTGCCTCCATCTGGCTAAAATTCCTTCCTCCCCAAGACAAGGTGCCAAAAGGAAACATCCTTGGGCTACCCTGTCCCCTAAACCAGGCCTGAGTTTGTCTGAAAGTGTTCATTGGCATGGGACACAACTGTGCTGGGGGAACATCCACGGCAAAACCATCACACTCCCAACACCAGGCCAAGCAAGGGCCAGTCAACATCCAGGAGCTCCCTGGACGCCACATGGAATGAAATAGGTAAGGAGCATCCCTCCTGAGGTAGGCACTGGGGCCCAACAGGCAGAATTGGCTATCATTCAGAGGGCCACAGCCACAAATTGAACTGAGCAGAGTCACTGGCTGGAAGCCAAACCTTTGACAGATTAGCATCTGTCCTAGTGCAAGAAAATCTGGTCCACAGAGATTAAAAGTGCTCTGCTCAGCTTTCTTTGACAATAACCACCAAGGGATGGATGAAGTGGACAAATAAGCCAGTTGGCAGTAGAGAAGGTAGCAGTAAGACAAGGGCATTTTGCTAAAGAAGCAGCGGTCTCAGTCAGCCTTGTGCCTGGCTTCCCCACACACCTTTCCCTTTAACTGCAATCTTTCCACTACAAGGAATCTGTCTTTGCAAAAAGACCTGGCTCTGGCAGAGAGAAATAATCTTCGACACGTTTCCTGGGGGTGCTTTGATAATGAGAAGAGAATTCAGTTAAACAGTGGCAACACCTGACTGTCCTTCCGGCTTTCATTTTGTCCCTTTAATTAACAAAAAAAAATGTTTGAAAAACTATCCAAAAAAGCAAACCAATGCCCACATATCACTCTTGGGTTAAAAACAATTTTGAAATCTGACGCTTGTGTAGTTCTGTAGGCGCAGTGGATATTAATAATTCAACAAAATATTATAGTCATTACTATATTTTGCAATATCACAACAGTGTGTTTTAGCAGAACTGCTCTCCAAATCTCATTGCAAGAGCCATTAATAAATAAAATGCAATTCACTGTATTAAATGTGTTGTTTAAAGGCTAAATATTTCATCAGAACTAATTCATTTTAAATAATCAGACTAGGACTCTCCTCTCAGCACCAGGACAAATCTCCAGCTCCATACACTTTCCACATTCAGAAATGAAATTATGTTTCAAAAAGCAAACCATAAATTGAATTCAACTGGAACATCTATGCAGCAGCTCTTAGACTACAACCCCCTGCAGACTGATGGGATCACAACCAAGCAGGCCACAAGTCTCACAACTTTGTTATGCTGTTTGTGCAACCCAGGAAAATTAAGATTGGAAAAATACGATAGAATGGTTCGCATTTATTGCCTGCCTTGAACAGTGACCAACGCCCGATTCTCTGCGGGAAGGAGGAATAAAAAGCATCTTAGTCCAAACATCAGCTGCCAACAGCTGTAGACAGCAGTGCTTATCCAGTGCTTTCCATCAGTCAGTCTCAAAGGGTGGGGAAACAGCTTGTCAGTGGTTAATATAAAGGCTAAAGGATGAGCTCATATATTTCTCCATCATGCACAAGTAATACACATGAGCTCTACGCCATTGCCTCCAAAGGCACTCATGACTCCATTTCAGTTGTGACTTAACTTTGGGGTAAAAAAACCCAAAAAAACCAGCCCTTTAAGCAAAATGAAAGCATTTGCCAAAATATTTTCTTGGAACTCAAAAGTGGGACCAAGTGATCTAGATCTGAAGTGTAACTCCCCCTCCACTCTCAAACACACCAACCTCCCAACCTACCCAGCCATAAACTGGTGAGTTTCTAACCAGGACAAAGAAGAGGGAGTTTGATTTTAGTTTTTGTCAACTGTTATTATTAGCAAAAAATGTTACCAAACCCATATGAAAGGGAAAAAAAAAACCACAAAAAAAAACCACCAAAAAAACCCAAAACCCACACACAATTTTCAGTTTGATTTTTTCAGTTTGAAAACTTCTTCCTCAAAAAAAACCACTCAAAAGTAACTGTTACTTTCTGGCCACCTCCAGAACAGTATGTAAGCATCCGCCCTGCTGACTGACAAACTTCAGCAACGTAATTCCTGTAATTAAAACAAAGCAACACGATCTTACTAACAGGGCCTGCATCAGACACTATAATCTCTATTTTTATCCATGGAGCTCACCGCTTTCCTCCAGCAAGAGCACATAAACACTGCGACCTTCTTGTCAACAACTTTATACCAAGACACAGCATAGCACAGAACATCGGAGGGGGTAGTATCTTCAAACATGACTTTTTACAGTAAAATAGCAACCTAAAGCCAGCATATTGTATATCTCCTAAATTGTGCTGAATTTGCTTTCATAAGTATATAATTATAAATGTTTCATTTTAACCTTTTAAAATAAAAATATCAGCTTTTCTACACAAAAAAATCCTTTAAACAATTCCTTAAAAATTAGGGGGATGTGGTTTTTTTATTTGCTTGGTTGTTTGGTTTTTTTTTTAAATCAGAATGAGAGTCTATGCTTGGTCCGAGTCAGAATCTGGGGAGACCTGTCAGGGTGGAGATGGGGGTTAGCGATTAAGCCCAAATTATTTCCCTTCTGTCAACCACCCCACACACACTCAAGAACACCAAGATGAGCAGTAAATTATTTGCAGAGCTCTGTGTACTATGTATGCTTGATTCCAGACAGATGCTAAATATGCCAGATACAATTCAATGCCAGTTACAGCTGTGCTACTGAGCAATGTCAGATATGTGACATTGGGAATAGATGGACTTTTAGTCTCATCCAGCACATCTGATCTTATGTTCCTGGGCACATGTCCAAAACCCATTAAACTCAATAGAAATGCAAAGAATTCGCTGGCTTTGAGTCAGATCTTGTATGACAATGGACAGGAACAGCTAGAGATATTTAACCTGTCAAGGAGAAGAGTTAATGGGAACCTGCTCTAATAAATACACCACCTTTACTGCACTGTCTATTTGTGCTTTAAGTCATTCAGCCTCAAGAGCTAAGGAGCCTTAACTCCTGAGCCAAAGCCCAGACGATTTCTCTAGGCTTCCTCCAAGACCCTATAAAGCACTGGCTGCATTCCTCAGATGAGCCAGCAGGACTTGAGCTAGTGGGGAACCTAAACCCAGGACCAGTGAAGGACCAGCATAGCACAGCTAGAGATAGTCACCACCAACATCGGAACTTGGAAAAGTGATTCAGAGCTCAGGCAATGAGCAAAGCAGTAAGAGAACATGCCATACCACAAACCAGGATGGTCTCCACCAAGGCAGTAAAGAAGCCTCATTTTTGTTTGACATGCTCTTTGGACACTGCGTGGTGGAACTTTGCAATTAAAGTCCTCATCATCATTACAAGCTACTTCTAAAGGACTGCATTCCTGGATTGCTCAACCCCTTCAAGAGACAACTCTCTGCTTCACCACGTAGTTCAATGGCTTGTGACACTTGGTAATTTACCACAGCATTAATGTTTTTCTGGTTGCTGCCTGTTATGAAACACAGGTTGAAACATAGCCATGCAGATGGAATAGGCTTTCAAATTCCATCCCGTCCAAGCCTGGCAGCAGCCAGAGTAGGGGAAGGCATGTGGGTCTAATTCTCATCTTACTGACACTCCATCAGTGTATCACCACCAACTTAGAAGGTATTATTGTTGCCCTACTCCAGCGTCAGGAAGATGAAAAATAAGCCCTTGAAATAAAACATGCTGCTCTGGCAGAAGCCATTGCTTCATCAAGCTAGGGTCCTTATCAAGGCAAGTGTTTTTTACAATACCAAGGATTTAAACCAAGCACAGCAGTTTCATTAAGGAGATAGCAGTAGAGAGACCAAAGGGTTCCAGTGACAAGTTACTCCAAGCATAAGTGCGAGGATCCAGAACAGCATTTCCAGTCTGGCAAAGGGATCACTCACAGCACTTGGGCTGTCTGGCCAAGTCTGTGTACTGTTTATCTACCTAGGGGGAAAAAAAAAAAATTCTCAGAGCAGCTCTTTCTCCAGCAAGCACAGAAGAGTCTGCAATCCCAGCTCAAGGCTACAGCATAGCACAATTTTTAAAAGTTTGTTTTGCTAGTTTATTACAAACTGTTCCTCCCCTCCAACTTCCATTCAGGAAGGTGGTTGCAACCTCTCGAAACAACAGCCCCTCACAAGCAGCGAAGATCTCTAGCAAAGCAGTGAACTGAGAGCGCACAGTTGCCTTAAAGACTTTGGGCGCTACTGTGTGCACTAGGAATGGACACCCGTCTTTTCCCAGAACCAGCACACTAGAATTTAGAATACATTTTCACACTGAGGTTTTCATTAGAAATATTCCAAAAGAACAGAGGCTTGGCAAGTCCAACTCAGCAGTTCTCACCCTAAAGTGTCCAAATCACTAGTAGCCAACGAACATCAATGTTTGCATTGCTAATGCCAGCAACACAGGCACATGCTAGTGCACTCCAGCAAATTTACACTTGAACATCCAAGCTTCCCACCAATGCAAGATAGGGAGAGTGATACTTGCCCACACTGTGGCAATACCTCAATCTTCCTCCCTCAAGTTGCAGACTTAGTCATGTTCCCCACAATCAGGCAACTCATTTCCACTGTCCCAAGCTCAGGACAATGGAAAAGAAAACCTAAGAAGAATGAAAAAAAAAAAAAAAATCAGGGGCACAAAGCAAAGGAGATACATAAAGACCCACACTGGCAAAACTAAGGCTGCACACAGAAATATTCACATCAGGGTCCTGTTCGCACTAGTACAAATAGAGCTCTATCGGAGCAACACCAGCATAAAATCGCCATAAACCAGAGTGGATTTTGGACCATGAACATCAGCTGAACAGTATCCCTTGAAAGGGTAATAGGTATTTACTGACATTCTTCCTCTCCATTCAGTTAATGGCAGGACAGACCATTTAACCAGTGGTCTAAAGCTTTAGCTTGCATGACAGCAATTTATGCACCCTGGCAGGTGAGAATAACCCATTCAACTCTATTGACCTAAATAAGTAGGAAAAAAGCCTCCCGATGGCATTTCTCTGCCTAGTTCTTGTCTGAGACAACTCCAAACATCATTCAGCCATGGCACGTCCAACCTGAGTCGACCATGTCCTAGACACTTGCACACTGACTCCAAATAATCGCTTTCATCTCTCCCAGTGGGGGTTAGACTTAGCCACAAAGCAGCACAGCATCAAAATACTGCTTAAGTTCCCAGTAGTTGTGAGTGCCTTGCTCAGGGGACCTTTTTTTTAATCTTCTGGTGCTAATTCCTTCCATTAGGTTGGTTCTCTGTCCCTGCCCTAGGCAGGAGCTGCCATATCAGAAGGATGCAGAAGGAAAAGGCATCGTACAAGTCAAGCACAAGCCTGCCTCTGGAGGGAGAGCATTTAAATAAAGAATGAACCTGAAATAGCTACCAGCTTCCCTGTAGCCACCACTGTCTGTCAGCATGAATTCACCACAGGGGACCATCATGCAGTAGCAAAACCTCTTCTGGCCCCACATTCAGGAGCAAGAAAGTGAGCAAAAACTGACCAGCGTGCCAGCCCAGAGACTAGCACAGGCTAGTGTCAAAAAGACAGAAGCAAGAGAAAAGGCCACATCTTCCCCATCAGAACTGATCATCTGTGGTCTGCAGGAACAGGTTGGCAGGGAATGCCCACACTGCTTCCCCTTCAGGGAGCTCCAATTCCATGTATGCAGGTGAAAATAAACAGCAAGGTTATGCCAACCCTATTATATACAGCATCCTTTAAAGACACAAGATTTGTGCAAGGTGCTGTACATACACCTGGGTAAAAAAAAAAAAAAAAAGCCATTCTTGCTCGCAAATGTTTACCATTAAGCACAGTTTTCTACTTATCTCTCAAAACCCTACAACTCCACAGGCATTTTCTGAAAAAATGCTTTTAGCTCAGGACAGAAAAGGTTGCAAGGACAGACCCCAACTAATTGCCAGTTCTTTTCCAACAGATGAAAGCAGAGCAGAATTGAACCCAGGGAGGACACATGCTTTATGAGAGCTCCAAATTCAGCACATGAACAACCATGTTCAACCTAAGGAACATGGTCGATAACTGAGGGCTGCCAGGATCCAGCCATGCCAGGCACAGGAAAAACCTTCACTCCTGACTCATACCAGGGGCCCACTGCCACTGTCTAAAGGCCATAGCAAGGGAAGGAGAAGGAAGGGACCTGCAATCCCATATAAAGGGATCGGAGCACATGAGCTACAGCAGGAGCGTGTAGAGAAGGAATGGAGGAAAAGCAGGCAGAATCAGACTACAGCCCCAAATCATCTCTGGTTACATGGTACTTACATTTTATCTAGGTAAATAGTTATATACCTAGTTCTATAGTTATCAGGTCACATATCCTTACACTATGCATATGTTTACATGTGTATCTTCTACATTTCTAAAACACATTTTTTTTATAAGCAGCAGTGATTAAAATGGGATTTTAAAAGATGTAAAGAGCCCAGGAAGCTCCACTCTGTCCCTTCCCATCCTCCTCTCAGGTGCCCACATGCAGCTCATTCTGATAAATACAGGAATAGCAAGTTTTGTACTGATAAACCTGTTAGTTACCAAGGGCAATAAATGTTACAGACAACTCTCATAAGAATGTATAGCATTAGACAAGGTGTTTCCCCATGAGCTGTGAAACAGAAACAACAGCACTGCATGCTTTCACACACTTATCAACTCACTCCTGTGTCCTCACACGTTCCATGGATCAGCTCTTGCCTCTCACCCGTGTCCCCACTAGGATGAGCACACGAAGAAATCTCTGCAGCTCATTCAGGCCCTAGCCTGAGAACAGCCTCCACTAGTCAGTGTCTTTCATGACTGTTAACCTTTGGCTTTGGGGAAGAAGATGAGAATCTCCCATTTTACAGAAGATGGCATTCTCAAATGATCCAATATTTTATTTTACCATCTAACATTTTATCTCCATCTTCAGTGCTGGAGCTAGACCTGTCTCTTTACCCTCTGTGAATTTTCAGTAAGACATCTTCAACCCGATCCAGTTTACTGCCTGTTTCCAGTAGCACTACAGAAAGCACAAATAAAAAATAAAAAAAAAAAAAAAAGCACACAGAAAGCTAAGAACCACCAGAACAAAACCTCAGCGCAACTCAGAAAAGCAAGCTTTGTTACTTGTAGCATGTGAGGTAGGAACAAGTAATGAAGATAATCTTGAATTAATTGAAAGCAAGGGAGGGTAGCATCGAGCCTGCAACAAAGAGATGCAGTACAAGCAAACTGAGAATGCTACACTGCCAGCAATGTTGCCTTTTGATTAAAGGAACAGAGTTCCCAGGCAGGCTGGCAAAAAAACAACAGTGAACAATATTAATTAGCTAAATTAAGGCCGCCTCCGTGCTGACGCTATAGCTGTGGTTTAGGTTGCCTTCAAAAAGAAACAAAGTTTCAGCTTTGGACGCAACAGACCATGCTGCCTGTGAGTTAGCACGGGAGGGATAACTTGGGAATCTGTTGACGAATTTGAGCTGAATTCAAGAGGGGAAAAAAGGTCACAGAGACACCGAGTTCCTTTAAGCTCAGCTGGGTGAAGAAGCAGGTCCCAAAATAATATCTGGCCTGAACCATAAGCCACCCAGTGTCCATCCTGAGAGCTGGCAGGGCTCCGGCTGATCAATGTATTGACCACAGCCGGCCCTCCAGCACACCTGTAATGCTCAGCCAAGTACACCGTGTGCCACTATTTACTCCTCCAAATGGGCAGCAGAATGAGGGATCATGACAGATGAAAGAAAACACTGAGAGATAGAAAAGTCCTGGAAGGGCAAGCAGTTAAGGGATAAATGATGGCTAACTTCTTGTTGCTTAACAAAGTGACCAGGCATTTTACTAATTTTCTGATCCTTTGGAGAGCAGACAGCTCTCACAGGCCAGATAATCAAGTGTTCAGTGCAGCTACTGGGGCAGAGGCTCAAAAACACTCAGCAGAAATCATTAGCCAGTGGGATACCCTGGCCAGATCTTTCTCTGCCATATTCCATATCCAACGCTTTTCTGAAAGCCCTTCTGTTTAAAGCTCTGCTACCCAGGAAAGTCTGGCCAATGACAGTTGAACCACCTCTATTGTATCTCTGTGACACCTGATATGGACACTGACTGCATGGGGCTTTCTCCTGGTGTAGCTCCAATAGTTGCCAAAGCACACTTGGATAAAGATTCCCTCTCTTCTAAAATAACTGTTCTCTCAAGTAGCATGGCTGTCATATTTGTTTGCAATCTCACCGTCTCACAGGCAAGCTGTTTTTCAGGCCAGAGGGCAAATGTGGTTTTCAGAGACCTCCTGCCTGATACACAGGTCTGCCTGCCTGCCTATCCCACCGCACGCTGCGAGGAAGGCTTCCCATACACAAGGTCACCATGCTCTTTTACATGCAGGCTCACCAGTCTTGTGTCTTGCAACAGCCTTTCGATACCCAAACAGAAGCAAAACCCCGTCCCACTGCAAACACAGAGTTCATGCCAGTTCAGACAGAAGGTCTGTCTAGGAGTGCAGGGCCTCAGCCCCAGATACCCTTCTGCACCCCCATCCACACTCCCACTATAGTGTCAAGTGCTACCAACATTTTGCTGGTTGGGAAAAAAGTTAGAAAGACACTGTAGGTGGCAGAACAAGGACATTACCCTTCACATACTGCCCCAGCCCTCCACCTTGCAGAAGACTGACATGGGGAGGCCCAGCCCAGGCCCCATTCAAGAGGGCAGGAGGAAGATTTAATTGCCTGGGCTCACTCAGGAGTCCTTCACCTGGACTTTGTGGGGGCAGAGACTTTTCTCCTTGAGTTGTGAAGTGTAATACAAAGGGTGGGGAAGCCACCTTCATGATTCCAAAAGCTAACAAGACCCTTGAACTTTGCATCCTACTACATTATCCCATGACAAGATTGCACAAACAGGCACACAGACCTACACGTGCCCTGCTATGACTACCATCCTAAATTATTCCAACCCATTACAAACAAGCCACATAATTCAGAGCCAGCTCCCAACCCACTCAGCAGACAGATGTGACCCCTCTCCTGTCTTTGTATTTCCAATGGAAGCCCAAATTCATGGCTCCCACAGTCTCACCATGTCAATTCTCATCCAGCTCAAAAGGAGCTGTGATTTGAAATAACTCAATCTGAGAAGCCATCTGAGAAGCCATGCTGGTAAAAGGATTAGAACAGCAGACAAAGATGCTCTTAAATCACTTTCAGTCAGAACTTTGCAGTGCTTTAACTTGATCAATCTGTTAATGATTTTAGCTGAGCATGTTCCACTTCTCTATTATTAACGAGAGCCCTGTTCTTCTCCCTCTTAGCTCCTCTGCTCACCTATTTTTCCTTTCCTCCATGCAATCTCTTCTAAAAAGAAAATACACCCAGCATCTGAGCTGTGGCAGATGAAGTAAAATAAGTCCTTTGTCATTAAGGAGCCATATCAATAAGGGACAGGAGTCAGAAAACTTGCCTTCCAACTTTAATTGTGATCAGCAGCACAACCCGGAGAGATCCCTCCTCTCTTGCATACCTCAGTTTCTCAAAAAAAAAAAAAAAAAAAAAAAGTGACTAATACTACTGATCTTCCTTTCAGTGACCTTTGAAATACACAGTTGAAGTAGGCAGCATAAGAGCTTTATAAGTACAGTCATGTCTGTTACCCTGTAAGCACAAAATTGGCAGGGTTTGGTGGTAAAGGACAAGAAGCCTAGAACAGAGAAATGCCCACGAATATACAGTCATCCACCCACACACACCTTGTGCAGAAAGAATTCCCCCTCCAGTTTTCTGACAGAGGCAAGTAAGGACTGCAGACAGGCGGCCCTGTTTGCCTGCACCTGATGGTATTGATCACAGCTGCAGGGGATTTTCCAGTCAGGCACAAACCGCAGGGAAAGGCTAACAACCAATGAGAGCTCCCACTCCTTCCTCCCCGCACTCATGAGGTCCTGAAGCGCTTTTGGCAAGAGCTAAATAGTCATGTTTTATACGTTCTCTTCCACCCAACAGCTTTTGCAAATATCCATCCATTTTAAGCCTCAGCAACAGCCCTGCGTGTGAGTTAACTCTTCCTTGTAGATGGAGAAGCCAAGGCATGGGGCAATGCACACTCCCATTAGGCACAATGGCAAGTCCAAAAATCATGAAGACAACCCACATGCACAGCCTGCTCTCCTCTGGCACCCCAAGGAAGCACATCTGAACTCAACCCATGCTTTTCTCTCTTCCTTGAAAGTCAGTCCGAGCTCTGTTCTCAAGCCCTCTGCTCCTCTAACCCCTCACTGGAGTCCTCTACCCAATCTCCACAAGGGGCCCAATGCATTTCTGGAGCTTATCAGCAGGATCACTGTCCACTGAAAATGTACCAGCAAGTACCCACTTGTTATAGACTGGCGTAGTGTCTGAAGCAGTGCCAAAGCAGTTGCTTTTTGGATCCTGAGGCCTTTAGCCCATCATTGACCTAATTGATTTGCTGTGGCTCAGCCCTAGTTTTTCCAAGTCCCAAACATCCATTTTAGTCCTAAGGACACCAGTAAGTGCAACCACTTTTCCCAGGAAGAAATGTTATGTTGTCCCACCATGCAGTGGCTGGGATGAATTCCAGTCCCTTCTGTACCCCCACACTCACAAGAAAGAAAATAAGAGAGGAACAAAAACGCTAGAACCCGTGCAACATCCTCAAGTTGGTCAAAATATTGTGGAGTCCCAAGTGGCAGGGACCTGTCAGGACAAGCATATCCTCTGCAGATCAGGCAACCAGGGAGAGAGGCAATGAAGCGCAACTCCCCTGCCCCCACCTATCAGCTATAACTGGCGTAGGAGAGGGAGAAGATGGGCAGCGAAGTGGGTCTATCAACACCTATCCTCGGGGGCTAGTGCCCATGACAAAACGGGGCACGGCAGTTGAGGAGGTGGAGAGTACACACTGCTTCAGTCAGGAGCAGCCAGGATTCAGATTGCTGCTTCCTGGCACTGTAAATGTTAACATCACCCTTTCTCCCAACCCAGCAGCACTGCCGGCAGTTGCTGGTGGGATGCTGGTGGTTTTACAGGCACATGAATCAGGCTGGAGGGGACCAGAGCAGATGAGACACCCCGGCATTGGGACTCCCATCTTCAGGAAAAAGCCTAGCAGCAATTAGAGATGACACAAAAGGGAGATAGTAGCAGCTGCAAGGGGGGGTGAAGTGCTTTACCACGGCCGAGTGCATGCTAAGACTATTTTCCTCTCTCGCAGAGGAAACCCCAGACAGCAGGAGTTTCACAGAGCCAGTGACTCCAGGAGGGTTTTCACATCAGTATTTCAGCAGCGTCTGTCTTTCCAGCGTGCATTTCCCAGGCCCCAGCTCCCTCTCCCCATCCGTTGCAGTATTTTCCTTCCTTTAGCAAATGCCCACGCTCCCTCTAGCGCCCAGCTCTGCTTTTCACACACCAGCAACCCGGCACCCTTTCCTCCAGCCTGCACCCCAGGGTGTCCAAATCACGCTGGAGCTAATTAAAAGTGATTCTATTTTGGGCACAGAGGCTCTGTAGTGCTCTGCAGATCTGCCTGGCTAGCGTTTGTGTTGCATACCTGAATACGAAGGGGAGAAAACAGAGTGACAGCCTCAGCGTCAGGGACCCTCCTTGAATAAGAGGGCTTTGCCACTGATTTCAGTGGCAGAGCAATCAGGTCTCCTTCAGGACTGAGAGGGAGGAAAAAAAGAGAGGTTTGATTATTTGGCATTAGTCTTTTCTGCTTTTTATTGTATGCTGGGACTCTGAGGGCCATGAAGGCTGGGAATTAACCCTAAAATTTCCATAGCAGGTTATTTATCAAATATGCTTAACACCCACACAGCCACGCTCTTCAAACATGCAGCAAACTTTATTCAGTTCCCTCAGTCTCACAACACCCCATAAAGACAGGAAAGGAAATAGTGTCTTGCCCTTGTTTTTGCATGGAGGAAATGTTAACAACAATGCTGCAGTTCTCCCTGGACATTAAGGGGAAGTTAGGATTTGGGAATTTGTTTGCCTTGGATTCCTGCAGGGAGTTCAAGCAAACCAAGAAACTTGCATGCGAAGATGTGGCTTCAGCAAAGCAGTATTTTCCAACTAAGGGCTATTTCAGCTTAAAATCCCTGTTGGGCTCTGCCAAGTACGTCGCCAGATCAGTCTCCAGCATGGCTTACAGTGTAGGTCAAACTCCAACCTCCCAGAGCCAAGCAAGACAAAGGGGAGGGCTGTGCACAAGAGAGAAGGAAGCTCATCCACCCACAGCCCTGTGGCTGTAATTCAGAGAATGTAAAGGGCCCACAGGTCTCCTTGCTGTACTGCCCCATGTTTCCTTGCCTCTGTACTCATTTTTCATTCTTACCTTGCACTTTTCACTGCTGTAGGATACTGCAGGTTGAATTCTCAACTACAGTAAACTGGCCTAGATCAGTCCTATATCAATCTACACTAAGGATCCAACCAAATACTTTGCTGCTTTGGGGACTTCCGACTTCTACCGCATTCAGTGCTTCACAATGAACATGTCATTTAATTTACTGTCTTGATTAGAGGCAGGTTGGACTCCACACCTTCAAACACAGATCCTCACTGGAAGCTAAACTTGACCAGATCCCAGCCAAACCCAAGCCTTAACTCCATAACTGACAGGTTTCCTTGCAATTGTCCTGGAACCGATCCCAACCATGAGCTCAGGCTTCTCCTTCAATCCTGAAACGAATCTGGATTTGTAAGAGAGTACTGACTCAGGTAAGCATTTACTGCTCTCCTCCATTCTATCTACAGACATCCAGGGAGCTTAAGGAGCATGACAGTATGGTATGACTTAAGTAAATTCTTGACTGTTTGCAAGACTGGCTTCCAGTATCCTTTAGTACAACCAACATTAAAGGGCTTTGCTTCTTAACCCGTGCTTTGCCCATTAGACAACACTGCTTTCGTATTTTTTCTAAAATCTCTACTACGAATCCAGCTATAAATTTGGAAATTCTCAGAAAGTTTAATCTTCCCACAGCCTTGCATTTAAGAAAACATTTGTCTCATCTCACCTTCCTCTTGGGGAAAAATTTCTTCTGCCCAACATAAATTATCTGCTCAAACCCATTTTCAAAATACTTTGTCATCTAATTGGATTAATGTTTTCCATAAAAAAAATCAATTAAACAATCACATAGCTGTTTCTGTTTGCATTTAAATCACTGTGAAAGCTTAGCCACAAATCCTAGGCCTCATCCCTGAGCATGAAAAAGTCTGAGTATTGAGGCCTGAAGGGAAACTGCTGACAGGCACCTAGAACAGGAGCAGTTCTGTAACTGAGCTCTGGGCTACATGAACATCGACAGCTTACTGCACTACGCAGGGTAATGGCCCAGGGAATCCGCCAGCTTCACGGGATCCACAAGCAACATCAAGGCCCGTCACTGGACATCGACCCGACTTTGCAATGAAACCAGTCTGGAGAGAAATAACCCAAAGAATATTTTCCAGACGCCTTCTTCCCGCTCTACTAACTCAACACAACCATAAAAGCAATTGCCATGCAAGAGTTTCATTTTTATTTCCCCATCTTCTATTTGAATATTAATTAAAAAGGGATTGGCAAAGTCCTAGAGAAGGACTTCAGTGGCAAACTTCATTACTAAAGGTAGTGGAGAAGCGGAAATGCATCAAGACATTGTGACACGGCCAGCCTACCTTCAACGGCAATGAGACCACAACCTAGCCAAAAGCCATTTGAGAAAGAAACAGTCTAGAATAGCAATTCAAATATCTACCAAATGCAGTGCAATTAATATGATTGCTCTGTCACCATCTTGCACTCTAGGAGTAAACATTTTAAACTGAAATCCAACTGGACTGTTGGAACAGTTACCCATGGCCAACAACTAAATGCAGCATTGCCTGCCTAAAGGCTCATTTTCTCCCCTTCCTCCCTTCCAAGCACAGCAGTCTATTTGGAATTGCAAATACTGCCCACCTCGTTCTGCCCCTCACACACTGCATTGCTAGGCATCTTAATGAAAAACTACCTGGCACACAGCAAACCCATCAGCCTCCCCAGCTTGTAATTCGCCATGGGAGTGAGTAATGTCTCAGCATCAAATCACCAGTACATTAGCAGATCACACCAGAACACTGCCAACAGCATTCAGAAGAATCATTCCCGGAAGAGACAGGCTTCACTGCGAGAACTTGTACAACCTGCTTTTCACTGCCAGCCCTCAGAGCTTGCACAGGGTAAAGGAATAGGATCAGTGGTAGCAGGAGGAAAAGAATTAGAGAAGCCCATTCAGAGTAGGGTTGTCACCATCAGATCATGTCTACGTGAGTCTTGAAAATCTCCAAAGTCAGAGACTCCCAAAACCTTCCGGTGCCTTGCTGCACCACTTTCTTTGAAAAGAAACTCTTCCTAGTGTCCAATCTGACATATGTTGTGGCTGTTGCCACATGTTATATCCTCCTCAACCAATAAAATAAGCTGCATCTTCTTTCTAACTCTACTTCAGGTGGCTGTGGGCTACTGTAGTACTATTAGCCTCCCCTTTACCAGAGCCTTCTCCCAAAGACATCTCATATTCCCAGTCTTCGAGCAAATCTTGCAACCATGTTAACTCTAGAGATGACGGCCACAGGCTGTCCGGACCTCTGGACAAAACAGTGTAGCATGGCTGACAAGATAAAACAAGGCACCAGTCCAGTCTCTCACCAGCTCTCATCCTGCCTTCCCCAACTTTCAGAGCCTGGATCATACTATAAGCATCAATGCAGCTGCGTGGTCTGCACAAGTAGCAGCTATATCACTTAGGCACACTATGCTTCTCCAGGTTTATCTTCTGCACTGCTGCACTGCACTGAGATAAAAATATGCACTGCTGATATTTTTCATATAGCATGAAAAATCCAACCCCTAGGATCATATAGGAACTTGGCCGGGCTGAAGCAACCTGCAGTATTGCACGTGCCTTAGACAAATGCCCTCTCCTGCTCTTGCCGTGGCATCATAGTGCATTTCCTCAACTTTGTGTCTGAAGCTTGCCTCTGGTTACTAGAAAGGCAAGGGCATGTATACATAGGATAGCTAAAGCACACTATGATCATAAGCTGAGGCCGCTCCATAGATAATGGATTGAAAATGTCTTCTAGAGGTTAAAAGAAAGCTAAAAATGCACATCTTTGCTTCTTATATTGAAAAAAACCACCCACAACACCACAGAATTTGTAGCGCTTCCATCATAGAAAAAGCATGGACAGAATTAAGTACTTCCTATAAACAGCTACATTCATCAGAGTGACAACCCTGAAACCTAATGACAACAGCCCCCATTTACGATTCCACTAGTGATCATATCAGGAGAGCAATCTGAGTAAGTGTGTTTTATCCACTGTAGCTTGTTGAAATCTCTTGAAAAAACTATTGTCAAGAAACAAGATAGCGAGATTTAAAGCTGTAACAGCATTAAAGGTGCAGCTACTTATTTTTGCAGATCCTTACCCTAGAAATCAGGAAGAGAGGAAGGAAGAAAAGATAATCTGAGGAATCAGATCATCTTCACAGGAAGGTTGGAGAGAGCATCTGGTAAGCAGAACGAGAAAAAAAATCATACAATAACATAACCATCTAGAGAGAGGGAAAACAACTGTAGAGGATACAACTGCTCACCGAATGGCACATTTGTACACAGTGTGTGTTCAGAGAAGAATGGCTTTGAAAAAAGAAAGGCTTGCAGATCTTCTGGGAATAATAGTAATTTTCACTAAAAATTCTCCTTCCTTCAGAAAGGCCTTAGCAAGAAAACATTTTATCTGATCTCTACCAGGTCCCTCAAGAGCTTCAGTGACCTCTCCCAATAAATGCTTCTATTAGGGCAGACTGATACTTGAAGTCCAAGTACAAGTCTCCTTTTCCTAATACCAGACCCACTGAATTAAGCCAAGTCCCCTTCCCAAGAACACAGAGAACACAAACCTCATGTCTACACAGAATAGTATTTTTGCATTTTCCTAACAATTTCCACTTGAAGATCTTCAGGTGTTGTACAAAGCCGAAATGAATTCTGCTCCACACCACCACTTTGTGGTAGCTAAGTAGTACTATCCTCATTTAACATGGAAAAGGAGATCCAGAGAGGTTAATTGTCTTTCTTAAGGTCACAGAAAAAGCCTCTGGGCAGGACAAAGCAGAGAACCCAAATTCCCCGATCTCACCAGCCTTTTGCCTCTATCCTAATCCTGACCTCACTATCCACAAATGGAGAAAACAAAAGTTTGTTGCCTGGAAGGGATTATTTTTTAATAAGTTAAATTGAGATTTGAGGGACATGGGAGAAAAGGGGGATAGGAGACAGAGGGGGAGTTGCTCTTAAAATAATTGAAAAAAACACAGGAGGTTTTTAACATTCTAGGTAACAGGACATGCAGCAGCTGCAAAGATCTCCCTTTTGTGGAGTGTTTGTAGATCTATACATCCCAGTAAAAACCCGATTTTTTTATTAGCATGCTTTCCTCTTCGTTGCAAACCCATCCAGTTGTTAGGAATCCCCCACCACTAATGCCTGATTTGAAATATTGCATGAAATTTGATTGATCATGTTTTTAATAAATCATAAGAGACAAAAGCTTAAGTTTTGAAGTCTGTTCGAGTAACAGGGAATTGGTAAAAGCAAGCTGTATGCCTCGTTACTGCTCTGGTAGCCTGAAAACAACAGCATACAGGCAGGTCCTACCTGCTGTCCTAGGTCATCTGGCATAATCATGACACATGAGTTAATATCTTTCGTCCATTTTCAATACACCTTCCTGCTGCTTTATGCCTACTGTGACCTACGAAAATACATGCTTTGAGATGAGAGACTGGGAACCAATGTGGCTGGCAAAAGAAGCCACACTCCTTCCCTGAGTGACCTTGGGCAAATTGCTTGACGTTCCTGTGCCACAGCCACCCCAACAGTAGAATCAGGTAAAAACTGAACTGCAGTAGAAAAACAAGCATTGGATTCATCCTTCTCTGCTAATAAATGAAAGGACCCAGGTTCAAGCATTTAACTTTCCCTCTACACTGTTTAAAAAAAATCCAATTAATCACTAAATGCAGTGTGTTTTCTCCAAGAGACAGGAGAGAAAAAGTCTCCAGATGCTAAACCTCATATAAGAAAAATCATGAAAAGATAACACTAGTATTTATTAACATGCTTGCTTTTCCTTCCTACAAACACCACACTGGCAATAAACACCAGTCTTCTGCTTTTGCTTGTGCTTTTGAGTTGGAAGCTTTCAATGCATGGTATCTTGAGGTGCAAAATCTTAATGGAAAGTCATGAACAATCGAGACGTTTTCCTTTATTACCCTTCTCAGTCACCTGGAGTTAAAGAATAAAGGAAACTAGATATTTAAATGGCATGTTGCTATAAAAGAAAACAAGGAAGGAGGGAGAATTTTGTGAAAATCACTTTCTGACCTGCACTTTAGAAAAAAATAACCTTTCTTTCCCCCGCAAATGCCTACAGAATGAGCTTTCTCTGCTACTTTAACCAGAAATACTCAAAACTATTGGAAATCCATGCTGGGAAGGGATGAGGGGGATTTTAGCTTCTTTTGCTCAACACCCCTTGATTCAGCACCAAACTGAAACAAAAGAGAGGGCATATAGGTTGTTTTCTTCATTACGTGCCATGTTACATTAAAAATAAATAATCCTAGAGACAAGTGTAGTGCTGAAATATACCATGCAGCTGTTTTCTCTTGAATGTTTGCTTTCATCTCTAATGAGAGTGGAACTCGTGTTTGGCACACACAACTGCCTTTAAAAATTGGTTCAATCAAAGTAACATCTACATTGCTGTCAGAATTATTGCCAAAGTAATAATAAATAAAGAAAAAAACTTCCAGTCAAAAAAATAAAGAGGTGGTCGAATTGCACATTATGAAGCTATAGCTGATGCACAGATAGATAGACAGACAGACAATTTGCTTCTTAATGACTAATCAGTTTCACAAAGAACGTATCTGAAAATCCAGCCGATCTGTTTTATGCTGTTAATTGCTTTATGCCCATTTCCAATAGCAGCAAAACAATAAAAGAGGCATTTTCAAGGCAGTGACAAGCTATAATAATCAGAATAATGGGAATATCGTCACCAGTCATAAAGGTTTCCCGGAGTCCTTTAAATTACGCCTGTTCTCAGACTTTACATCAGAGGGGAAATAGTATTTCTGATACTAAGTTAAAAGAAAATCGAAGTTCTGTCCACAGCCATCTGCCAGGCGTTGCAAAGCCAGGTGCGAGGGAGGGCCCTGCACTATCATGGCACGATGGCGTGTGGGCTTTTGGGACCACCCCCCCACACGCACACACAGTCCCACAGACTTTCAGGGACACCTCAGCTACTCGTTATTATTGACTTCAGGGAAAAGGCTTGAGATACCACCGATTTTTTATAAACTTTTCACTGTGCTTGCACTACCTGCCTCCTCTCAGAGCCCCTTAACGTGCTGTGGGGCTTTCCACCCCTTAACGAATTAGTGGGATCTCTCTTGTCGCCAGCATACAGAACAGGGAACAGGAGGGCTTTTCCACCACCACTGTACATCACTCATCCCCTGGCACAGAGGCAGCGAAGCGCGCAGAGGTGTATATTACATTTGAAGAGACAGAGAGAAAGGGGACCCAGCTGTGCAGGCACATGGGACAGACTGGAGCGGGGAGCCGGGGGTCTTCCCTGCGCAAGGGAGAAGGCTCCGGCCAGCCCGGCCCCTTTGGCGGCGGTCCGATCGCGCTACCCCGGGGATCACAGCTCTGCCTTCCGGGGCGGGGGGAGAAAGGTGTCCCCGTTCTCCTTCATCTTTCCCCAGGAAAACTTTTCTCTTTTTCT
>NW_008825155.1:1245035-1246008 GCF_000699105.1 Pygoscelis adeliae | reverse complement strand
CACCGCGCCGCACCGAATCTGCTGGAGCATCACCCAGCCTTTTCTCCTGATTTGGTGCGTGTGCTCCTGCCTGAGACGAAGGAGCCGTCATTCACTGTTTTCTTCTGGTGTATATTTACGTATACTCGTATTTACAGCAGTGTAGGTATTCCTCACCCTGTACGTATGCATCCATATGTGTGCACAAAGGCTGGATATGGGTAAGGGGCATAAGGCAACGCAGCTGGGATGAGTAGCTCCTGGGTGACTCCCCGTGTGTGACAGCGTACCCACGGACTCGGCCATCCAGCAGCACCGCTCCAGAGCCGGCTCCGGGCATGTGGATGTGCCCGTCCCGAGCGGAGCCTCCCGGCCGTAGGAACCCACGCGTGTGCGTGGGAATCCCAGCAACCTTGCCATCATCCGGGAAGGGAGACTAGCAGGATTTATTGAGGGGGCGAATAACCAAGAAAGGGCAGTATCTGCAGGCAGCTCACTGCAGCATCGTCTCGGGACTGTGTCGGGAGAAGGAGCGAGGGAGATGTATTTCTTTAAGTCATGGCAGCGCAGCGCTCCCGCTCCCATCGCAGGGATGCAACATTTCCCCCGGCCAGGACACCTGCTTTCTGCTGGCAAAGCCCAAGCAGCCTTTGCAGCTTCAGCTCCCGGACAAGGTGTGAGTGATCGCACGGTGCGAAGGGGAGAGGGCAGGCTGTCGCCTCCCACGGCCGCGGGGCGTCCCCCATCCTGCCGGGGGTCACCCTTGTCACAGCCACCCGTGCCACGTCCCTCCGGAGCGATTCATTGCAGCAACACGTCGGCACTTTCTCTTCAAACCAAACCCACGGTCGACCTTCCCCCCTTCTCCTCCTCCCTTTGAAAAGTGTCAATAATTAGCGTCCCACCCTCCCACTTACCGCATCAGCCATTCTTTGCCGTCCAAGGACGGATCCACTACGCGGCTCTCCCCGCGGTATCGACCCCCCACCCCCCG
>NW_008825155.1:1241025-1244883 GCF_000699105.1 Pygoscelis adeliae | reverse complement strand
TCCTTGCTAGCCGATGCCCCGCGCTTAGCCACCTCCTGCTGCAAAGCGTCTAACTCGGGCTGGGGAGGTCTGTGCAGCCCGGCTGCAGCTGGGGAGAGCGAGAGCGAGAGGCAACTTGGAGGAGGGAAGAGGGGACTGCGAACACCGCTGGCTGTTGCAAACGGTGGGAGCTGTCGCTAAACGGCTGTCCTGCAGGAGTGAAAAGAGGGTCCGGGGTGTCAGCCGGTTTGCAGAGAAAAGCGCTAGCAGCTCCGGGGAGGAGGGGGGTGGGCTGAGCGAGCCGGTGCGCGGTGCGGGCCCCTACCCACGGGCACGGCCCTGCCCATGAGCCGCAAATCCCCACGCGGGGAGGGAAAGTGGGAGGTGGGGGCAGGGGAAAAATATCACCCGCCCCCAACCCAACGGATGTTATTTCTGGCTCGTAATGGGCTCCTTTTCAAACTACGCTGCCAAAATGTTTAGGAGATGACATTTCATTTGTGTGGGAGCAGCGGCGTGGGCCTCAGCCAGAGCTGATGCATAAAACCACAGGCAGGGGGACTGCACAAGTTACACACACCTGTGGCAGGCGCTGCTCTACGTGCACAGAGCCGGGCTAGCCCCGAGGCTGCACCCTCCTGCTGCTTGTAGAGGAACGACATGGTATGGGGAATGGGAAGGACATCAACTGTCTCCCTAGATCGACTGCTGCAAGAACAGTGTCCCAGGTATGTGGTATCAGCGGCACGCGTGCCACCCCTGGGTCTTGCCATTGCTATGCACTGTGAAGGGATGCACTGCCCACCTAATGTCAACCTCCTACAGCGAGGCTGCAGCTGTGTCATGCAGAACTTGTCCTTACGTTATGATTAAATTTCTCCAGTCCCTCTGGACCCAGCAGCAGCTCACTGCTTCTCCTGAAGATCTCTGCATGTCCAGAACCCCTGTCACCACAAAGTAAAAGCTACCATGGGGCTAGGAATTGCCACTGCTTAGCCACTGTGCAGTCCACCCAGTCCCATTTATCTTCTCAGCCTTGTTGGATGCTGTTTAAGACCCAGGCCTTGTTCACACCTGGATCAGCCACTCATTTGTGCAGCATCCCTGACTTCATGACCAAAGCCCACCCACACCAAGACAGGACTTGTGGACACATCTCCTTTCCCAAATCCTGCCAGCACAAGGCATTGCTTTGTGTCTACCACGTCACTCTTTGTCACCACAAGAGCACAGCTGTGCTGGATGTGGCACAGAATGTGATGGGCTTCATGCACAGGCATGTTCACCAACACTTTCTTTTGGGCAGTACTTTCACCACCCCAACAGCAGGTCTCTCTTACCCTGCAGACTGAAGAGCTGTTACCTGCAACTAAAATCACCCTCTGTGAATGTCATCTACCCCTGCCACACTCAGGGGCAATCCCAGACATTAAGTTCATACTATGTCAGCAAGATTACCCCAGGCCCTCATTTCTCAGACAGATACACCAGCCCTTCCTGTGGGTTTCTAAAGAAAACCCTAAAAACCCTTCATCAGTGCCCACTTATTACTATTAAGTAATAGGATGCACAGCTGAAGTCCCACTGATGATGTGGGACTATTAAAATCTCCCCCTCCAGATCTCCCAGCCCTTAGCAGAGGCCTTAGTGCCAAAGAGAGAAGCAGCAGTGCTCCCTAATCCCTTTCCTTCTCTAGGAGACAAAGGTAACATGAGCAACACCCCCATCTCCTGCACGATTCGCGAACTGCGTGCCCATCACCAGCACACAGAAAAGGGGCTTTTCCCGTTCGTACCATCGCTGTTGCAGGAATATCAGGTTTGCTTCAAAACCTGGCCTCTTACATGACACGGTGACAGCGAGGATGTCATTTGACAACCCTAGATTTGCACAGTTTACATTCAAGAATAGAAATGGAATAGTCTAACACAGTATCCATTACAGGCTGTTTTAATCCCTGGTCTAATCCATTACAATCTGCTTTAATCCCTACCCAGCTGCAAACACCCATTCAAAGAAGCAGGGGTTGGTGTTATATTCTGTTGGACCATGTTGATTTTTAATTGATGTAAGGCAACCATATGCCATAACACCAGGCAATGCAGTAGATTTCTAAGTAAGCAAGTAAGTAAATGTTCTGGAAGGCAAATTGTGGCACAAATATAAAGTAGCAGAACATGCCTATAACCAAGGGGGAGCTGGGTTCAATTAAGGACAGAAAGACAATTGGGGGAGCTATGTTTGTTTGGAGGGGATGATTTGGATGAAAGAAGTCTAATGACACTATCTAAAGAAAGAAACAAATAGAGCCTGGCAATCATTTCATGCCAAAGCCTTCTGAAGCAGCATTGATCACTTGGGGTTTTGGGGTTTGGTTTTTTTTTTCTTATTCTGTGACTTTCATTTGGAAAAAAAAATTATGAAACCAAAGAGTTAACTCCTATCACACCTATCAATAACTTCACCATCACTATCTCCACTGCTGGTGGTAGACCTGCTCCCCAGTACCCCCAGCCCTTCTGTTTTGCCCAGCTCTGCCCATCATTGCTCCATGCCCCTCTCCTCCCGTGGGACTGCACACACCCAGGCCTTCCTGGAGGCCCAGAGTGTATCTCCCAGTCACTATCACCCCAGGAAATTTCTGTATGGGAGCTGGAACCTTACTTGCTGGAACCTGAAAGAAAGCAGGGGGAGTTGGAGAAGAGATCATAAGAGAAAAATTTGGAGTGGGTAAAAAAAAGTAATGCCCCAGCTACAAGGCATTCTCTTCACACACATACACCCTCCCCTGAAGGTCCCCCGCACTACTCAAGGCCTCCCAAGGGAGGAAATCCCACATGTACTAAAAGAAAAATCAACGCTTGCTTCAGTTAACTAACCTATTTATTATGTGTGAGACCAGTCACTGGAAAACAAAGCAGCTCTGTGATAATGCTGTCTTGTTTACTAAGGGAAAGGCCTGAATCTACCTAAACAAAAATCATTAAAAGCTGAAGTGTCCCTATATCCTCAGACTAAATATCACCTGCAGGCAGGGCCCCCACCATTTCTGCTGGTACAGTACTACCCCCATTATGGGACAGATTTTCTCCTAGCACTGCCAGTCAGGGTGTGCAGCAGACAGTCTGCCTCTGAAGCACAGCAGGCCCGTGGCAGGGAGCCTTTAGCATTGCCAGACTTGGTGCAAAAAAATGCTGCACAGATGCTGCAAGAGGGAATCTAGCTTCTGCACTAAACAGTAAAGTGGGAGTCCGGCAGCTCAGCTCACAAGCATGCAACATGGGTACCACATACCACCATGCCAAGGGAAGTGTTTTACACATCCTGGGTCATGGGACAGTGCTGGGACAATTTGACCACAGCTGATCTTGGAGCACGGTTCTCATGAAGTAGTGGGTCCCCTCACTGCATCACAGCACCACTGTCCTCTTGCTCAACACCACCCACACAATGCCCCAGAGCAGGAGAGGGTGCCACAGGCCACACTGGAACTGCAGCAGGTAGAGGCTTAGCAGAGTGAAGAACCACTTCTGCGGATCTCACCCTCAGGCTCAGAACTTCACCAGCGTGAGCAGATGCAGTGCCAGGTTTGGTTACTGGCCTGTCTGCATCCCTCCTTTTGATTTTTTCTATCCAAACACCATGTCCGTGGGAGACAGAAGAGCCCCTTTCATTCAGGAACATTCAAACAGCCCCACTATCTTCACCCGCTGCTAAGACTGCCCGAAAGGTGCACAACCTGCACAGCGCAGGTGCAGGACTTGGCGACGCACAGAGAAGGCAGCGGTGTTTTGAATGCTCTGGAGAGATTCTGCAGGTTTTAGATCATACTCCTAGTTAATCTTGAGTTCTGGTGTTGGTCCTAAAGCCACGATAAGA
>NW_008825155.1:1212463-1240952 GCF_000699105.1 Pygoscelis adeliae | reverse complement strand
ACATGGATTTGCAGCATATACAAAGATAAGATGTGCAACACACAAGTTCATTGTGTTGAATTCACTGTATACTGCAGGTTGCATATATTTCTATCTTGGAGACCCCAGTCAGAAATACAGGATGCCCTGTCTCCCAGATTTCAAATTGTCCAGGTCCACAGTAAGATCCTAGATTTTCAGAAGCATTTGCCAAGTTTTTGAAAGTATGCTCCTTAGCATCACTTAGAAAGCTCTGTGTCAGGACATTCAAATCTGCAGCCTCCCTTTGTCTTCTTAATTCAAAAAGCTCGTCTAAAAAGCTGGGTCCAACTGTGCCACGTATAATGAAGAGAGGCATAATCATGGCTTAAGATGTTATAATATCCAAGAACATGCTATGAGTCCTAAGATATCCCATTTGAAGAAAATATGGTTGAAAACAGGGAATGTGACTCATATTCACATCATCATTGATTCAGAAAGAGTGAATGACCCTCGTCTCCCTTCCTGTCACAAGGTATGCCGCAGTCTCGCAGGTTCCATGGAGAAAAGGAATGCTCCTTACTGTTAGAAATTTTGTGCACTTCTCATCAGCTTTTCATTTCTGGTTGTTAATGAAGCCTTATGTCTATGATTGTTTAGGAGTGGCTTTTGCCACTAAGAAGCAGAACACAAATACTGCCTTGCCGTGCAAAGAGTCTTTGTGAACACGAAACTTCCCCTCTGCTTGTTCCACTCCTTCCCTAGGCCATAATGGGATCTGAAAAGGTTCAGGTCTTCTCTTCAAGACACTCACAACAGTAGCTACAGCTACTGTGATTTCAGGGGCATGAAGCTGTTTGAACAGGGCAAGGTTTAGCACAAACAAACTCTTGGTAGAAGGAAAGCACAGTGTTAAATCTTGCCACCTCTTGCTGCTGGGTAAACACCCTTTAAACACTCTTCTGTTGTGCCAGGAGTTATCCATCCTTAGCCACTGTGCCTGCTGGAAGCAACCAGTTGCCATCCAGTTCAGCCCTGCTGCCTGAGCTGTTCAGGTGACCCACGCTAACAGTCACCAGCCAGTTAAAGCATTTCAACTATTCCTTATTTTGACTGAAACAGGTCTGGGATAATGGAGGAGCTCAGCTGGCATATCTGAAGGTGCAGTAAAAAAGTAGTTGATGACTGTACTGTCAAGAACAGGACTTGTCCCCTTGACCCAAGCATACTTCGTATTTAAGCGCAGGCTTTGAATTAGGGTTTAAAAACCACCAGATTTCACTAGTCACTAAGGTGAGACCATTTCAGAAGTGACTAGCATTTATACAGCCCTCAAAAATAGGGATCTTGAGAGGTCACATAATTAATTTACCTTTGTCTACCACAGACCCAATTGCATTTAAACCAAAGCACAGTACAATGTGCAAATCACAGCTAAAATAGTAGAATAAGACTCAGTTAAAAGGGAGAAATTTTTGGAAGACGTGAAATCAGCCAATGAAAGACAAATTGTGCTCTATCAGACTCAAGCTGTCCCGCCTCACCCTGCATTGTGGTGGAAGGTCTATTGCCAGAGCCTATCTCTCCATCCTCTCAACAATCCCACTAAAAAGATACCAACAGCTAGTGGCTCTAGGCAAGAGAAAGAAATGGAAAATATCCCATATTCATCCTGTATCCTGATGGGACTCCTCAAGAGCCTTTACCCTCTCCTGCCCTGAACATCTCCTTAGGCTCCAAATTTCCAAGGCTTCACATGGCTTGTACGCTCAACAAAGTCAGCTGCTCCCACTTCAGTTCAAAAAGATTAAATTGCCATGACTCCCAAGCATCTGCTGGTTGGGATCCTGCTTACATACCAATCATTGAAGAAACACCAAATATTATTAGGTGTAACTAAAGTTGCGTGGGGTGTGTAATATCACTTGTATTTTCCTGGTCCCCACCAAGGGATGCTGCCATCTGAGACCCACTGATTTTTCTTTGACACAGATTTCCGTTCTAGAGGAGTCCTAGGACTCTTATTGCAAGGCTGACTGTTACAATCCAAAGATTGCAACAGTTGACATCCCTAAAGACCATTACGGTGTAATTAGCGCTTCAGGGCTGTACTATCAGCTGTAAACCAAAGTCCCCATAAGGTCACAAGTCATACAACACAAACTGCAAACTGAGGGGATAGCTTAGGAATGTGTCACTGACTGGAGATAACCATGCCTTCTCCAAGCATTCCCATGCAGCACAGTGCTAGCTCCCAGGGCAACCAGGTAATGTTGTCCCCAGCGATCCCAGCAGACTTACTTCCTCCCCTAGTCTGAGGGAGAAGCCCCCAGGGAAGAAATTCAAAGGACTTAGTAGCCTCAAATAAGGAGGGACACCAAACATCAGCCACATCCACGTCCCCACAGGCTACTGGCAAAAGAAACAGCAACAACTCACAAATCCACAAGGATGGAAAACTTTCTTCATAGCCTCCAGCCAACCAGGTACTGCACAGGAGATGTTTTAGAAAACTCTTCCGCAGAAATCAGAAACAAGACAGAAAAATGACTCAAACTGCCTTTTCCCACCCCGCAGAGTGCATATGAGGAGAATGAAGCTGCTGTGGTTAGTGACACAGAAACAGTTCTCTACAATTAAGACTTTGCTCTCACTCCAGGTACTTTTTCCACTTTGTAACCTCTTCCAGACAAATCTTTCCCTCTTCCACTCCCCCTTCCACCCAAGCTTGAGATAGACCTAGAAGGGGAAGGAGCTGGTTTTTTTTCTTCTCTACTCAAGCTAAATCCAAAGCAATTTGTGTGTGTGCAAAGGCAGAATTTTCTTAGCAAGCTAAAGAGAAACAAGTCTGGCAGGGACCACAGCTTTGATGGTGGGACTTCACAGGAGGATGTTCAACCTATCACAGCTTGGTGCTGTTTTCTCTCCCACAACAACCACCACCTTTTGAGATTCTCACCTATGCCTATTTCCTTCTCTTTCAAGAACAACCCCAAACAAGAGAGAAATTGAACTACAGCACTGAGAAAATCAGGGAGTTCGTCTGGGGAGGGAGGAAGAACAACCTGCACAGGCATTTTGTGCAATGCAAAACCATGCAGCAGGCCAATGGGTGCACAGGCGGAGGGGCCAAAACCCTTCACTCCCCTTCCCTTAGAAGAGCACCTGACCACAACATTTGTCGTTCCAAACACAGAGTATATTTATTCTATGTTCTACTAAGTGATTTAACAGCTGCCTTCTTTCAGTGGTGGTTTAAATCTATTCCTCAGCTTTGTTACAGACATCCAGGTTCCAGTGCAGCCCCGCAGAGACCACTCTTGGCATTCTCCCTTTTCTGAATCTATCTAATACCTGACGATTTTAGTGGTATTCCAGAGCTGAAGAGCAATCTCAAAAGGGTTAAAATTCAGGGACATAAATGAAAGTGCAATTAATAAGCCTGCTACATAAAAGATCCTCATGCTCATAATGCAATTGGCAAGGGTTGAACATTTTTCCTTGGGCTTACTCTACTCCATTACTGCAATAACGCATGCTAATATAGTTAGCATTGATTTGCCACAAGGTACATGTACTACATCTGCAAGCTAACAGGGAAAAAGGAGGGAGTGTCTCTCCTTGAAAGGCTGGAATTACTTAATTATCTAAGGAAAATGACATGGGGATTTAACAGCACAGGGAAGGGCTAGGACTGTCTTCCCCCATTCCCAAAGAATACAGAATAACACTTCTCTGCTACGTGATCTCCATGCAAAGCAAACACTCATGGTTTGTTGTTATTATTAATTACCCGGGCTCCTATCACTGCAATTCAGAGGTGTTGATACTTTGCATCACCCCCAGCTATGGTTTCTATTCATAAGTCATACTGAGAGCAGTTGCCAGGAAAGGAGAGGAGATACTAAAGGAAACTCGTAAGCATCTCCAAATAGGCAGCTGCTGTTTGAAGAGGCTGCAGTCCTCTGCACAGAGTCAGATGTAAACCAGTAGTAGTGTTACGAGACAGCAGGAGACATATGCCAAAAGTGGGCAGGCAAGACAAAGAAACAATGCATTCAGACAGCAAAGGTAAAGGAAAGCAGATGGCCCGGAGGATTAACCTTTCATCTTCACATCCACAGGTTAGATCAGATCAGATGGTCTGATAAAAGCTGAAAGGTACTATTATGATTATTAATCTGTAAGGGGTTGACTGTAGTCCAAACAGAGATAGAGGTGATAGTTCTAGTGGTCAAACCAGCACTGATTTTCCCTTCAGAGCCTGGAGCTAATAATTTAAAACCTCTTTCCCAGTTTTCCATCTGTAAAATGGAGCTGAAATTGCCTCACTACTTGGAAGGCGAAGTTCTGAACAGGGTTTTGGCCATCCCACGCCTCCTACCCCTTTATACAATTATACGTCTCACAGAAAGCATTCACTCTCCTGCCGCTCACAACAGCTGTGCTTAAACTATTGCTCCTTTTTAGAGGGGTGTCCTGAGCAAGGAATTGAGAAACATAAGCTTGATACGTGAGGGATTTATCTCAGCCCAGTTACTAGGCTGATGACCACACTTTGTGACTGACACCACTCACTTGCCTTCTGGCTGGCAACAGGAGAATCCTGAATCAGATCTGGGTGAAAAAAAGAGGTTGGGGGCACCTGTACCCCACTTTATCCCAAGATAGAACATGCTCTCCATTCACAGCTTTTTGCTGACTCTCTTTTAAGATCATTTCAAAGTTACAAACAGTTGAGACTTGAAAGAAAGGTTTGTTGGAAAAGAATCATAGCTTCTCATAGATCACTCAAAGTATCTTGAGAAAAAGAGGAGCTTAAAGGCACACAAACCCTTCATTTGGCCACACATCATTGCCAATTCAGTTTTCTTATTTTGAAGAAAGGAAAGGTTCTTCCTCTCATTCCTCCTTTCTGCCTTCTGCAATTTAACCCAGAGAAACTAAAGATTTCAGGGGTTTTTGTTCTTTTTCCATTGTGAAGTGTGTGTGTTTTCCCATTCCTCACATTGCACCTTTTAAATACTTCTTCACCCCTGGAAACTTGACAATGTGGCAAAAGAAACAATGAAAGTAATACAGAAACAGAACAAGAAATCAGCTGGAAGTTATTCATTCCAGTCTTCTATGATATACTGAAGAAAAAAGGGATAAAACAGGGTTAAAATATGATCTTCAAACACTGATCTGAAATTCTGAAATACTGAGATTTCTGGTCTCAGTGAAAATCAGAGGGAGGAGAGACAAAAAAAAATAATCACAAAGACCTTAACAGAGACAGTCTTTTCTTTAAATCTTTAAATTTTTCTTTAAAGAATTTTTAAACTGAAGTTTTTTATTAAATCAAACAGATTAGAATTAGTGGATTGCTGTGTAAATTTTACAAATAGCAGGTTCAGCCTGACACTGTGCTTTCCACAAGTGGATTTCTTATTAATACCATAGTAGCATTTTTATGTTGCAATTAACTTTTGCCAGCCCAGACGGAACAGAGTATTTCTTATTCCTCTCTCTAGACTTTCTCCTATACTGCCATCATCACTGCATTACCAGCACAGGAGATTCAGAAGTACTTTAAACTGGCAACTAGAGAGTCCTCTCTGCCTAGGTCTCCCATTGAGGTCCACCTTTATCACACAAGTAGACACAGGAGGGAGCTCACACACCCCCGTTCACACTGAGGTTACATCTCTCCCTGCAGCAACCGAAGTGATTTAACATCTCGAGTTCTCAATTCAGGGTTCCTTTAGGTCTTGGACTTAGTTTTCCACACCTGCTAGAACAGAGGTCTCCCTTTTTAGGTAGCAGAGCAACTGATATGTGTCCCCCTCCATACCAGAAATAGAAAATCTGTAGCAGTGTTGGCTGAGCTGAGACCAGAGGGATGAAATCTTTGCTCACCAGATTTGGCAGTCGCGGATGAGGCTGCACACACACCTCTAATGTCACACTGCTTTTAGTACTCCTGGCTGAACTTTCAGCCGCCTTTTATGTTTGCTGCTGGCCCTCTACTTCCTTCTCCATGCCAGACATCACGAAGAAAGCCCTAGGAGTTTCTCTTCTTTAGCCTCCTCCTGTTCTGCCTAAGCTGGATGTCCATGAGTGCAGCAAAAGCCATCTCATGTGGAAGAGGGAGCAGGACTTCCTTCCATTCAGAGGTTTTTTCTTATTTGTGCAGCCACCTAAGCAAAGCTCTTGAAGGTAATGCCCACTGACCCTTAATATTCCTTTCTACAACAGGTTTTATTCCCCTTATTTTGGCTCTCTTTCTTATTGCGCTTCATAGGTATATTTCATAGAATCATAGAATGGTTTGGGTTGGAAGGGACCTTTGAAGATCATCTGGTCAATCCCCCTGCCATGGGCAGGGACATCTTTCACTAGATCAGGTTGCTCAAAGCCCCGTCCAACTTGATCTTGAACATTTCCAATGATGAGGCATCCACAACTTCTCTGGGCAACCTGTTCCTGTGTCTCACCACCCTCATCATAAAAAATTTCTTCCTTATGTTCAATACAAACCTACAGTTTAAAACCGTTGCCCTTTGTCCTGTCACTACAGGCCCCGGTAAAAGGTCTCTCTCCATCTTTCTTATAAATCCCCTTTATATGTCGAAAAGCCACAATAAGGCCTTCCTGGAGCCTTCTCTTCTCCAGGCTGAACAACCCCAACTCTCTCAGCCTGTCCTCATAGGAGAGGTGTTCCATCCCTCTGATCATTTTTGTGGCCATCCTCTGGACCCGCTCTAACAGGTCCATGTCTTTCTTGTGCTGGGGCCCCCAGAGCTGGATGCAGTACTCCAGGTAGGGTCCCAGACAGCAGAGTAGAGGGGGAGAATCATCTCCCTTGACTTCCTGGCCATGTTTCTCTTTATGTGGACCAGGATATGATTGGCTTTCTGGGCTACAAGCACACATTGCCAGATCATGTCCAGTTTTTCATCCACCAAAATAAAAATATTTGAATCTGGTACTTTAACCCAAGTTCACTTTCCTCATTAAAAATGAAGCAGGACATAAGAATCCAAAATAAATTCTTACAGGCACCCAAAATGAATTCACTAAAGGGAGAATCTACAGACATAGCCCTCACCAGCTGTCATCACCTGTTTCCCTATCACACACATGAGGTCAGGGAGCCGTAAAGGCTGCTTGCCATACAATTAAATAAAGCTTTTGATCAAATCACCTTGAAGTCAAGCAACTGTGATCAGACACTAAGATTAAGTGTTTGCTCTTTTGCCAGACTATGGCCAAAAAGAGCACATCATTTTATATCAGTAGATATTTCTGTAAAGAATGGAGTAGGCACTGACAGTGTAGCCTATTATTCTAGCTTTTCCTTCTTTCTCTAACATCAGCAGTGTCAGGTAACTTTTGGAGAGAAAGCTAGTTTTGTTCTAACTTCTTCAGAAGAGGTTTTGGAGGATGTGATTATTTACTGTATTTCTTTACAGCCCTCACACTATGAAACCCAACTTAGGCACTGTCTTTGAGCACCAGAGCAATAGCAGCCTGTAACAGGCATAGCAGCAAGAATAAATCTGGATGTATTAGAAGATCCCAGCAGAAAGCACATGTCCAAGAGGACATCATTAGATGTAAGGAAGATTGCTGACTTTTAACTTCTTCCTTGTTTTCCTAATTTCTACTGCTCACAATTGACGCAGGGATGTGATTATTAGCAATCTTCTTGCAAACCAGTGCTGGGATGCTGCTGCTAGTTGTTCTCTTTCCAGTTAAACCCATACAGAAGCCCCTAACTGGTGCATTGTCTTGCAGGCTTCTCATCATTTGTGATGTGACATCTGTCTTCATTTGAGGAAAAATAGTCTGGCTTCATTTAATTTTTCATTTCTCCATTTCCCTTGTATCTACAGGCACAAATTTTCTAAGAGGCCTGTTTTTCTGCATTTTGATGGTGTACTTTACACCCCTGGAGAGAACAGACATTCTACATTACTGTCTGAGCAGTCCCAGCAGGGTATCAGAGAGCGCAGATTTCTCAGGGTCTGCTCCTCTGCCTCAGTCATTACTGAACAAATATCTCCAGAATGAAAGCGTGAGTTAGTAACCCCAACTGCTCTGAATATATCCTGCCACAAGAGGAGCCAAAAAAACATGTGCGACATTCTTACCCCTTCTTCCAGTGGATCCCAGAGGGTTTTGCAAACTACATCACTCTTGAGGGGGAATGCAGGTCATACATTGATTTTTTTAATTATTTAAAGGATATAAAGTTAGAACAGGCTCAGCTGGGCAACTGAGATAGTATCAATGGCAAAGGGAACTAAAAAGCCCAGAATCCTTGACGCTGCTCTGCCTTCTGGCATGGGCATGGTCAGGTTTTCTGCACCTTTAATTCATTTCACTCACTGTCCTGAGCAGAGGTCTAAAACTTACTTAATTCTGAGAGGGACTGCACTTCATTTGAAAGGGGAGTTTCTCCTTATTTATATGCTCCCTTTCCCAACTCTGCTGCCTCAGAAGAGAAGTCTTATTCATTCTTAGGCCTGCAAATGGGCTTTCCACATATTCTGCAACCTTCCTCATCTTGCGTGGCGCATTGATCTATTCTTGCTGAGACTGAAGGACATAGGTGCCTGCAGGACTAGCATTAATTCTGTTTTGCATAGCAACCAATTACAAGGGTGTACTCCGAGAAAGTATGATCAGCAATTCCTTGCCAATATCTCCCAACAGATGCAATATTAAAGCCTGGATCATTACAATATTCTCACTAACAAAAGGGTCTCATACTGGAAGTTGCCAAGGATCTTTTTTAGATATCTGAGCACCACTATTTAAATACAAACTCCAACCCAAGACACTGAAGACTCAAACACCCAGGGTACAATGTGAAAATCAAGCCATTTCATGACCGCTTAACATTGCACGCATGGCTGTGGCAGTATAAACTTTCTCTACCACACACTTCCCTGCCACGCAAACCCACCTCCAGCCCCTTGCCCACCCTTGTTCACAGGGAGAAACTCTGAAGTACTCTTCCAGAGATAACACATTCAGACATGCAAGCTCCCTTGAATCCTAGGTGTGCAAACCCCTGACAAACCCAGCAGAGACTGAAGCAGTCCATTTCCTTGTAGAATGCTCATTGCATTTGCCCCCCCCCAGTTTGGATTGTCACCACAACAGTTGCATTGTAAGAGCAGTATCTCACAACAACAGCAGTAGGGATATATCTGCTATCTGATTGACTGTTTTCCTTCTTATAGGGAAGAGATAATGCACAGAAACCTGAGGGTGGTGAAGAGGAGAGACAATATTTTTGCTAGTTAGTCTATCTTGCCATTTTGCATTGGAGAAGGTGCAAAGAGGATGTATGTCTTTAAACATACTGGTGATTAGAACCGTAAAACTGTTTATCTGGTGCGCCTTTCCTCTTCCTTCCCCTCCCCAAGATTTTCTTTTAAACACAGCAATAGATTTTATCCCCAGATGTCATCTACTTTTTCCTAGCTATTTTTTGTTTGTCTGTGTTTTGTTTTTCTAGAAAAGGAAATAAAGCTGAACACTTTCAGCTAAACTACATTTGTTGTTCAGTGTTTTGCACTGTTTTTAGCAGGCAGGCTAAATGTTTGTTAGAAAACATATTTTGACAAAGGAGAAAAGTAATTTCCAGCTAGTTCTAGCTGTAAGAAAGGTGAGAGCTCTACATGGCTCACTGAGTCTGTAACTGTATCAGGGATTTAAAAGGTGCCAATTTAAGATCTAATCCCAAAGCCCTTGCATGAGTGGTTCCATTAAAGGGAGAACAAATTTACTCTTTGCCCTCACAGATTTATACTGCTTGTCAATATAAGCAAATGAGAATGAAAGAAACTTGGAACCAAAGTCTGTTCTAAGTTGCACCACTTCAAAGAAACTCTCCAGGAGTCAAAGGATGGGCTTTTAATTAATGTTGGTGACACATGGAATTGAGTCAGGCAGATATAGTTTTTATGTTAACAAAGGTGGTATCATTTTATACGCTCTAACATCTCTGAATAATACAATACATTTCAAAGACAAAAGTTAGGATGTCTCCTTCATAATGGACTCATAGTAACTGCTAGGTATGGATTCACCCTTCATTAGTTGCTGAGGCTTAATCAAACCACTTCTCTAAGCGACTTTACCTGAACGTTGCATTTTGCAATTATCCCTGTATCTCAGTGATGTGTGTGTGTAAGCATCAAGGCAGTGATTGATTGATTCTCAATATTCCATCACTTATGATATTTCCAAAGTAAACAACTCCTCCTCCATTGGGAAATAATATCTAGGCTAAATCAAATTGTGAAGTACTAAAAGAAAGCTGGCCTCCTCCATATTAATCTTAAACCATTTATGATAGATCAAGGCATTGAGTTTCTAGATGTAATGAGACTTGTGTGCTCTGAAGCAACACTTTAATTGATAAGTGAGGAGATGAACGACCTGGTTTGTATCATGGAGAAAAAATTATGTACAACAGCTTGTTTCTAACCCAGTTAGAGCGTGGAGGAATTCTTGACTCATGCTTTGAGTGTCAAGAGGTGCATTGCCTGAACGGGTTTCTCCACTCCTTGTGCACCTGGCTCAGAAAATCCCCTGCATATTGTGTATTTGGAAAAACTGAAGCCAAATCATTTTTCTGCTTCTCCCATATGCTAAAGCTTCTTAAATCCACTGTAAAGCCTCCTTAATAGGAACATAAATCACAGTCATACTATGACACCCTAAACAATGCACAGGAGACTGATCTATGTGAAAATGAGACCAGCTGAGTGACTCTCTCGTGAAAATCTGGCTAGTGGTGACACAACGAGATAGGAACAGGATGGAAATTGTCTCTGAATCTTAGAAAATGTACTGGTGTGGGCAGAGCAAGACACTGACAATATTTTATTTAGATGTAATGTAAACCTAGCTTCCATATAATACAATCCTGATCTAAAGGCTGTCATGTTAGAGTGCATATTGTATCCATATCTCCAGTCAAGTTTGTTCCTTACTCATAAATAACAATATTGAGATAAGACTAGTGAATCCCAGAGGAGTAAGCACAGAGTTATGCTTTAAATAGACCAACAAATTCACTAGAGAATAAGATCCCACTGCTCATCTACTCAGTCCATGAGTACAAAAGTGAATTAAGCTCAGGGTCAATCTGTTTGTAGTCCTTGTACTTATTCCAGCCAACATACACCTCGGTCCTGCAAACCAGCCCACCCCTCAGTTTAGCACCACTCAGTCCAAGGAAGACTGGACGGACTGAAGAGAGAGCTTTTTCCTTCCACAATCACTCCCCCAACCTCACTACCCATTAAATACTCTGAGCATTTTCAGATTTCCTCTTATTTCCTACTTCCTCATTGGTTTCAATCCTGCATTACAAAATGGCAAAGCTCCTTTTGAGTTAACCTCAGAAAAGGGATCTTAGCCCACGATGGGATTTTCAACAGCTCTTGGCAGTGGTCTAAATTCAATTTCTTTGAGCAACAGTAAAAATTTTCACGAACAGCACCAAGAGCAAAATTAGGTGTTTCAGATAACCCCACTTCAACTCTGTAACAGCATTTTTCTCTGCGCTGCACTTTGCAGTCCTTTTTGCACTACAGATGCCATGTGTATTACAAATCATAGGCAGACAGGAATCCTACAGCATTTCTTTGAACCCTTTTTCTCCCTCTGCCAAAATACAAAGAGAGCTGAAGAGCACAAAGATGTTTATTCTCCCAGAAAGAGCAGCAGTGCTTTTTTTGACTAACACTGGCTTGGCACATGAACTCTGATTAACTCCTGTCATGTTAAGTCACGTTGTTTGCAAACTGCCCCCATTTCCTTCCCTCAGCCCCTTCACCAAACAACAACAAAAAAACTCCACATATTCAAGGGAAAAAAGTAGGATCAGGAAAGGAAAAAATAAGAGGAGTTTCGTTCTCACTTTCTGAAAGGCACATGTTTCTTCAGAGGCAGAGATGACAAGGCTTTCATAATGTTTGCTGACCTGAAAAAAAAATTGTATTTCCAGAAGTGTGAAGGAAATCTGTTCCATTAATTCATTTGCATTTTATCCCCCATAACACTAGGAGCATAACCCTTTCTGTCTCCCGGGTCAGATGACATTCCACATCACAGCTAGGCTGAGGCCACTGTCATGCCCCATTAAGCATTAGTGGACTTTTCTCAGCCAATTCAAGTATTTAAAAACTCCCTAGAAAACACATTAATCAAACGGATCCACAGTTGTGTAAAATCAAAGTTTTTAAATGTACCATATTTAATAAAAAATGGACTGTCAAGCATCTTCAACATGCCAAACTGACATAGCTTATTGAATCTCCTGGCTTATGAATAACACGTAGAGCCACAGCCCCTTTGATATGCCTACTTTTTCCTTATTTTTGCCTCCTTAAAAAAAATTCAAAGCTAAAATCTAAATATAGAAGCAACAGGCAAAATTTAGTACAGAATGTAACCTGAGCAGGGTCATAAAACCCATGTCAGATCAGAATACAACTGATTCACCTGTGTGAGAAAACTAAGATATATATTCACATGCCCCATAAAATTTATGACTCCCATTTTAAAACAAAGGTGACAAATACTTGTGCAATTTAGAAAATGGGCCACTTTCCATGATCTGGCAAAGACACACGCAGCATGCTGTGTTCCAATTACAAACTAAATGGCACACATTCACTGGCAAATGGAAAACTGAAAATTATTTGCTTTGAATGCCCTGCATCATGAGAGAGAACTTCAAGTGGCATAGTACAGAAACCATCTTCAGCATGCATTTAATCCACACAGATCAATGCTCAAGGCTTCGCACATGAATTAGTGACCAACACAACATCAAATACCCCTGTCCCATGCCACGATAATAGCATTACCCAGCCCCACAATAAATCATTCATTCATTCATAAGCCTCCATAGTTGCTCTGTGTTTGCTGTTGCTGGAAGCTCCCAGGAAGATCTGTCACTTCTGAACTCATGTGTGTGTAATATGCCAGGCGTGGGCTCACCTCTAATGTGACTGGCTGTGGCCAAATTAAAAGTCCCATTAGAAACATAGGTAAAAGACTCCCAGTTCAACACTGGAGAGAACTGCAGTCTTTTTCCAGGGTGTGCCTGTCTTTCCTCCTTTTGCCTTCCTGTAGCATTGAAAGAGCCCTAGATAAGAGGCAGCAGACTCTGATCCCTGCAGTATAGGGAGGGTAAAAGAGAACAACTTTAAGCCAATAGCACAGGAAAGGCAATGGGGCCAGCATCTGCTCCTGGGAGGTCAAGAGCTACTAGAACACTGTTCCCTGATTCATTTTTGGCTTACGTTGATCTAACTCCAAGAGCTGCAAGAGAGTTGTCCCCAAAAAGCAGCTCCACTAAAATCAAGGCAGTTACTCAAAATTTACACTGGGACCTGAATCTATCAAAGCACACCTAATGTGTGTGGAGGTAAGAAAAACATATGTAATTACAGGAAAGGCAAACAAGGAAAAATAAGGGCTTAACTAGGTGAATAATCAAGAGAAAGCAGCACCCAAGTTGCATTCATATTCTCCTACTTCCATGCAAATGAAACAAACCTGAATGTTTGCCTGAACGTGAGGGGGGGAAATGCCATTCGTCACATTTACCCCTCATCCAGCACCAGCTTCACAGCGCATCTTCCTGCAGTGTGGTTAACAAAGTTGGTGAAACAAATAGAATATGTATCCTGCAGCTTGTGTTTCAAACACAAAAAGGTGTGCCCACCAGCAAGGGAACTGGCTTAGCAAATCCAAACCCCTGCAAACAGGAAAAACATGCACAGAGGTTTCTAGGAGAAAAAGAAAAACAGTACCACTTTAAAAACCCCTGCAGAGTCAGGATGGCCCCGAGACAAAAGGAAGGTGCTGGAATAACTTCACTGTCCTTTCTTGTCATCATTTGAACTGAGTACAGGAAGGGCCTGAGGCAGAGCTACCAGCCAGGAGCACATGTTCACCAGCACGAACCAAGGAGAGATCCTGCAGAGGTGGACAGCTTGTGCAGAGATGTGGGGACCTCACTACAGCAGCAGTTCAATGCAACCTTTAGGTGTGAGGGAGAGAGATTGCTCACTGGACTGATTAATATGGGCACAGACAGAAGATAATTTGTGGGTGCTATCTGGTTCCACGTCTCCTTTCATTGACATCACTGGAGCATGGAGTCTGCCAAATAAGATCAAGCCACCAGGACTTCTACTCGCTATTTTGCCCCTAAATAAAGGCCAGTATCAGCTACTTCATAAGGAAATACATTCCCTCTGCCCCCAAAGCTCGAAAGTAAGTTGTGCATTGCTCTTAAGTGAAAGAATGGAGTGTCACGGAGGTGAGAATCAAACAATACATGATGCCGAACATTGAAAAATTCAGCTTTGTATTATTACGTACGTTAAGGGTGATGGTATGTATTCCTTCAAAGCCCAGTCTCTCCCAGGTTCTGAAAGCAAAGTCCCAGACCTCCCTACCTGCTTCCACAGAAATGGCAAATCTCAGAAAAAAAACCCAAAGATATCAAGGGGGCAACATCAGTGTGAAACCAAGAAAGCCTCAGTCTTTTCCCTAGACTGTGTTTTTCATCCGTTTTGCCTTACAGCACGGTACAAATTGCAGAGCTAAAGAAACTCCCGATTCCAAACATAAAAGCCCAGAGTAACAAGGCCATGGTCTGAAGGATCACTGTTTTGCCTTTCCAATACTCGGACAATCCTTGCTCTGTTCTGTGCAGAGAAGAAAACTGTCCACCCTGCTCAGACCACATCCTCCCAGATAGATGAGCACCCAACATATCAAAGTGGCTTCCCCCAACATACTCCCTGAATTTTTAGTTATTTAAAAAGAACAACAGCAAACAAAAGCTCACTTGTGAGCGCATCCTGAACTCCCAATCGTCTAGGAAAGACCTTCCTTCATTCACTGCTGTAGGTTTTTTTATTGCTGCCAGCTACACTGCAGTGCTCCAGGGTAAGTCACAAAATTCTCCATGCTTTTGAGACAGGAATAGTTCAGCTTAGAGAAGGAGCCATTGTCTATGTGACTGGATATATCTACCTGATATCAGCATTGGCTTTGGAAATAGGAAACCAAGTTAAGAGAGAAGAAGAGGGAGAACTTCCTTGTAATACAAACACGCCCACATCCACAGGATTTGGTTTAGTAGTTCTGGCAAGAACTCATTAGCAGAGGTACTGCAACAGCACTTAAAGACTGCAACCACATCTGGGAATCTGCCACATTGGATGTGGTACAGAGATTGTCACTGCCAAAAACTGTTTTCATGCTAAGCACACAATACAAAGGGTAGGAAAAGAAATGAATAATTTGCAGCCACCAAACCAGGACTGTCTTAACAGAGCTGGAAGGCAAATGCAGCTTTATATTACATGCACAGCAGGAGCAGCAAGTATCGGATGCAATGCACACTACTTGAGAGTCTAGTCCCATGCATCTATGCTTAAAGAGCTTCATATTAGCATGGCACATGAACCAGCATGTCAGGGTGGAATAAGCATTGCACATCACAGTCTTCATCTTACCCTCCTTTCCACTAGCCCATGTGTCTGATACCAGACCATGCCGAGCAAGAGTTAAACTCTTTCATCAGACCAGAAAGAGATACGAATTCCCAGCTATCCAAACAGAAAACCCCACTCTTTAATACTAAGCTCTTGTAGACCAGTTTCTGAGCCAACTTCAATACTGTCAGGAAGGTTTGTGGTGGGAGGATCATACTTTGCAAATTGACCCCTTTGATTGTGACCCCTGGAGCAGACAATCAGGCAGACAAAGGAGCATGCACTGTAAAGGCAGGGGACGTGAGGACCTTTGCACCTCCATGTCAGGTCTACATCTGCAGCTCCCTGTGCCTGTGGTGGCAGGGGAGGCAGATTCTAGAAGCAGCAGGATGGGAATGTTGGGCAAAGTGGTTTTCCACCATAGCAACTCTTTCTATAACAGCATTTTCAGAAACTTTGTGTCTTAGGAGGATGTTATACCTCCCTAGTAAGGAGGTAAAGGGAATATAACAGGAACGAAATAAGCCTACTCACATGTTCAAAGGCAGAGAATTACAGCCTATAGCTCTGATACAAAATGACAACTCCAAGCCTCCAGCTGCCTGGCCTTCCCAGATGTTAGCAGTCGTCTGCTATAAGCATGCACCACCGTGGCTTGCCATCAGGCATCAGCAAAGACTGGAGAGGTGGTGTATCTATAAAGAAAGCAGAGATGCTGGGACCAGGACTTATGTAATTTCCCCCCCTTTTCTGATGTCAAGGACCAGCATTATAGTCTACTGTGAAGTCCGAAGGGGGGAATGAATAATTAATGTAATTAATAATAATTTCAATTAATTTTACTATTAGATTTATTGATAATTGCTTGCCCTACGGTTTAAAACCAGTTGCGGATCAAGCCAAGGGTAAATGCATACAATTGCCTCTGCGCCAGCCTGCCTGCTGCAGCCAGAAACACCCTCCAGCTCTGAAGCTCCCCATGCTACAGGCATGTCCCAGTGCCCCAGCCCCGCAGCCTGCCAGCAGGAGCTGCAACAGCGACAGAAGGCAGGAGACTCTACAAGGACCATTTTCCTTGCCCTGTCTCAGAGACTGCCCAGATTTCAAGCTCTACCATGGCTTTCCCTTTTCCAGCGCAGGCTCCCCTAGCTGCTGCTCAGGGCTCCCTGCACTTCCGGCTTCTTGGTAACTCAGAGCATGCTGCTTGGAGAAGCTAGAGTGACGCATTTTCTCCTTTTTATGTGAAATTTTGGTAAAAAATAGAGCTGGTTTGGGAGAAATGTATTTTCAAAATTTAAAATAAAACATATATTTTCACTTCTAATTTGTAACCACTGGCAGTTTGTTTTTCCCATAAAGAAGATTCAAAACTAAGCTATACATGTTTAAAAATGGCAATAATTTTACAAGTCTTTCTGATCACTTCCATTTTCTTCCACTTCTTGCAGTCTGTTCATATTTACGCAAAGAATAGGGAAAGTATGGAAGTTGCTGACTCTCCCACCCCTCTCAGAAGTTTTAAAAAAAAATATTTTTCAGAAGATAATGAAAACTTACTTAAAAGGTTTTATGAAAAACAGCATTTTATTTATGTTTTTTAGAAGCAACTAAAAATTTCACAAGCAAATTTGAAGAAAACAACTATTCAGCAAAAAGTTTTCCATCAGAGAATTTTGACTAGCAGCCACTGAAGTCTGACAGTCAGGATGCTGTGTGGACATGAATTTAAGTTAACTCAAAAGCACCTGAGTTCCTCCCCCAGACATGTCTTTAATGCTGTGCTGTATGTAGCTTGAAGCTCAAGAATTTTGGTGTTGAGGCAATTTGACAACACACATGCATATCTTTAAAAGTTTTTTGAATCTACAAGGTGTAGTAGGGGCTATATATTATTACACTGCAATGTCAATCTTCCTCAGCAATTGTCAGGATAACTTTTTTTGCTTTTTTTTTTTGCATTCTGAGAAATGACTCATTGCCTTGTTACCAGCTTCCTTGCAATAAAGGCCTTGTCTTTAGGAACAAGTGATACACAGCAAGGTGCTGGCAGACAATGGTGGGAAGATTATATTTAATTTAACTGCTTGAGTCCTAAGATGGATTTTCATGTCTGCGTGGAGCAAGATTTATGACTAAGATACCTTGTGATTGGAGATAACATACAAAAATATGGCCAGGTCTCCTGGGTAATTTCCAGCAACCAGAGCGGTTATGTGCAGAGGTCATCTGCTTTCCAAATCTTGCATTTACATATTTCGCATTCTGCACTGTCTCATGTTAGGCAGCAATGTGTTTTCTTCCATGCTGCGATCAGACATATTCATCATTCCTTCTCAATCTTTACTTTCACCTCACAACTCCAGTAGCCTTCTCTCTTTTTAACTTATGCTGCCTTCCCTTCTTCAAACAGCCAAGACATGCACAGGTCCCTTTTCTCCTAAGGACTAGGGCTTGTATCCTAGGAAACATGCAAGCACTTAACCCCTACTTAAACTCTTGGGAGTGTGTCACCTGCTTAGGTTGATGACTGAGGCCTCACTCCATCTTTGAAGCCTTCATTGCTAAGCACACATTGTATACCCAGAGTTTGCATGCCTTTTGTCTCTGAACAGGCCTGTATAGACCAGAATGTAAACTCTTGCAGCCATAGAGCCTGCTAAGTGCATTGGAAATCATAGTGTATGAGCTCACAGTGCCTCACAGTTACGTAATGTGTTGAAGGCTTATGTGGATGGCAGGGTGTAGTCAGTAAATTGTAGTCTAGTGGTGGCTGTTCTGTATGAAAAGTAATTTCTATTCTGGACATGTCAAGAGTTCTGCCACTAGTGTTTGTTGGATGCTTTCATCTCCCTTGTGTGAGTTTTGCTATAAGCTAACAGTAGTCATTGTGATGAAAAGCAGCCCTACTCAGTTTTGCCAGCACAAGGGACAGACATAGAAGAATGACAAATCTGCTGCTGCCTATGGCTTCACTGAAAGACTCTGGTGGGCAACATGGACTAAGCAAACAACCATGACACCCAAAGATGACTAAATATTAGTTTTCATCGGTAAACCTCAAAGCATGTTTCAAAGGAAAACACTTTTCAGCATTATTAGCTCAATTTTGTAGAAGGGAAGGGGGAATGAGATGCTTTACACAAGGTCACCCATCAGGCTGGCGTGAAACCTGGGCAAAAAATCAGAAATAGCTCAGATCTTCCCAATCTCCATCCAGCGATCAAGCTGCTAGGCTGCAACCTTTCACATGCACAGGAAGGCAGTGAAGGTAGATTTGATTCACTGTGAAATTCTGCACAGCATATTAGCGTAGGCAAGTCCAAGGATCCCTCCTGGCCTTTTATTTTAGTTTACTCTCAATATGGTAGTGTTCATCAGGAAGTACCAGGACTGCAAAGGCTGCAAGTAGAGATATGCCAGAGGGCGTAACCTAGAGCAATATGGGACAGAAGTGAGCTAAGGAAAACTGCTGCCTTGTAGGCTCTCCCAAAAAGAGCAGTAGAGCCATGTAATTTGAAGGATCAGAGAACAGATGCAATGAAACATTTCCTGAATGGCAATCACGTAGTGGAGAGGCTGAGATAACTCCTATCAGTAGGGGCATAGTGGAGAGATGGGTTGACCCCAAGAATAGCTGTACTAAGCATGGAGTGCAGGAACATATGGTAGGACTCCACCAAAACCAGAGCTCTTCCTTAGTATGAGCAATCATTTCTTGTCCCACTAATGGGGCTACTGGTCAACAGTGTTGTTGTTGTCCTGGATCCAGAGTTGTCTTGGATCATCCTTCATTTTGAGGAACCCCATCCTCCCCAGATGGACTTGAATTGCAGCCCTGGGGCAGCACAAAAAAAAAACCATTATAAATCTCCTCCTGAAAACAAATGGCACCTTGAGTGGAGCAAGAGGGTAGCTGAAGAGGCTTTCTTCTCTGCTGAACATCCTGTCTTCCATTGATGCCAAACCAACTTGTATGGCTTTCACCTACATGAGCTGTGAAGTGAAGTGTGAAGCCCCAAGCTTCCTGGTCAGTGCCAATTTCTCACCTGGCATTTATCACATGTACTGTGATCAATGTATCCAGATGGGAACTCCTCCACAGGTGAGCCACTCTTAGTGAGTGACAAACACATAGATAATTAGGAGGATGAGCAGTCTACAGATTAAAGCAGCCAAATTAGTGAAAGCTCAGCTCCCAACCTTTCTTTGCAGGTATCTACAACTGATTCTGTTAAGCTGATGGACATTCACTAAATTACAGCTGTTTACTTTCTGAACCTACTTGCCAAGGGGGGGAAGGAGACAGGAGTCTGATGTGGTGGCTTCAGAAGCCAGTTATCATATGCAGATTCATTGTACATCAGTTACTCTGTTGCTGCTGCCTGTCTACACGCTTTTACCTTGCGGTAAGTATGAGGTAGTTTTTCCCACAGTGAAAGTGGAGTTGATGTTTTATAATTCCACATCTTATCTAACCTCAGTGTGACTTGCTTACACTGAGGGAGGGGGAAGGCGAAAGAGGGAGGGAACTACCAGCACTGCAGCCAATCATTTCTAGTCTTTCTCTTTTTAAATCAAAATCAGATAATAGCCTGTGCTAGCTAAGGGTTCACACAAGCATCTTTATCAACCAGGGCAGTACTCAGTAGGACTATGCGCATTGTCATAATTTGCAATCCAAGGACAGCATTTCAGCAGCTACGACCAATTTTGAAGTGAACTGTCCTACCAGAAAAATGAAATTATATACACTGTGGTCATGACTCCCCATCTTAGGCTGCTAGAATTCCCTGTATCGATCTACATAATATAGTATTTCATCTCTGTCCTCCCATGCTTGCTTGAGCAATGAGACAGTTGTTATTGCAGGTGGACTGTGTAAGGCACTGTACAGACATCAAGCAATAAGGTACCCTTACAATCTAAAACTAAAGACAGCAAATGAACATGGACAGGTTAGAGGGGAAATAGTCTAAACATGAGAGTATTGGGGAATAACTGATGACATGACTATTTCACATTGGCTTTCTTCATAAATACGCCTTTGTTTAAATAATCTGGCCGGTCAGCAATAAAGGTTGCAAATGGAAATAATGCTATGTGTCTGCCTACCTTTTCAATTCATAGGGAATTCTAGTCTGCTACAGCTTTTCCCTATGGGGATGATTTTTTACCCTGTATCTGTACTCTTTTGCTGTGGAATGCCTCAGTCTGAGCCCTCTTAATTTGGCAAATATGACTTCATCATCCAACATGATCAAGTCAAAAAGACTTTCCAAACAAAATAAGCACTGGCCCAATATTTGTTTGCAGGTTTGGACCGGCCCTGGAACACGGATGGAGGTGAATACATCCATCTCTGTTATACCCGTGAGTGTAAATCAGCACAACTCCCTTGACTTCAGCAAACCTCTCCCAATTTATGCCAGCTGAGGATCCAGGTCACAGTCTGCTACCATGGCATCAGGAGCAACCAAACAGAATTCTTGCATGCAGAAAAGAATGAACTGGTGTTTCTCCTTGGCTGGTCCCACTCTGTCAGATTAATGCATGGATTGATAGGACACGAGGACTCTCACATTTAACTTTCAAAGAAAAACACAACAGAAAAAACTTCCCAAAACAACCAGGCTGGCAGTGGAAGCTTACCAGACATCAAGGTTTTAAGGCAATTCTGCTGCACTGCTGCTGGGATGTCTGCAGGGAAACTCAGTACGTTTTGCTGTATGCTCATCCTGTTGGACAGCTCATGTCTCTCCGCAAATATTTATCTCCATCTCTACCTCTTTTAGCTCACAGAAGGCTTCTCTGGTTGTACTGAATTTGGCATTTTGTATGAAATGGTCTCCCCTGTCACTGGATCTCACATAAGTATAAGGCTTTATCTTTCTTCCATAAGTAGGCTATTTTATTTAGGTGCCAAATATTCCAGGCTCACATAAGCTTCTGCTGGGTCAGTACATATTTCTTGCCCAAACAACCATGTATCTTCATCTTACTTGGAGAAATAAAGAGAATGAGCAAAGTTACCAGGGCCAGAGAACTCAGGAACTTGACTCCATAGCAGATTTGGTAACTACTTTATAAATTGAAGGTGAAAGGATTACCTGGATCATGTAACCCCAGAAAGGAGAGAAAAGCTCATAGGGAAAGGTCTGGATACAGCTGGATGAACAGGTACTTCAGGAAGGACACAAGAAGCAACAGTGAGACCCAGGATTGGGTAGTACAGAAACACAGAACAAGAGTTGCCCAAAATCAAACTGGATTAGATTTGGCCAAAGAAATGGAAGTCAAGGACTTCATAGAAAGGTTTTTTTCATGTTTGAAAGGAAAGCAAGAAAGGAAGAAATGGGTCCACAACAAATGTGAGGTAAAGATTTACAGTGATTGAGATAGGACCTCAAAACAGAATAAGCTGTCTACTTCAGTTTTTCTTAAAGATTATAATAATGAAAACAGGGTCAAAACAATGTTTGGAAATACACACACATGAGAGGAAATTACTAGTTCCATGGAAAAGAAATAAAACTCCACCTGTTCTGCTTGTGCCAGTCAGAGAGATCAGGCAATCCACACGTGAATCCACAGACCTGGCTTCATGGACTTTTAATTAGTTTCTTGATTATCTAACTGCTAGAAGGAGATTTAAAAAATTGTATCTAGGTAGCTACAGGCCAGTTATTTTGGCCTCACCCACATGCAGGATTTTACAATTTTTTCTGAAGAAAAAAAAAATCCAAGACAGAGATAAATTGAAGGCAGACGTTCCCAGAGCTAGATCTAGAACATTACAATAACTGTGTTTGATAAGGTAACCGCTTCCTCTGCAAAGGAACTGGAGTAAATCTCATCTACCTGGACTCCAAGTAGAGCAGCTGCTATAGTGCTAAATTAGAGGTTGTTAGTCAAAATGGAAAAAAAGGGGATTAGGTCAGGAATTGCAAGAACTGCTGACAGGGGTAACGGCAATAGGCAGTACTGAACAGGGAAATATGAAGATGGAGGGAATTTACTAATAGATTCCCATAAGGACCAGTCTTGCTCTGTGTTTCCACTTAAGAAATTATACTTAAAAAGTAACAGAAATTGGCCGGCGGCAGGAATGGAGGAATCATCATGAGTACACTGGAGGATCACAGTCAAGGCAAGCAGTTAAAGATTAATAAGAATTGTGGCTTTAAGCCAGGAGCTAATCAAAAGAAAAGACAGAGCATGCTGTATTAGTTGCTCAGCAGATGACACCAACAAAATATAGGAATGGGAAAAAAGGACCTCATATGTTATCATTGTAACATATGAGGTCCCTTCTTTCAAGTAAGAGAGAAAGCTGTTAGACCATTACAAGAACTCCCCCCTAGGATAAAGCAGACAGTTCCTGTCACCTATACTCACAAAGATGTACTAAGATCAGAAGTGGTATGAAATAGGGCTAACAGTATGATCAGGAAGAGCAAAATCTATCCCACAAAGTGAATCCCTAGTTTAGAAACACAAGAGGGAAAAGGGATATGATTGTTCTCCGTAGAAATCTTAGGTGATTAACATTAAGGAAAGAACTAACATGCACTGACCTTTAAGCTGGGGAATAAAGAAAGATTTCTAACCACAAATGTTGGACTATGGAACAACTTTTTGGTAGCAGTGATCCCTAGGTTGTTTTAAAGTGAGTTTAATCAGTTAGTGAAACAGTTAATGCCTTTGATGGCACAGACCTGGACTTCTTGACACAGAAGATTCATTCCGCACCTTTGCTTTCACATTTCGGGACTCCTAAACACTAACTGAATCCATGTTTCCACCTGCTGGCTTGAAACATTTATTCAATAATGATATTCTTCAAACATTTATCATTGTCATCTCTTCATTAAGCACTGAATATGGGATTACAGCTCTACCAAAGAAATAACATATTTAGGCACTTCCCGCCTAAACAGAATGCTCTTTCATCCTTTTATATAAGTTTCCTTCTTCCAAAAGGAAACTCAAAACACTTAAATGCTATGCACTGCTTTACTGATGCACTGCTTTACTGTAAAAAAAAAAAAAAAAAAAAAAAAAAAAAAAAAAAAAAAAAAAAAAAAAAAAAAAAAAAAAAAAAAAAAAAAAAAAAAAAAAAAAAAAAAAAAAAAAAAAAAAAAAAAAAAAGCTTTACAAATTATAGCATGCAGCTCCTCTAGGGTGGAATGTGTCAGCTGTTTTAACAGCACACAATAGACATGCATAACAGACAAGAGCATATCCTACTGAACATGCAAAGAAGAATTTCTGGTAGACAGGCTGGGACTACACTAAACTTGGACTCTGGCCAGAACTTCATGTCTAACACCAACAAATGGTCCCATAATGTCTCTGAAGCATCAGGGAACTTTGTTTTAGGCTACATCCAAACGAGGCTCTCTAGTGTCCCAGCCAGCAGGATGGCACATAAATGGTCTTTAAAAAAATCTGATAAATGAGTAGTAGGACCTAGGACCACTGTGAGGCAGGATAAGGATATTTTTCCCAGTTTACAGATAAACCAAAACTCACTATGGCTGAGTGACTTCCCCACAGTAGCAAATGAAGTCTGTGATGGATTGAACCACAGGCTATACCCCAGTTGTTCCTCCTTTAGCTGTTCACAAAGCTGCCCATTGCTGTGAAGAATAAATATGAGGTATATCCACGGGAGTGAAAACCTCCCATGCTTATAAAGTGTCCCTACACAAAAACTCAGACTAACTGGTTGGGTTTCAACAACATCTATTTCACCATCTCTAGTATCTGAAGCACTCAAGTAGCCTGTGCTTTCAAAAAAAGCTGCCTCCATGCAGTAGTTTCCATGTAAGCCTTAAGACTCATTTGTCTATCTACCATCTAAACACAATAGATTTACTTTTAGTCCAAACTATGCCACCACAAATAGCGAATGTATTTTGTCCTCCAGAATAGCTAAAATAAAATTTTGCAGTTTCATGGCTTTATCCACCAAAAGAGCTCCAAATGCTTTATAAACACTGATGCATCGGGGGGTCCATCAGTCAGATCTACTCCATGACAACAATGTATATAGACTGTGACTGACAACAGTCTCACGAGGGGAGCACTGTTTCCAACCTTGTTTTAGAGCTGGGGTGAGAGAGATCCAAGAAATTTACTGCAGAATGAGGAGTTAACTTAGATTACTCAAGTCATACGCAAAACTTCTAGCTACTGGACCAGCCTTCTCTTCATTGTGAAATAAAAGAATAGACTAGATCGCAACGTGCTCAGGTGACAGTGTTATACTTACTTCTCTAAATTGCACATTTCTTTAACTAAAAGCTTCAGATTATTGGAAACATCGATGTTCCCCAATGTCCTTTCATAGCCCAACTCCTCCTCTCCCATCCACTCCACTTCCAAATCCCACTGCATTTGAAAATGTCATCGTTCACTTGGTGATACATCCCAGCCATGTGGGGTGGCAGCTGAGTCATCTCCCTGCTGTGAACGAGGTGTGATGGTGACAACCACCTTACAACTGCACAATCCTTTTTTGGGCACGTTGTGTTGGAGGCTGCTCACCCAGTTCTATACAAAGGGATGGGTGGGAGGAACAAATCAGAGTGGAAGAACTCCACACACATAAAGGAGAATGGAGGGATTGGAGGTGGCCCTAGCAATCAAATTACATCTTCAAGCACAGTCAAAAACTAAAGGGCACCTAGAGAACCAGGCACAAAGACTAAAAAAAAACAGGAATGAGTCAGAGACTCATTTGGGATGACATTCTGCTGATGTCTACTGTAGGCACTGAATTAAGGTGCTCTACATCATCTCTTGAAGCATGTCTCTCCACAGACTCTGTGGAGATACTGGGATGTAGCATGATATCTTTGGCACTGATGCTGTCTTAAAATGTTCCCCTCCTTCCCCCACCAATTCTACCTCTTCCAGTTCTTAAGGACGTTCACCTTCTTATGAGGTCTGCTAATAAGACTGTTCATGGGGCTCTCCTGGAAACTGGACAAGTAAATTATTCTAATTAAAAATGTCCCTTTTGTGAGGGATAAAGGGCCAGAAATCCCACCAGCCAACTTCACTGTTCGAGACAATGGATCAGTACCTCAGATCCAAGTTTCACAGGTTGCCTACAATTCCCAAACAAGTTTCTGTTTGACTATACCCTTATATCCATATCAGAGAATATTTTACAAGGCAGATGATCATACAGCATCCAGGATAATTACTACTGCCTAAAGAGCAATGGAGAAGCATTGAAGAATCCAACTGTTCAGTCTAAGCTGGGCTTTGACAGGTAGGTGGGTAAATAGATCTTCCAAACAGGTGACAGCAGATTATCCCCCAAGTACCCTACTTACACATGACATGCATGATTTTGGCCTTGAGTCCTTGAAGCCCTAAGCCCCATGTGCTGTTGTGTATGAGGGAACCTGAACCTGCAGTGCAATCTCTGGTGCTGAACATCCGTCACCAGAACTTATCTCCTGCGTAGCTGCATCTCATGACTTTCCAGTCCACCTGGAATAGGGAAACCTTGCAACGTGTCTCTACTCATTAGCTCCTTCTTCTTAAGAGCCTATCAATTACCTCATCAATCAATTGGCAGAAAAGTTCAGTGAGGGAGCATTAAATCTACACTCCATTAACCTGTACCTGCAAGAGTGGTTTCAAGACATGTAGCCAAAAGCAGACTTGATTTCATCTCCTCAGGAATGAGAGCTTCTACCCAAGCGTGTGGCACTTAGATCTTCATTATATTATTACACTCTTCTACCTTCCTGGTTCAGATGTGCTCTGTGTTCACATTGCACTGCACACCATAGGGAAAAAATGTTAAATAAAAGGTGCAGACTATTGCTTACAGAGACCCATTGTCCCTTGCCTACACTTTCAAGAAGGCTCTTTTAAAAAAGGGCTTCCATTGCTAGTAAGTCTCCATTTGCTGCAGGCCAAAGGCAGAGGCTGGTGAATCTTGCCTTGAGAAGCAGAATTACATTTTCTGCTCAGGCAGTATCAGTCTGTGCTTTGAGACCAAACACATTGATCAGACCTTAATACTGAATGGTAACCTTCTTACACATTTATTTGTACCTGCTTTCTCTGAACTGGGAAGTGTGCAAGAAGGATAATAGTTCCAGATGGCATAATGATGTCCCAGCAATAGTATTTCCTGAAAACTTCTGGAAAAGCTTTCATTTTCTCTTCAGCCTGCACCATGAAAGATGTATTTCCTCCCACCAATTGGTCCATGAGATTACTGGACCTTTTATCAGCCCAAGTTATGACTATCTAAAAAACCACAGAGTAACTACAAGCAATGCTAGAGCATCACTGAAGACTAAGGACAGGAGGCTTTCTCTGTTCTGTTAGTGTTCACCACTAAATTACAGGCCCATTTACTATGTCATGATGACCTGAAGACCCTTATCAGACGAAGCTAAACATCAGTTATTCTCCTCTTCTATGCTTCAGGTCAGCTCAGAATCAATTTCAAATGCTTTTAAAGTAAACCCTGTACAGGAATCATTCATTGTCACCTTCTTGCAACTTGAGTTGAGCAATTCTTACTGCAGAGGCCATACTATATATCTGCAATGGGTTTGACCTCACAGGATACATCCCTTATGTAGTCTTTGTCCAGTTCACCCTGAGGGGGAGGGGGGGGCGGGTGATAAAAAAGTGTAACAGCAAAAAAGCTAATTCAGTGCATTGAAGAGCGTTCTCCCTGGAGTAATTGTCCTGGCTGCACAAAAGCAGAGATATCCTATTTCTGGGGCTTCTGTAAGAATCCCAGCTTAACAGTTGACCCTTTCATACAGCCTAGTTACAAAAAAGGGCTGCTCCATTATCCCCACATCACTTCCTCACCTTTGGCTGAAGTAACTGGAAAGGGATCAATGACAAAGATAAAACCTGGAAAATCAGACATGTATTCCCAGAAGGCCCAGGAGTTACATTTTACTTGTATTTAAAAAGCCTTGAGAAATGTTAACTGTAAGTCAATACAAGCAGTGAAAGAAATACAGCTGGACTGCCCCTTGCTCCCAGGAGCAGGCAAACTAGAAAAGGGCACAACACTCACACAGTAAAAAGAGATCCACAGCAAAGTTAATGCCTCTCTCAAGCTTGCAGCAGGCCACAGTGTAATTGTGAACCGGCATGCTGTGTGAGCTGCTGTAATCTGGCTAAAAGCAGTCACTTAATTCTGCATGCATCAGTGTGTTTGGCACCACTGAAGACAGGGCAGGGTAGTAAGCATCAAAGGAGCAACCGTTCCAGGAGCCAGCTTCCTTTAAAGCCAGAGTCACAGTCCTGGAGAACTGCCCACATGCAGGTCTCATGCAAGCAAGTCAGCAGACTCAGCAGCAAGCCTGCAGACTGCATGAGAGATTGCACAGCAGGAGGGGGACATGGTGGATTCCCAGCCTTCCACCATCCCAGCCAAACCAGAGGACCCAACTCAAGCCTATAAGCTTGATAGCAGGCCATTATTGACAGCAGTAGCAGTTTTGTTGCCCTGACGCAGCTGCACAGTTAAAGGCACCCAGATCCTGCCTCCTGGTCAAGGAACTACAACTATAAGCTTTCAAACCAAAAGTAAGGGACAGAAGCCCTTTTGCTGGGACTCAGGAAAAAAAGGAGAGTTTACCGCTTGTGGAAGAAGGGGCAGGCAACTCAAGAAGAGTACAGGGATCTCGTTAGGTCGTGCAGAGAGGAAATGAGAAAGGCAAAAGCCCAGCTAGAACACAACCTGGTCGCTGTCGTTAAAGACAACAAAAAAAGTTTTTACAAATATATTAATGACAAGAAGAGAGCCAAGGAGAATCTCCATCCTTTATTGGATGCGGGGGGGAACATTGTCACCGAGGATGAGGAAAAGGCTGAGGTACTTAATGCCTTCTTTGCCTCAGTCTTTAGCAGGCAGACCAGTTATCCTCAGGGTACTTGGGCCCTGAGCTGGAAGACAGGGATGGCGAGCAGGATGAACCCCCCATAATCCAAGAGGAAGC
>NW_008825155.1:1207932-1211128 GCF_000699105.1 Pygoscelis adeliae | reverse complement strand
CTGGGGTTGTTTAGCCTGGAGAAAAGGAGGCTGAGGGGAGACCTCATTGCTCTCTACAACTACCTGAAAGGAGGTTGTAGCGAGGTGGGTGTTGGTCTCTTCTCCCAAGTAACTAGCAATAGGACGAGAGGAAATGGCCTCAAGTTGCACCAGGGGAGGTTTAGATTGGATGTGAGGAAAAATTTCTTTACTGAAAGAGTGGTTAAACATTGGGAGGCGCTTAGGGACATGGTTTAGTAGGCATGGTGGTGTTGGGTTGACGGTTGGACTCGATGATCTTGGAGGTCTCTTCCAACCTTAATGATTCTATGATTCTAAGCCTGGAGAACGCAAAGGAGAATTGCATTGGCTGCAGGCAATAGGACTACAATGCATCCTCACCAACCACCCTCTTTTGAGGCAGTCCTCATAACACCCCCTTTAATGGGAGCAGGGACTGTGGGTCTGAACCTGGAACACAGGAGTTTTATTTAAAAGGTGCAGACTATTGCTTACAGAGACCCAAGCTGAGGGTTGCAGGTCTGTTCACCAGGGCCCCTTCCTACTCTCTCCTCCCAGCTAGAAACAACAGTGTCAGCACAATACAGATCTGCAGCAGTGTGCTGCAGCTCCCAAGAAAGTTGGGCTCTCCTGGAGCCATATGAGGACGAGCGTAGCATTCCCCACATAGCCTGGACACTGACCTGGGTACTTAAGAGCTGTTCTTCCAGGAGCCCTACTGCTGTCCTACAACACTGAGACAAGTGAGCCACTCCAGAGTGACCTATCTGCTAGGAGGCACATAGCAGACAACTGCATACTCACCCCCAACAGCTGTGCACAGTGCTGCCTCCATCCCAAAGCTTTCTGTTGAGGGCTGAAGCAGCTGAAGGTCAAAATGTCCTGCCATAATGCCTAGCGGAGCTCTCTGGCCACTTCGCACACAGGATCCCTGCACATGTTGGGAGAAGACAACATTAAGGCCTGCAGCACCTTTATATGGACAAACATTACTGAAGAATCACCAGAGTGCCAGCAGCACCTGCTAAAGGACCCAGATTCATTGCATTTCAAACCTCTGTGTAACATCATCCCCAGTCCTCAGGAATTAGTCTTCAGTGTTTCCAGCCCTATAGGCATTCCTTTTAAAAGGCTTCTTAATTTTCTGCTCTTTGTGTCTAATCACATGCCTAATCAAACCTGGTAAGTTTATTCTATAGTCCCTTATGCACCCACCCTCACTCTCAAAATAATTTTAAATGAATCTTTTCTAGCATCTCCTTCCTGTTTCTGTATCACTGCTGTAAATGGGATTTTTCTTCTCGACATCAAGAGAAGCAAAATAGGGCTTCCTAAGATAGTTTTCTGGCTGATTACACAGAAGTAGTGCAGTAGTCATAAGCAACAGGTAAGTAGCTTTAGCACATCATAGTTTCACTACTTTGGGCTGTAGAACAACATAAATATGTTAGTACATCCACTCTGTGCAGCTCCTTGTCCTGCAGAGCTCCACAGCAACCTCGACTCTCAGCTGCAAATGCGTACGCACACCTTGGCAAAAAGGGTTCACGCCCTGCCTTCCCCAAAGACCGTGACTGCGCACCTGGCACCAACGCAACAGCCACACAGCAGTCTTAACACACCCCAGGCCACCACTAAACCACCTGAGGCCAACGGAGGCAGTGGCAGCCTGGGGGGTGTGTCTGCTTTTTTTTTCGCCATTCCAGCTATCAGGGGCAGTAGTGTGGGCCAGGTCACCAGGATCTGAAGAGGACTAGCAATAAAGAATAGTCTTTAACTGTCTGCTTCTGCCACACTTCCCATCCAGATCATGCCTTCTTCGAGGCACACTCAAACACACCCACTCACTGATTTTTTTCTTTTTCTAAAAAAAAAAAAAGAAAAAAAAAAGAGACACTCCAGTGCTCCCTTATGTTCATTCATGTCTAGGTAGCAAGCAAGCAAGCAAGAAGCTGGAAACAAACCCAGTCAGGTCAAAAACAAACTTTTGCAAAGCAGTTCAGGCAGGCAGTACTTAGAGAATAATTTCCTGGACACAAAATGTCTTAATTTGCTGGCAGCACAAAAACAATAAATTTTACGCATCGCAAAAGCACGCAAACTACAGTCCTGGTCAAAGGGGCAGGAATGGATGGAAGGATGAAGAGGATATGAAGAGATAAACAGGAAGATGGAAGGGCAAAGAGAGGTTTAGTGGAAGCAGAGCCCTGGTCTGGTTTTGGCAGGTTCAAAAATCTGCTGTAGAATATTTCATATGATGTTATATATGCATGTATAAAGATATGTATTTCTGTCCTATGTGACCATTATTGAGTTGTCATAAAATAAAGTGTTTGTCAGTAAGTAATTCTTCTGGAGAATAATTTACGGTTATGTACATGAGTCATCTACTAAACTGCAGTTGCATCTAGACCTCAATTTCTGTGCTAGTTCATAAGATTTTCATGCAGTAACACAATTTTGCTTGTATTCCTACAACTGCAGGCAAACGTTTAAATATTTTACAAATAGAAACCCATTTTGTATGAATTTTTTAAGCCAAGATGTAATGTTTCCATTCCTATTTGCTTTGAAGAGTTTCATACAGTTGAAGAATGCCCCGGCTGGGGCTTGAACTGAGAAAGCAATGGCTCTTTCAGCTGTTACAGATACAGATGAGTTCTGCACTGAATACATGTGATCACTTTTGAGATTCTGGTTACACTGGAAACACTTGCAGACATATTTCCATTTTATATTCCCTTACTAGCTGCTCTCCAACTTCACAGAATTCCCAACATGCCCTCACACAAATCTGAGCAATTCAGAGGTGCAGACCATATATGTATGAGAACCCGAGTCTTAATGAGGTGCCTGAAAGGAAGGAGCTGGCTGGCAAATATTAAGTTATTTTCTATATAAATTTTGCATCCATGTCCTTTACCTGGTGAATGGCTACACAAGTCTGAATTAGGAGTTTCCTTGAAGACACAATCCAAAACTAAGAAACTGACAGGTATTTTGAGAATGAAAAAATATACCCTGGAAAATGGATCGAGTTACATGTTCCTCAAACCATACAAGGCAACAAAGCAGGAGAAGAACTGCTAAGCCAGGCCAAGTCCTGCACAATGTTTGAAATAATCCAGGTAGAAACTTCTTAGAATGTGCTGAAGTAAACAGAAAGGAAGCCTTTGAGATTTACAGTCTTCAACCC
>NW_008825155.1:1204070-1207906 GCF_000699105.1 Pygoscelis adeliae | reverse complement strand
TTGCCAGAAAGAATCCCCACTAAATAAGAGGTTGTCCTCATCCTGAAGCCCTTTGAGCACTTTCAATTCCTGGCTTTTGCAGGGACGTAGAATTTTAGCAAAGCCTTTGAGGTCTCCTGTGTTCTGTGGTACTTTGCTGTTCAAAAAAATTTGATATTTAGTACCGAAAGTGTGTGACGATGAACTGGAGTCTTTGTGGAGATGTGGTGGGAAGAGTGGGTCTTCCATCATCCTTGAAGAGCACATAGGTATAACATGTTTGCCATGACTAGAAGCAACTGGATTTGATGACCATTCAGCCACATGTTCCTAGGTTAACATTAAGATTCACAGTATGAGAAAAGGATACACAAGTCTGCCAGTTTGCTACAGAATTCGCCTCTGGTGTCCAACATTTTTACTTTCAAGAACCAACTTTCACAGAATAATTTATATTCTTTCTTTCTTTCTTACGTGCTTCCTTGCAAACACTGAAATCAATCATGTCTAGAAACCATCAGATCCAAATAGGAGAGAATCATGCAACAGCATGTCATTAGTGAATCAATATTGGCTGACCAGGCCCTGTGCTTGTCAAGGTTGCATTGATTTCTTTAATGCCACGCTGTTGCAGCTGGCCTGCCTAGCAGATCCATCCGGGTTGCAGTGTCTGCAGCTGAGGAGGAGATGATTTTCCAGTCCCATAGACTGACTTAATAGTAACAACAAAAACCTGTAGAGAAAACAGTATGTTATTGAGCAAAGAGGATATTTCTGGGATTCTGCTTTACTCTTTGTACAAGTGCACTGTTGCCCATACAGCTACGTTCACTCTAGGAGCATTCTACCAGTACATGGTATTATTAAGGATCTCCTACGCAGGTATAGAGTCACATCATTGCTTGCTAGGCTGCAGGATGCTTGGTAGCTTTTTCCCCCATGACAAGTTTCCACGCTTTATCTGAACCACCATTGCCCTCCATGTGTCGTGCCCAACTTCAGCAAACTCCACAGCTACAGTAGCTCCTGCTTCCTCTGGCTGGACACACACAGCTGCTGAAATACCTCATAAAATCATCTATTCTGAAAGCACAAGAAACTACATGCCTTTGGCACACAGTAACCACATCATTCTTAGTGGGAAATTGAAGAGAAGCACATCTCTAGTGTGTGATCATAAAAGTTTTGGCTTTGGCTATCAAGAATCTGTGCTTATTATCCATTGGATACACAGCAGGAAGTAAAATAGGACCAATTTAATAGAGTCAGGATTGTTCACCACTGGGAGTATCACCTTTTACTTTTAAGTCAGGGAGTGATTGAAACTTGTCCTCCTAATCTTTTATGGCATGCCATTTAGGAGATGCACTGAAGAAAAACAGTTCAGAAGATAATTATATGAAGGACAATAAGCAGAAAGTTCTATATTTATCAACAGATCTTAGTGGTGAGTTGCAGAATACAAGCACCTGGCAGCAAAGACCAGGCCCAGCAAGAGTTGGGATTAAGAGCCATTTCACACAGGAGTGTTATGTCCCAGGCTCAAGAGTGGTGTCAGATATTCCAGCAGTATTTTACCAAATAGAGCCACAGAGCCAAATCAGGGTGCGACATGGGAGCGAGATTGTTATTTGTAGGCAGAGTACAGACTGGTGGCAGGCAGAAGGACTCCATGTGCCAAGCAAAACTAGTTAGCCAACTGTCTCTGCTCTTTGAGTGTGAACATGTTGCTTTTCTTCTGCTTGGATGATTTTTTATTTTTTTTTTAATAAATGCTATCCCTAACCTAAGGTAAAGCAGCCCTATTCTCAGTGCTGCTAATAAAAGAACTCCCATTAAACATAAAACTTAACTAAAAAAAACCAAACAGAACAGTCACATAGGCAAAAACACAGCAAAAATTGGCTGAGGGAGAAGCCTGCTGTAGGAAATTTGGAGCAATCAGAGAACACAAACCAGGTTGCTTATCCTGCCAACATAAAGATACAGGAGGAAAATGATGAACTAGTTCCCCTGGTTAACACCTGATTAACAGTTGTATCACTATAAAGCAACAATGAACAACTGAAATGGAGAGAGAGAGTTCTCATTAAAATAACAGAGGAGGAGGTAAAGATTAAAAATTATGGCTAGTTAACACAAGCTTATTCCGTTCCCCAATCAAGTAGGGAAGGGAAAAGTACTCTGAGAAGAGAGTTTGGAGAAACAGTTCTCAGAATAAGACAAGTGAGAAGTCCCTTTCTGCTCTATATGAGAACCCCAAGAACCAAATATTGACTTTTTTTTTTTCTTAACAACTCTTTTCAAAACCCATGAGTTGATTATGTGCACAGCCTGGTCCATCTTGGGTGTCAGCTGTAAAATGAATATATAGGGATCAATAAAAGTCTTATAATGACATCTGCTGCTGAAGCACAACCACCTCTTAAAAGATTAACAGGGCCAAATTTTTGGAAGAGGTCGGGCCTCACTTTCATTACATCCATTGAACATTGGGAGTAGTCAATAAATACCACCAAAGCCAGTGCTCCTGTCATCCATGTAGTGTCTTAGTTGAAGTCACTGAGTAACTACTTAGACCATAACTAAAACCTTATCTTTAAGGGGAAGGTTTAGTCATGTGCGTAACATATTTCCACTAAGTCATTCCTGTCTCCTAGCTTCCCACCATTTCCAGAAATACTACTCTCAAAAGCAAACTCATCTCTGTCTGGTGCATTACTCCAAGGGTCGAAAAGTCGGTCTAAGATTCCAGTGAGGACCGCTCTGGAGCAAGGCAGCCAGAGCAGCATAGTAAAAGACTGCTCTGGCAGAGAATGGACCTCCCAATTAATCAGTGTTGAGAGCTAACCTGTTTATTATCTCTCAAGTTAAAGCAGTGCTGCAACATGTTCTGCTTTTAGCAAAATGAACCGAGTTCTAGCGCTTAATTCAAAGTAAACCAGTAAAAGCATACAGACAAACCTGCTCCCACATACATTGTCCTGGGACAACAGCCACGGTTGACTTTCATGTCATCCCAGCAAGCAGAGGCTCTCAGCAATTCAGTCGAATTTCTTGTAACACCTCTGCAGCAAATGCGTTGCAGCAACCCAAGCATCAAGCAAAGGCAGCTACAGTAAACCCTAATATCTCCACTCTAAGTACACAGTCCAATACCAATATATCTGGAGAAGAAAATTCCCTGGTTCTGAAAGTAATCCCTGCATACAAATCATACTCTGGGCAGTACAGGTTAATGGTATTAATTCACCCACCCATATGCCCTCTGACGTGCTCATTACAATTTGGAAATCCCTTACGGAGTGCCTTGCCCGATGTCCCTCCCACCCACCCTATTACTTTTGAATTAACTGGTCATTTTCAAACCAGTTTCATGCACCAGTGGAGGTTTCAGAGATATGAACACCCTCAAAAGAGTTTCAGTACAAGTAATAGGACAGAGGAGAGATCCCCAAATTAATGTCTCCTCCCGGGAAGAGTTTTCTATTACACATCAGAAAATTCAGCCCTTCCTCTCCCTGGCCCCAGTCATACAGATGGAAAAGGCAGAAAGAGAGAGTCACAGCCATGCTGGAAAGCAGTCTTCATACCTTCTGCTGCTCCTAGTACAGTTTCTTGAAAGTTAAGACACTTTCTGTGAGAGTGATTTCAAAGGTGCAACTTCAGCCTGGGTACACAGGGTTTGGGTACACAGAGGAATGAGTACACACACAAACACACAGGGGCTTCTCACAACAAGCTACCTGGTTTGTGAGTCTGGAAGATAGGTAGGCAGGTACCACCCCACTATTGTTTCTAAGGGCTTTGCAGGCATGAATTTATAGGCTGGGGTTTTTTGTGTTTGTTTGGGGGGG
>NW_008825155.1:1197203-1203954 GCF_000699105.1 Pygoscelis adeliae | reverse complement strand
CCTCCAAATAGAGCAGCTTCTGGGAGAGGTCAGGCTGACAATTTGTATAGCAGTTACAGTGGAAAGCTGCACATAATGGAGACAAAAGAGAAAGGTGCACTAAGCTCAGAGCAGTTTTAATTGTACATGTTTAAAAACAGCAAGGCAACATCAGAAGCTCTCTGTGGCTGGCAGCTGGTACCAGCTCTGCCACTGACATCTTAAGTGTTTTGGGTCAATTACTTCTCCTTTGTGAACCTCCCTTTTTCCTATCTGTAAGATGGAAAAGAGGAACCAAAGCTGGTTGTTGACACAAACATGTGCAAGTTCCCAGTTCTTAGCCCATCAGTCAAGGACTTGAGAGATCAAATCTTAGCTCCTTGCTGTAACATGGGCTTCTTGTAAGCGGGTCACACGGGCCCCTGTTCATACTACCTCCTCTGGCACCAAAGAAATTCTTGGAGTTCTACTGTGGTGTCTAAAATCGAAAGAATGATGAATGAGAAGCTACTGTAGGGCTTAATTTAGGTATTGTGCCTGTCTTTTTCCATTGACTGGTAGCTAGTTTTCCGAGCTAATCCCTCTGCCGTATTGCAAGATGCTGATGACTTGAGTATATTGATGATTGAAACTAGCAGGAGTACAGAGAGAGAAATGACTCTGAGAAACATAAAATTCATTAAGATTAAGATCACACGGTATTTGTCAATGTCCCGTATGTAATTTATTGTAATAATCCTTAGTTCTCAACTAATGCTTTCTTTATAAAGGGTTAATTAATATGATTATCTCTGAAATGAAGATGGGGAAAATTATGGCATAAACAGGAGGCCAGTAAGAGGTTAGGGAACAGAAGTCAGATTTTAGCTGGTATCTTTTCTGTGGGCTTTAACCACTAGCAAACTGTAGCTGAGCCATGGACAGCACAAGCCTATTATGAACATGAATATTGTATGTTACAGCTGGCTACACACATCCCTGGAGAAGATCCTATTAATCTGCTGGAGAGGAAGATAACATTTTATAACCATTTAATTAAAACAAATTGTTTATGAACTGTTTACAAATGGAAACTTAAAAGTGTGACTAAAAATAATTGAAGGAAAAATATTTTTCTGTCCAATTGTAGACCAGAAAGACATCTGTAATAAGTGCTATCAGCTAGCAAAATATAAAATTAAAAATCCAAAGATGATTCTCTCTTATATTAAAGTTGGGAGGAATTTATGGTATTTCATTTGCACAGAACTTTATTGGTTTAATATCTGTTAAATTGCCTGGGAATTTTATGTAAAATAGATAAAAAATCCAGAAGATGATTTCTACAGCCTTCTAGAAGTAGCACAGGGTGTACTCACTTGCAAAATGCTGTCTATCCATCGACCACAGACGAACAACATTAACCAGTCCAAAACTGGTCCTCCATGAATGGCTTTTTTCAAACTATCTGGGGTATTTCTCCTAAGCACAACAGAAACAGTTACACATCTCAGAGCAGAAAGAGTTAATTCATGCTGGTAAAAATATTCCAAGATCCCCAGAAAATTAAACCAAATAAACCCACCAGGCCACGCATAAAATCAGCTCCGTGGCTTTGCCGCATGTGCAGTAAGTAGCAAAACAGAGACCTAGGAACCAGTTTTTTTAACTGAAGGGTGTTTTACCCAGGTCTGTTTACTTGGCATTGTGGAGGACTAAGAGCAAGAGGAATCTCAGCTGCACAAACAACCTTGAACTGAAGGTTGCTGAAACCTTCAACTAACAGAGAAATTTTTAACCATTCTGAAGTGATGGAAAGAGTTCACCATAGCAGTGACTGAGGACCACTTCCACTGGATCTTACAGCAGGCTCCAGAACAAAGATCTTTATAGCATAAGCTGCCTGATTCTGTAGGTCAAGCATCAGCACAGCCCACTGCAGTCAAAGGTAAATCAGAGGGGGTTGTTTATTGCCTGAATTAAAACTCTCTTGCTGGGGAGGAAACATGCAGAAATCTGACCAGTACCCTTTATCATTTATTAACTTCACTCAGTCTCATGACCCATTTCTGTCATTCCAGACAGAACATACAGCCAGATGTAGCCTTCCCAATCAGTGCCAAACAAGTGGAAAAATATTAGTCCTCTGTATCCACACCTCTTTTTTATCATGGGTCTACTGAGCTAGAGGAAATACCACACTACAAATACACAGCATATTCATCAAAATTCCCACCTTTATCATGGGTTTTTAATTACTGCTCTTAAGGAAAAAGAAAATCCTTGTTGAAAAGTTTATACTGGAAGAATTTAGCATTGGAGGAAAACAGCTATATCAGCTCACAACAACAGAAAGCCTATTCAGAATGGGAGAATTTCTCGCATTGTACCCTCTCTTCACTCCAGAACTACCTGATTTAACAGCTTCCAAAAGCAGCAGGGAACTTGCTGCTTTAAATTGCTTTCCATGTGCTCCTGTGGATCACCTCTACACATGCTCAGATGAGCAAAGGTGAAACCTGTCCCAAGGGAAGGTAGCTCTAGCCTTGAAATAGGGCAATTATGCTGCAGAGTGAATGAATAGTCGCCTTTAGCAGAAGATTTGAGTGAAGCTTCCCAAGAGCATCAGGGTGGTTGTGTTATATCAGGTCTGCCAGATAAAGAGGGAATAGTTTTGTTTTTAGAACATGACTTGCTCTGGTGAAGCAGTTCATGGGCTTCTGTATGAATTTGCCATGTTCTGAACATTCACCAGGCTAGAAGTGTCCTCAGATGACAGAGCGGGCTGGATCCTAATGTCGTAAATCAGATAGACCCAGTGACTCTCAAAAAATTACAGCAGTTTAGGATATGGCCCTTGTAAGACGCCTGAGGCCACTTTAATCCTGCACACAGACCAGAGTCCTGCTACAAGCACCCCAGCAGTGGCAGGTATAGGATTTCAGCCCTTCTACTTTAAACCAATAGCTACTGCCATTCAAATTCACAAGGGAACCCCCTTGAGCAGTGGGATGTGCAGAACAAGGGAAACCCAGCCAAGCAGCTCTGCTGCTGTTAGGTGGACAGCTGGGGTGAGTACCTACCTCATACACTGAACACCCTCGTTTCACAGTGCTTGTCTTTCAGCAGTCATAAGGGGACCACCCTTTCAAAGAACAGAGGGGGAAGGTAGGGATGAAGGGTTTAATACATCTCAATAAAGTTATTCTTTTCCTGAGCAAGCTGTCAGAAATCAATCAGCAGTCAGCAACAGGTCTAACTGTATAATTTCATCTCAGGACTCCTTCACAGCTCATACAACAACAGAGCTCTTTCCTGCATTCTGCTGGGGACCACATACTATTCAGCACATTGTGACAAAAAACAGGGGCACAGTGAAAATGGATGAGACAAAGTGTATTCTGAGTGGGAAGAAAAAGAATATTTTTGATATGCTGCCTAAACAAAGCCTCAAAAGTAAATTCATTTTCTACATGCTGAGGTCCAAATATGGTTATATTTGAGATCCTCTGTCCCAACGCTATCTTGTTTTGATCTACAGGCACTCACATCACTTTGCAGGAGACTGGTTTCGTAGCTTTCTTCCATTTGGGTGCAATGAGGGAACTTTGAAACGTCCCTTTGTTTAGTGAGAGTGAAAGGTAGGGAAGTCATGACTCAAACTAGACTGACCGTATCTCCACTCATAGAAGGTTCTACAAGTGAGTATGTATGCTAAAAAGAGTGAGCTTTGGGGCAGACTGCTAACTGAAAGACAGACTTGCATACAGCCACTGTGGATGAATGCAACTATATCAGGAAAGTGCTTGGTCCCACCAGCATTTTCTTCACCTAACCTAAACAATCTTTAAGATCTCAAATACTGACTAAACACTGAGCAAATCAGGAACTAGCAATCCAGCTATAGACTAATCTGAAATGAGTAAACAGCTCATGAGACATACAGGACTCAAATCAGACTAGCTAAGTTCTCCCAACACCTGTATTTTTATGCTGTGTTTAACAAATACTTACTAAATGAAACTTAAAAATGAAACTTTTTTCCCTTCTTTCAAAGAAAATATTTACATCACTGATTATAACATCTCTGTCAATAAACTCGATATTTCGTTTCTGATGAGCATCAGCATGTTTTATTTTAAAAAAATTAGAGCAGAAGGGCAAGTAAAACAACATTCAATAAATGGAAGCTACCCAGCAGGTCACTGAGGCTGAGATTTTTAAAGATGCCCATGAAGAGATATTTAAATTCTACTGGAATTTGGCACTTTAGGCACTTGAGGCAAAATTTGCTTAACGAGTCTTATAAACTTTTAACTACACAGGGCCAGCCCTATTGAGTTATGCCAAGCTGACAAGTGTCAGCATGGTTTCCTACAGCCAGCAATATCACAGCCCTCATATTGCTAAGAACTGTATTACATTCTGCTTTAGTCTGATAGAGAGCCTGCCATTTCAGAGCAGAAACATCCAGGCTCCGTTCCTCCACTAATGTGAGTTTCCAAGTGAGCAACCTATACAGCAAGGAAACATAGGAAACAGGGAAAAGTGACGAACATCTGTTGCAGCTTCTTTAAATGTTTTGTCCATTCCATTTTGAAGTCATATTAACCCTATAAAACGTCAAGCTCCAGGCAATGAAAATGAAACAGAAGAGCCCAGAAAGCTCCTCTGGAATCTGGCTGAAAAACTGGCAAATCGCAGCCCAACATTACAAGAGAAAACAGAGGCACAAAGTGATAGTATGATAGAGTCAATATGGTGGTGCAATCAGTAAGTCAGCAAGCAGGCCAGACCTCAGCCCTTGTGCTCTGATCAAGCAGTGTCTCTGGCTCGCAGTTAGCAGAGTGGGAAAAACACAGCAGCACGCAGCACAAATGTTTGATTATCCTTCTTAAAACGTTCAGTTCAAACTCCAGCCTTGTTCCATCCAGACACATTTCAGGGGCACATTCTCCCGTTACCAAGAGCAAAGGAAACAGAGCTTTGAAGGTCACCAGAAACAAACCACGTCTTAAAGAGGGGAAGATCATTATATCTCTTAAAAAAAACAAGACATTAGGGGCTTTGTTTCACTTCATTTGATGTCTGGTATTTGATGTCAACACTTCAGGAAAAAAAAACCACCTACTTTAGTTGTTATTTTTTCTTTTCTTTCTCTATCTAATTCATTATTTTCCTTGCAGCTAGTGGCATTATAAGGGTCTCATCAATTACAGGAAGCAATGTTTCTGTCGCCATAAATACTTTGCAAAGACGGGAAGGGTGGGGTGCTTTGTAGAAGCTGTAAGTATTTGGTGAAAAAAGACCAAGGGATCTCTATACCAGACTGTCTTAAACAGCGTGTGTGTTTCATATGCATTGTCCAACCCTTTAAATGTCAAAAATCCCACACTGTTTTGTTAAAAAAGAGAAACATGCCATGCACTACTGATTGAGTAAATCAATACACAGAGAGGGCCATGAAGGGAATGAAATGTTTTTGATACATACAAGCAGTTGTTTTGAATGTGTGTAAGAGGAAAAAAAACTGCTTGCCCTTTATTCTTTAATTAAGACAACCTCGGGAACACAGGGTAAAAGACCTTTCCTCTGCACCCTCCTCACCATTCTGCTCTTAACTCCCTGCTGTCTGACCATTAGTAGCGGTCAAAAGCCTGTGAACACAAGACAAGTCACTGCAGTGTCTCAGAAGGGATTCAACCACCAGATGGGTTCCCACCAAGCTCCAGAGACAGCCTCATGAAATTCACAGAGAAGTATGTGATGGATTGTTGCCATAACAGGGACTTGTTATAAAGTTTATTTATAGGGTCCAATCACACGAGCTATCTGAAGTCTTTGGTAATTTTTTCATTTACAAATTTGTACGTTTTCTTGGAGATTTTAAAGCCTCCTTTGTCTCCAGAAAAACCTTCCAAGGAGATTCTTACAAGACTTTATGCAGCCAAAGGACTAACAAAGGCAGCAATTTAGGCAGAAATCTTTCTCCAGAACCCTTCTCTGAGCTGATGAGCACCCATGAAATACCCTAAGAAAACTTGCTTTGAAAACACTGTAAGGAGCTCCATGGAAGCACGGCTTTTGAAGCCATTGAGACTTGCTCTTTCCCAGAGCTTTTCTGGTAATGCAAATCTCACTCTGCTGCAATGCAAAGATGAGCAATCTCCTGCGGCAGCTGGAGCTTTGGGCCTCTGTTGAGTAGCTCTTGGCTTCTCTGTCCTGTTTGTGCCTCTCTGGAGGTCAGGCAGTGAAGAGCCATGCCTGTGAACTGCTGTGTTAGCAAACAGCAGAGTGCACATATGATGCATTATGTCATCTGCAACTAGTTTCTCAGTCCCCAGTAGAACTGTTTGCAGAGATTCATATTCCCTAAGCATGGCACTGGCTTAGATTAATCTAATACCTTGGAGGTCTCAGCCCGCTTTCCTCAAGCAACCTAATTTGGGCCCCTCACTACAAGAAGGACGTCAAGGTGCTGGAGCGTGTCCTGAGAAGGGCAACAAAGCTGGTGAAGGGTCTGGAGAACAAGTCTTATGAGGAGCGGCTGAGGGAACTGGGGTTGTTTAGCCTGGAGAACAGGAGGCTCAGGGGAGACCTCATCGCTCTCTACAACTACCTGAAAGGAGGCTGTAGCCAGGTGGGTGTTGGTCTCTTCTCCCAAGTAACTGGCGATAGGACAAGAGGAAATGGCCTCAAGTTGCGCCAGGGGAGGTTTAGATTGGACGTGAGGAAAAATGTCTTTACTGAAAGAGTGGTTAAACATTGGAACAGGCTGCCCAGGGAAGTGGTT
>NW_008825155.1:1170848-1194760 GCF_000699105.1 Pygoscelis adeliae | reverse complement strand
AGCTCCTCCGCCAGCTCTCTCAGCACTCTCGGGTGGATCCCATCCGGCCCCATAGACTTGTGAGTATCCAGATGACGTAGCAGGTCGTTGACCGCTTCCTCTTGGATTATGGGGGGTTCATCCTGCTCGCCGTCCCTGTTTTCCAGCTCAGGGCGCCGAGTACCCTGAGGATAACTAGTCTGACTGCTAAAGACTGAGGCAAAGAAGGCATTAAGTACCTCAGCCTTTTCCTCATCCTCGGTGACAATGTTCCCCCCCTGCATCCAATAAAGGATGGAGATTCTCCCTGGCTCTCTTCTTGTCATTAATGTATTTGTAAAAACTTTTTCTGTTGTCTCTAACGACAGCAGCCAGGTTGCGTTCTAGCTGGGCTTTTGCCTTTCTCATTTCCTCTCTGCACGACCTAACGAGATCCCTGTACTCTTCTTGAGTCGCCTGGATACATGCAGATAACACCAAAACTCCCACATCCTTCTGTCTTTACTGCCCAGGCAATCCTATTACCTGCTAAAATTCAGCTAGAGTATGACTCTCTGTAGCTGAAGGCAACAAAGTTTGTTATTGTCCTGAAGGAAATTTGATCCTGAAGACACCAGAACTGACAGAGCTTGGTTTGTGGTAATTTTCTGTCCACCATTTTGAAGGAGGAAAGTAATCTACCAACAGATGAAACCTCTTTGCTTCAAGAGAATCGCATAGGAAGCAGTACAGAACATTCATGAATGTGGTCAAGATCTGAACCCAAACCTCTATTTTCTACCCAAAGATCTGAGACACAAAGGGCGATTTCAATTCTCCACATGCTAGGAGATGACAGACAGAAAGCTTAAATGACTAGTCAAGCATCATGCAGAAAACCAGTGGCAAAACCATTTACACTCATTCTCACTTCTGTATGACACCAAAGAAGAAACAATCCTGTTGACCTGATGCAGCTCACGGTATCCATCAAGCACCGGGTTGTCCTACTACTTCATTTATGCAACAATTTGGTGTCATGATCTCAGAGTGAAATTCTAAAAGGCCCCTTAAGGTTTTCGTTTTTATGACTTCAGAGAATAATACAGTCCCAACTTCATTTTTAACTCCCTAACTTTTCGTGACTATGAGTAACATCAGAAAATCTCATACACTCCACGATCTTAGGAGCCTTGGGCTGAGAATGCTGACCTGGAAGTCCTTAAGGAAAGGGTAAATCAAATTGTGTGATTTTCTTTAATGGAACTTTTCTAAGCATGAACTCTTCCCTCCCTGTACACATATATTTCAGAACTGTGCTAAGCTCTTCTCGATAAGAAAAGACTCAGGAAGTGTATCAACAATAGTTTTCCAGTATAGTCAAAGCTACTAGGAAGACAGTACTAGCTGACAGAAAAGATCAAACTGCCATAAGAAGTACAATGAGTTAACCCAGCTACTCTTTAAATACTTAAGTACTGTATTTACTTAAGTTGTACTATATACATCTCTACTCATGTGATTAAAAATTAGCATTTAATGTCTCTTTAGATCACTCTAAAATTAAAACTTAATAAATCAGACAAATTAAAGTTAGGCATAACTTCTTCAGTGTAATGTGAGTAACATGTATTGTGTCTTCTGTAGAGGTCACATGATTAATCTCAATGTAACATGTTACATGCCTCTTAGTACTAACCTTGCCATAACACAAGCGAGCAAGAAAATCACTGAGGAGATGATCCAAATATTCCAATATTTTCACATCCCAGGATACAGTATGAAATGAGAGGTAATCAAATAATTACAGAAGATACAGCTAGCAAGAGACCTTGTCTAATCTATTTCCATACCCTCAGGAATGACCACTTTGATCTAAACCAATCCCAATGGATCTTAGTTTTTCTTAAGGGTGTTAAAAATCACATCCTGCAAATTGTTTAGAAACAGGTCTTCTTCCAAAGTTTTTGGAAGTGAAAAGTTAGATCAGAGCCCTTTAAAGAACTGTCCCTCCTGTAAGATTTCGAACATTTTATACTTCCAGTGAAGATTGGTGTCTTAAATTAAGAGCTTTCTTCACAGCTAAGAGTCAGAATTTAGTGCATTCAGTCAATGACCTTGGAGAAATCCCTTACTCCACCTTCTTCTTTCATAGAATAGTTTCAGTGGTTCATAAAGTCTCAGAGGTTCAACTGATATTGGAAACTTCGTAAGTGATTCCTCTGTTCATGACAAACGTTTCTTCTAGTTTTTTCAGTGAGGTTCATTAGAAATTTCCCTTGTACCATCCTCAACTTCCCCATATAAACAGGGACATTTGGCACTGAACAAATGCCTAAGAAGAGTAACAGACAGGAAAGTAACAGCCAGCCAATTCTCACGGCAGTGCTGTGGATACAAAGTGGACAATGCCATTTTGTACCATTCAAGAACACAGTCCTCAATTTGTAAAATTATTCAGTGTACTACAGTTTTATTTCTAGTCTCCTTACTCTCTGGGAGCCAAATGGCTTCTTCCATACTGAATGCTAGCATAGAGGGAAAATTAATTTAGCTACTTTTTGTATAAGACCAAGCATTCTCCATCCTAATGGGCACAGTTCAAAAATTTGCAAAAGGCTTCACAATAAAGTTTTCTCCTATTACCTCCTCTTTTGTCCCAGTGAATTCAGTGCTGGGATTTCCCCCCTTCCTTTTATTTTGCTTGATAATGGAAATGACAAGTAGGAGGAGCCCAGGCTAAAATTTTAAAGAGGTGTTTCTTATCAAACACTGCTGTGCGGTGTCTCTGAAGGCCTCCAGAATTTGAGAGCCAGCACCCTCAGGATAAGAAATGACTATGAACAATGTTGTGTTTTACATACTAAAGTGTTCCAGGAAGCCTACTGAGAAGAAAATGAATTTAATTTCCCTTTCTTTTGTACACTTTAAGGTTTGCTACAGAGTATATTGTGCTTGCAGCCATGTCAGTATGTACTTTGATTGAATCAGGTCTCACAAGCTAAGCAGGGTTAAAACTAGAGCAAGGCAGGATTTTTTGAGTCAAAACCTGTATTTCACAAGAAATTGTTAATTCAAACTTTTTTCTTTTCAGAAGAAACTGATCTTGACAAGGCTGGGATTTCTGGTCAGTATCTAGATATGGGTGTGCATGCAACCCAACACACCTCATAGCCTACCAGTGGAGGAACGTGGGGGCAATCTGTGCTGAGGTCTCTTCTGTGTCCGTTTCAGACCTGGACCTTTGTCATCTTTGTTGCAGGTAAATACTCAACTGCAGGCCTGTAGAATCAGCATAGGGATTGCCTAATTCTTCATACAAAGAAAAGAGTCTGAGAAGCAGAGACATAGAAACTACGTCCTCACAAGCACATCATATATGGGGGACACTGAAACCAAGATCCCTGGGGCAGCTGAAGCCTTTGACCTAAAGCCTCACAGGCTCTGGTCACACACTCTGCAATGATTTGCAGGGGAGAACTTTCTTGCCCGCCCATTACACACACCTCCTTCCACCAGGTTACACTGGTCATTCTGTCACCAATATATCCAGAAAGTTTTCAAAGCAGAAAGCTTTTGAGTTTTCTAAAAATGTAGTGGGATGAAGAAACTACCTAATCAACTGCAACCAGAAACTATCCACCAACTTCAATCACTGCTGCTTCTAGCAGCACTAGAGATTCTGAAGGTAATTTAATGGCTTCTGAACCAACTATTTGGTAGGAGAAACGAATTGCACTGGAGACATTGCCCTTTGATTGAGAGCTAAAAGTCAAGATCGTTAATCCTGATAATCAAAACAGTAGTGCACTGACTGAAAGAAGCAGGGCAAAAGCCTTCCTCTCACAAACAGGTTTTAACCCTCTGAACCACAGCTCTAAGTTTCCTCCAATTTTGACTTGTTATTTCATAGCCTTGACTCCCAGAGTTAAATCTGTCTGATGGAGTCACTCACTGTTCAGCTGCTGCCATATTCAACACTATCAGATTTACATTAGCTTATGTTGGGTGTATTGTCAGGGAAGAAAAAAATTCAAACACAACAGATTCTCACAAAATTTTTGCAGAAAACCACCCATATTTTTGGTGGGAATAGTTTTATGCAAACCAGAGAGATAGGAAAATAAAGACTACTTCATTTTAAAATAATTGCTGGAGCAATCCTTCAGGTTTTTTTAAAAATTGCAAATTTTTCCTGAAACTTAGCACTTCTCAGGTTGCATTTTAATGTTTGATTTTTCACTGTCTCTAATTAGTACATCCCTCTGCAAAATGCTGTGGGATTATTTGAGAGGAAAAGCTTACGCATATGAAATCATTTTATGTACGTACTTATTAAAGAGGCAAATTCTGAAGTCACTTCTAGCATGTCAATGCTATTTCTTCTAGAGCATAAATTAATCTAATGTTAAAAAACCATCTTGGCTATTCTATGATCATGAATCACTTTCTATGAGTTCAAGCTTTAGAAATACATATATACTTGAAGTGTTATATTTAGCCTTAATTGTAAGCTTCAAAATTCAAAAAAGCTGGTTTAGGAAGAAATGGGTGAACTGATTTGGAAACTGTAAGCATCACTACCCACCCTTGTTAGCTGCCATGGTATATGGAATTGGAGATTTTCTCAAAAAAACATTTAAAACCACCCATTAAAGGTAACAGAAGAAGCTTCAGCAAAACTTACGCTCTAACTTTCTTTTTCTTGTTAACCATGGAATGCCCTTTCCAAACTGTTTTCAGCAGCAGGAGACATCTAAAGGCTAAGTAACATACTGCAAGCAAACACATAATTCCATTCAACAGCCCACTCCTTGAACACAAAACAAAAAGTATGCTTCAGATTATTAGGCACAGAGTTACGTTACTAAACCTGTTGAGGTTTGGAAGTACTCAGGACAATCGATACCTTTCTATTTATATTCTTTGATTTGAAAATTCCTGAATCGGGGAGTTAGTTGGAAGAAAATCTGATTTCAGTTCCTTGTGTCTGATTTTATTTGTTTCATTCCCATTTTTGCCAAATCTAGAAACACTGACGTGTGTAGAGGAAAATGATTTCTAGAGATTCAGCAATTATGAAGATAGGAGAGGCTCATACAGGCATCTAATTGACGACGTCTGAGATAATGTAAACATCCATGGAAACACTCTTATATCACAGAAAGGGTGAGATTATCTAGCACAGTTTAGACTGCAATGAAAGAAGATTAAAATGAATTGCATTATTTTTCTTTTGACTCAGCAGTCAAGGACAGTTACTGCAGCTCAGCTGACGTGCAGTAACTCAGCACAGTAACCTGGGTGAGGATCCATGCCTCACAGACATCACAGGTGGTGTAAATCAGCATCTTGGAGCAATCCTCACATCATCAGCACTGCACCAGCACAAGGCAGCTGAAAACCCAACCTCCATCCCGCAGATCTGGACCACTCTCCAGTCCTATAAACATCCCCAGGCTGCTACCCTCCCTAGGCAGAGTGACTGCCAGGTAGCTCAGCAGCAGCTTCTGTTTCAGATCCTTCAGATTGTCTGTGTGCAACACAGCCCACATGAAAGAACTGAAGTTATAACCACCATCCATCTCCAAGCTACATAAATCTCACCAGCAGTCCATAAAACAGGAAATCTTGGGGCCAGCTGTGAAATGCCATCTCCCAGTTCAGATGGTTATTTGATGTTAAATAGCACAATGACTAACTTTTCACTAAAATAAACAATTTACACAGCACTCTCTTCTTGCAGGGAAGAGAAGGTGAACAGCATCCCTCCACTCTGGCTTTTGCTGCTGGATAATTATTCATTTACAGTTTATCAGCTAATTATACATGTGCCTTGGCATTTGAAGACATAGGAGCATACTTTATTTAATGGCCAGTAATTACACAGGCTTCCTCTGATCCCTCTGCTCTAACAGGAAGGCTTTTCTGTTTTCATTCTCATGCTGTCAACTCTAGAGGTTAAAGATCCCTGGACAGTTGGTTGTTATCTTGTTACACACAGAAGGCAGGCTTATACTTCATGTGATGATACAGGCCTTCCTAATAATTCTCTTTTAATGCTACAAATTATTTCCTTCAGAGCTGAATGCTGACCTCGGTTTGTTCAGAGTGTGTGTGAAAGCAGCTTTTGTTTTCATATTTAGGTTAAAAATTACCAGGCAGCAATGGAAGCAGAGCAGTTGGCAGCGCAGAGGCAAACCCATCTGGGCTGCCGCACTGTGGCAAGATATTGCTGCCCAGGTGGAGAACCTGGCTGTAAAAGTCCGTCATGTGGATGCTCACGTACCCAAGAGTCGGGCCACTGAAGAACATCAAAACAACCAGCAGGTGGATCAGGCTGCTAAGATTGAAGTGGCTCAGGTGGATTTGGACTGGCAACATAAGGGTGAACTATTTATAGCTCGGTGGGCCCATGACACCTCAGGTCACCAAGGAAGAGACGCAACATACAGATGGGCTCGTGATCGAGGGGTGGACTTGACCATGGACACTATTGCACAGGTTATCCATGAATGTGAAACATGCGCTGCAATCAAGCAAGCCAAGCGGTTAAAGCCTCTTTGGTATGGAGGACGATGGCTGAAATATCAATATGGGGAGGCCTGGCAGATCGATTATATCACACTCCCACAGACCCGCCAAGGCAAGCGCCACGTGCTTACAATGGTGGAGGCAACCACCGGATGGCTGGAAACATATCCCGTGCCCCATGCCACTGCCCGGAACACGATCCTGGGCCTTGAAAAGCAAGTCCTGTGGCGACATGGCACCCCAGAAAGAATTGAGTCAGACAACGGGACTCATTTTCGAAATAACCTCATAAACACCTGGCGGTGGGCCCATGACACCTCAGGTCACCAAGGAAGAGACGCAACATACAGATGGGCTCGTGATCGAGGGGTGGACTTGACCATGGACACTATTGCACAGGTTATCCATGAATGTGAAACATGCGCTGCAATCAAGCAAGCCAAGCGGTTGAAGCCTCTTTGGTATGGAGGGCGATGGCTAAAATACAAATATGGGGAGGCCTGGCAGATTGATTATATCACACTCCCACAAACCCGCCAAGGCAAGCGCCATGTGCTTACAATGGTGGAGGCAACCACCGGATGGCTGGAAACATATCCCGTGCCCCATGCTACTGCCCGGAACACTATCCTGGGCCTTGAAAAGCAAGTCCTGTGGCGACATGGCACCCCAGAAAGAATTGAGTCAGACAACGGGACTCATTTTCGAAATAACCTCATAGACACCTGGGCCAAAGAGCACGGCATTGAATGGGTGTATCACATCCCCTATCATGCACCAGCCTCCGGGAAAATCGAACGATGCAATGGACTGTTAAAGACTACGCTGAAAGCAATGGGTGGCGGGACATTCAAACACTGGGATACACATTTAGCAAAAGCCACCTGGTTAGTCAACACTCGGGGATCTGCCAATCGAGCTGGCCCTGCCCAGTCAGACCTTGTACATACTGTAGATGGGAATAAAGTCCCTGTAGTGCACATAAAGAATATGTTGGGGAAAACAGTTTGGGTTATTCCTGCCTCAGGCAAAGGCAAACCCATTCGTGGGATTGCTTTTGCTCAAGGACCTGGGTGCACTTGGTGGATAATGCGGAAGGATGGGGAAGTCCGATGTGTACCTCAAGGGGATTTGATTTTGGGTGAAAACAGCCAATGATCTGAATTATGTGATGTTAAGCATTCATTATGGTTATAATAGATATACTAATAATATCATAAGATGCCATACTAATGTTATAGAAATTACTATAGCAGGAACCACCAGAACCAGTGGAGGACAAGCCTTACAAGAAGCAGTGCAAGTCCAGCAGTGACCCGACCTCAGCTGGCTTTGGTGCCCAGTAAGTCCATGCAACACACCACCTCTCCTGGCCTGAGTGACCACCATAACAGATGGAGCCCAAAGTCACGGACTAAATGAACTCAATGGATATGTCATGAACATTTCTGGACATTTTACAGACATTCCACAAGGGTGGTCCATAGACTAAGGGAATGATATCTGTGTGTTATATCAAAGTATGGAAAGCGGGGCGGGTGGTTAATGACGTTGTACTGGAAAATATGGGACTTGAGCATGACGTAGATGGTATGGAATAAGGGGTGGATACTGTCCTGGTTTCAGCAGGGATAGAGTTAATTTCCTTCCTAGTAGCTGGTACAGTGCTGTGTTTTGGATTTAGGGTGAGAACAATGTTGATAACACATTGATGTTTTCAGTTGTTGCTAGGTAGTGTTTATACTAGTCAAGGACTTTCCAACTTCCCATGCTCTACCAACTGAGAAGGCTGGAGGAACACAAGAAGCTGGGAGGGGGCACAGCCAGGACAGCTGACCCAAACTGGCCAATGGGATATCCCATACCATGTGACATTCCATACCATGTGACATCATGCTCAGTATATAAAAGCTGGGGGAAGAAGAAGGAAGGGGGGAATGTTTGGAGTGGTGCTGTTTGTCTTCCCAAGTCACCGTTACACGTGAGGGAGCCCTGCTTTCCTGGAGACAGCTGAACATCTGCCTGCCGATGGGAAGTAGTGAATTAATTCCTTTGTTTTGCTTTGCTTGCGTGCGTGACTGTTGCTCTACCTATTAAACTGTTTTTATCTCAACCCATGAGTTTTCTCACTTTTACCCTTCCGATTCTCTCCCCCATCCCACTGGTGGGGGGGTGAGCGAGCGGCTGCGTGGTGCTCAGTTGCCAACTGGGGTTAAACCACGACACAGGTGTGCAAAAGGCAATATGAAGACCAATTCATTGTTAATTTTACCCTGGGAACAGGCCAATACATAGGCCTTGCACTTCAGTTCAACATCTATGCAACCTACCGCTGCAGTTCTCAGCCTAGGTATACAGCACCGCTGGGATGTCCCTGTGAGACAGGGCATGAGGCTCAAAATATGTCAGTGTGGCAGAGACAGACAGATATGGTGAGATGCAAAGAATTCTTCTTAACTTGGCACAGATGATTGAATAGCACCGCTGGAGGGAATGAGACTTCAGACAGGAACACTGCCAGAGAGGGGGGAATATTGACCAGTTACAGTTGTGGAGAACAGGTTTTGAATTTGTCACCATCAGTGTTTGCAAAGGAAACCTAAACCGTAGGATTATGCTCAGAAAATTGAGTGCGAGACTTAACTATGGCCCATTTCATCATGGGAATGCTCAGAAAAGATGACATGAATCAGCAAGTAGCATGGAGGCAGCACACGTAAATTAAGATTCTTTAAACCCCCAAATGGACATCATTGTTCTAGAAGTTTTTCAAGCCCTGCCACTCATTCCTCTAATCTAAGGCCACTTTATTTCTGAATGAGGGCATTCACATGAGCTTAGGAGGCTAATTTATTCCATTAGTTGATACCCTGTACCTCCCCCAAGTTTACTTCTGTAGACAAGCTCTGTCCCAGCTATTTGTTACTAAAGAACCGTTAAAGTTTCTGGCCACCAAACACTAGAAAGAGGTATTTGCATATGCCTTTAACAAGTGGGGATTTCAGAGGCTGTGATATCCAAATCAAACACTTGCATCTCTAACCCCTCTTCAGAGTTATGCTACTGAACACCTGATTTTGGTAATGGATTAACTCTAGAGCAGAGTAAGAAACTTGAACCTACCACTCTTACCCCAGCTGGTAGTCAAACCATTTGCCCATCTGATCTGTGCTAGCTGAATCAACCTACATGAATGGCAAATTATCTGCTAAGCTTTTTATGATGGAAGCATTCCTTTCTTACTTGAGACAAACAACCTTTTGGAAACCATCTTTAGCCAGCAAGACTGCAGCAACATTTAGTATGAGTTAATACTTACAGCTTAAGAGCTCAAAAAAGAAAAGGAAAGAAAAGAGTGGCTTTCAAAAGTAATGGGATCAAAAATAGATAATGCACCCCAACTTTCTAGTTACTCTGACTTTTGAACCTGTTAGAATTCCTAATTTCAAGCTTCTCTGTGCACCTGATTTTTTTTTTATTTTTGCTAAATGAAACAAAAGCCAAAACACTTATAAGCGCAACCCATTCTGGGTGCTTTATGACTTACAATTAGATAGTAAGAAACCATAGCACATGACCTATGAAAGGATTCTTTTTGACATTGTCCAAAATGAGCAAAACACTGAATTAAATGTTATGCCATCTTAAAGGCGCTGTGATAAACAGCACTGGAACAATGTGTGTTTATGGCTTTATACTGTGGTTAAGATTATGAAATATGCAAAGTGTTTAAATACCTAGAAATACAGGTTTTTTTACTAACAGGGCAGATCTGTAAATTCTGTTATTTGGAGCAGAGACTGGAAAAAAACTTCCCTCCTTCACTTTCTCACAAATGATTTACAAGTTGAACCAACTCTGGTGGGGAACCAGCAAAAAGAAAACTCGGGATGTAAACCTTGCAGACCTGAGTCTGAACTGTGTTGTGAATCCCTTCTTTCCACTAGAAACGTTTTGAAAATTATTTGACTCACTGAAAAAATTAAGTACAACACCAGCATTCAGCCCTAAGCACAGGGCAATAGGAGGCTTTTAAGCATTTCATCTCTCCTATTTTAATATATTTGCCCTCATTAGTAAGGCATGCATCATGTCACCCTTTGTCACTGGTCCAGAATAATCACTTGTTGTTGCTACCAAAGAAGGGAACTGCAGCTGTTTCTGCTCTAGAGGTAAAAATTCCAGACATTACATGAACACTCTTGCATCTTATATAGGTAAATACCTAGATAATAGGTCCTGTGCTGGTGGATAGCACTTATAGATATATCAAATAGTGCAGGGGGTTGTAGGTCCAATAAATATTATTATTGTTCTGCATTTGCATTGTTTCCTTCATTTAACTATGCATCAGTTCTACTGAAAAAGCTCGCCTCCTTTCACATCCACACTTATCTCTTCTTGCTGCTAAATCAGTGGCACCAGTTTTCACCTGAGACCAGCCAAGCTTGCAAATACACCTCCTTTGGGAAAGAGACCAACTCTATTTTCACAGAAGGCCAGGAGAGGCCTGACTGTAGACACTGTGAGGGGAAGAGACAAATGAGAGTTTATGTAGTCTCTTGATTCCCAGAGTTATCTGACCAGGTAGCTCTGCTCTGGAGGAACAAGTAGAATCATAGAATCATTAGGTTGGAAAAGACCTTTAAGATCATCAAGTCCAACTGCTAACCTAACACTGCCAAGTCCACCCCTAAACCATGTCCCTAAGCACCACATCTACATGTTTTTTAAATAACTCCAGGGATGGTAGCCAAACCACTTCCCCAGGCAGCCTGTTGATAACCCTTTCGGTGAAAAAATTTTTCCTAATATCTGATCTAAGCCTCCCCTGGCACAACTTGAGGCCATTTCCTCTCATCCTATCACTTGTTAGTAGTATCAGAGGCCTCAAACTGCATAATAAATACATCCTTTGATACAGAATGTTAAGGAGAGGGGAAGACAGCATTCAAAGCAAAGCTGTAATAGGCCAGCATTAGTTTACCAGCTTTTGTATTGGATCCCAATAACGAGTAGAGATGTTTCACAGTAGCTCAAAGCTCACTATGGAGGAAAAAGCAACTTGTGGAATAGATCATAAAGGATCCTATTCTGCTTTAACTTACTTGGTCTGTAACTTTGGGGCTTTTCCATACTTGAAATGATGTTATCAGAAATAAGGCCACACAGAAAAAAATAGGGAAAGCTATATATACACATATTCAAGTGAAGAACAACATAGAAAAAGGGAAGGGGTGCTGCACTTCACGGCAGCAGCACTTGCTTGAAACCCAGAAACCAGAGAAATGTCAGGCCCTATTCCAGATCTCTTGCTCTAGAGAAAGTAAGGAGTAGGCGATGATCCAAAGAGAAGCAAGCGGATGAGTCTTTTCTGGGTAAATAGCAGAAATATCACCTTTCCTGGAGGATTTTGGTTATTCAAAACAGTACAGTAGGACACAGAGTCTAAGTTCTTTGTGATGGTGACAAGTCTGTTTTAAAAGGTGAAGAAAACTATAGGAATTAGGTGGGCATTTAGATTTTATTCCAATAAGGAGAAACTTAAGGGCTGAAAGGTGGAAGGCAATGCAGGTGGAAGTGATCATAAGACAGCAGAGGAAGGGAAAGGAGAGCAAGAGAACAAGGACAATGGACTTCAAAGAAAAGAAGAAAAACCAGCAGACCTCACACATTCAGAACTGTGAGGCATGGTCTCTTGGGAAGATAATCTAAGGTAGAGGGGAATGCACAAGATCTGGTAGTGCTGAAAGTGACTGCATCAAAGGCAGAATAGCAGTCTATCCTAGCACAGAGGAAAGATAGCAAACATAGCTTGAAACCAAAATGGTTACATTAGGAGCACTTTAAAGACTGAACAATCAATAAGCAACTGTATAGAAAGTGGGAACAAGGACAGGCAACTAAAAGAGTATAAAGGAATAGCACAAGCATGCAGGGATAAATCAGAAAGGCTAAGGCATAAGATGAATTACAACTAACAAGGACATAAAGGCAACAAAGAAGGTTCTATAAATACATTAAAAGTAAGAGGAGAGCAAAGGAAAGAATAAGCCCGTCAGTTAATGGAGAAGAACAAATCTGATGATGCTGAGAATGCAATATTATCTCTGCCACAGCATCCAGAAGAAAAGGTTAGTTGTGACCCTATACTTAACACAATTAATTCTAATAAGAACATGAGAGAGCTGGCCAGAATAGGGAACAGGTTGAAGACTGTTTAGATGAGTTAAGGCTTGCTTGCCCAGGGATAAAAAAATGCAGTAAATTCAGGTGTGAATTTACCCCTGTGACCCTGCACCAGCCAGCACCTGCTTTAAAAGTGATGCACATCTGTATCTGCAGAATAAGTGGGCAGAGGTGTTGTATTGTTCCAGAAGCTGGTTGTGTCTGACCTTGACAAAGAGGTGGTGGTGACAGACCCAGGATATTTCTAGAGATAAGAGAAGGAATATATTCACACAGGCAAATTTCAGCACTCTTAAGAAATAATTTCTTTTTTCTTTTTGGCCAATTCCTTGAATCTGTTCAGCTGAGAAGTATGCAAAGGACCCAGGTCAGGGCCCCACAGCTACCAGCTCTGTTCAAATGAGCAATGCTAGCTTTGCTCTGCCGTCTTCCACGGAGGCTGGCTGTGCAAAAAAGTACAAGCAAGAGTCCCTACAGTCAGAAACACGATCCCTTGGTGTTATGGGATATGTTACCCAATAGTTTCCACTGCTCAGTGAAGGTACAGACACCCTCTTATGCTCCAAGATCTTGTCATCTCTCTCCTGGCTGACCAGGACGTGTCCCTGCCTACCATCCTCCATATGGCACAGACCAGATGAAGTGTGTGCTTCTCAGGACTCCAAGTTTTAACTGTCCTCTATTAATAACACAGATTCTTCTTTCTGCAACACAAAGTGACTCCGCAGCATTTTCTGGTAAGGGAAATTATAGCTTGGCATCTGTTCTTTTCACTGCCAGAACCAGATTGCTCATCTTATTATATCTTACAAAATTGCTCAAGACCTACAAGGAGAAAATTGATTTTCAATATGGCCTTTTTTTGTTTTAATAGGTACACTTAAGATCATAAAAAGCATCGTGCCAGTTCCAAACACACCACAGCTCTTTTGCAGGGACAGTCATCGTAAAGGCATTAGGAAATAAAACTGAGGAGCTTCAAAACATAACATCCCAAAACTGATTGATACCAAGACCTACTTGATCAAGAAGCTCTGCGCAATGCTGTTCCATTTCAGCTCAGCTGGGAACAAGTCTATCACTTAACCCTGGATGATGAGTGGGCACAGCAGAGGACATCCTCATACCACAAAAAGATGATGTTTTGTGGCTATTCCTTTCTCCTGCAATCTCTCCATTTATAGGTGGACTAACTCCCAAAGCCAGGATTTCCAACTGAGCCAACACAGTACCAGAGACACTGAAGAACAGCCTTTGCACTTTTTAAAACATGGCACAGGTTCAAAAGAGGAAGCACCGTGACAGCTAGGATTGATATTCCTATTCACTATCACCCATGTTAAGGGATGGTAGGACCACACAGCCAGGAAGAGCTGTATATCTGCATTTAACTGCGCTCTCTGCTGAACACACATTATGCTAAATCAGTATAGATCATTCCTGGCTTTTATCCTGTTGCCACACCTTGCCAACAAGATAAAGGTGACAACCACCTGCTGGGTTACACATGGCTTTCCTAAGCCTCACACTCTGAATCAACGATAGAAATAAAACTGTAAGAGGTAAGGATCTGTGGAAAATGGCACACCCTTGCAGGTAATGTGCCTTTTACAACAAGTTCACAGAACAAGTGAATGTCTCCATTCCTAGAAGTCATTTTAATTTCTTTATAGGGCAGTCCAGCTGTTGTGTTTGCCAAACAGCAGTCAGAGAATAGGTATTATTAATAAATAGCCATTATCCATATGGTACTCATATCATTTACTTGCATGTCATGTACTATTGCCCCTGCACCACAAACCTACACAGCTTGAAGACACAGCCTATAGCTGGCCATGCCCCAGAAGCATTTCCAAGAGGCAGCATCTGCACGCAGACCCAGGCGCTGTAGACAAGCTCAGAATGGTGTCCAGCTCCAGTGTACAACGATCATCCTTTGGTTGCTGCTGAGAACACTAAAATACAAAAGCCAAGAGAAAGAAAATTATCTGACTTCCAAGTCAAACTGTACCACCCCTCTTAGGCTTACAGTTCTGGTTTTGTCTGTTTACATGTCCCCTTTCCCCATTCCCACTCAGTCAGGCCTTAGTGGAATCCAGAAGGGAGAACCACAAACCTTCTATGAGGTTCTTAAAAGAAAGTATTAACCCAAAAATTGATATATTCACATCACTGAGGAACTGACTGCAATAAATCTGCCTAGATAGACCCTTTCTGTTACCTCCCTGCATCCCCCAGTTTTTTTTTCAGCTCAGTGACCCCTGTAATTAATAATGTTGCATCCTAGTTGTTGTACAACAGCTGAGCACAGAGTTTTCCCGCCTGTGCTTGAGCATCACTGCAGCAGCACAGAGGATGCTTTCACCTCCAAAGGCGGGGGGAGGAACAGCTAGAGCAACCTCAGTAAAGCAGATGGGTCAGGGCGAGAAGCACTTTAGTCTATGGAGATACAGTCTCTATTCAACAGGCATATTGTGCAGCTTAGCTAGTTAATGTTACTGTGCTGGTTTGATACATAAATCATGCATTAGCACTTTTGTTCTCTGTCCACAGGGCACACATAACTAACGGACATGCGGCAGAATTTGCTTTGGCTCAATAGCAGAGCTGCTATTCTAAGGGCATTCATTAAGTGGAAGTGGCCAAGGGAAACAGACACAGCACAATGGATGTTTCCCTTCTAATTGCCAATGAATATCTGTTGAAAGCCTTCCTACTTTTTTCCTGTTTTAGCAGCTGGAGAAAGGACTGCATATGGACACTGAATAACTGGGTGTTCAGAACCTTTCCAGATTTATTAAAGTAAGTTTTTTTCATTCCTCACCAGGACCGCTTTCCTCAATTTCCCTCCCAGTTACTTGGAGATAACCAAGACTGGGATTGCTGCCCACAGCCAGGACTATGTATCATTCCCCTCCAAGTGACTCTAGTCCATTTTTTTCAGAAGACATCATTATTTTTCTAATCTTCCAACATTTGATATTAACACATCACTCATTCACCAGTTTCATCTCCCTCCATCACTGGTCTTAACTGGCTAAAAACCCCACTAATGCTTCTTTCAAAGGACTCCAAGACCTGTACTAGCCTTCACACGTGCAATCACATCCCTTCCCATACATGCATAAATCCTGTGTTGCACTGAACAAGCTAGGGATGCAGTCTGCAGAAATCTCCTTTCAGCATAAAGTTTGTGCTCTATATGCCAATGAACTTAAGTTTAGCCTGAACTATAGACAGAAGATCAGTGGTCCTATTCCACTGCCATTTCCTTCTGGTAATTTCACAACTGAGTAATACTGAACACAACATGCAAGCGTTGAAGTAATGAAAGGTAAAACATAAGGGGAGCCATAGGAGCTACAGCTTCAACTGGCATTTGCCAAGGTTGTGTTGGCCAAGTTAAAAGCAATAAATGCAATCTGCTAAGCAACTCCAAGGGAACAGACACCCATAAGCACTTTGAGAAGAGAAGCCATTGAAAACAAGATAAGAATGACTAGGGCTGAGCTGAGTTCAGGCACACAGAAAATACTGGGACCAATTCCAATCAAGGCTCAGCCTATATAACCCCACTCAAGGTTAGAGGGACTGATGTGCTCAGAAATTCACAGGGACCATATCTGAAGACTCTGAAAAGAAATCATGAAAGCCAGAGATCCCCTCTACCACTTGAGGAAGTTTTCACTGAATGCCCTGGGAACTCTGCCATTTAATCCTGAAAAAAAAAAATACAGTGATTAAAATTGTTTTAAAAAGTCAAGTTTTGATTGCAGAAAGGTAATCTGGAAACAGTCTGTGAGTCTGAAGTAGGATGAGTCATGCATATTTTATTTCCTTCTTCAAATGCAAATGCATGTCTAATGTATTTAAAGTTTCGTCTATTGCCAGGCTGCTTTACCAGCAGATGTACAAAGGGAAGGGATGACAAGGAAACTACAGCAAGACAGGATTTCAAGTTCTGAGAAAACTGAGTATAGCAGCACAGTAGATGTAGCAATGATCCACATATCCTAAATGGTACAGAAAGAGAGAAAGGGAAGGGTAAGCAGTCAAGGAGAATGGGAAGAAAAAAGGATGCCCTTCATCGTTACTGGTATGAAATGAGACAGGTGCAAGACCCAGCTGTATTTGTGTCTTGCTGTGTTTACCTCCAACCACCTTGATGTTCTCTCAGTGCAGGGCAGGTTCTGGTCTCTTGAGTATCTTGAGCATCCTGAAGTTTCCTCCAATGCATGGAAAGTATTTTCCAGGCACCAAGAATACCAAAACACAGCCATCATGCCCTTCCTCTTTCCCTGATCACGTGCCCGATTCCTAGGTGGGACATTGGGGAAGTTAAGCAGCACAGGAAACTTGATAGATGGAAGATACATGGGGAAGGGAGAAGGCTGTTCACAAAGTTTCCCATCTCTTTTGCATCACTAGATGGCCCAAAACCATGACATCTGATGTGAAAACAATCTGTTTGTCTATTTGTGTCTTGAAAAAGCCCCAAGGAGCATGCAGAAAGAGTAGGTTGGCACAACCCACTCTTGTGGGTCAATAGATATAGGAGTGACAATGAATTACCATAGCTTTGTAAGAATAGCTTGCTTTGGGCCAGGTTTCAGAAGAATATCCTATCTGAGAGACAGAAACAACTCAAGGCATTATAGGGAAAGCAGAAATCCAGTTTCAGTTTGGGACTCTCTGAGCCCCACTCCCATTCTATCTCCTACAGCACCAAAGCTTTCTCATGGCCAAGAAATTTGGAAGAAGACCAAATCACTGAAAGTAAATGAGTATTTCCAGTAACACTACTCCTTTCACCTAGTCTTATTCCTAGTGACTAGAAGCTGCTGCTCACAAAACAGGCATGAGAGATAGAAGGAAAACAAAGGGCCAATTAGGTCATTAATCCATCAATTTGACAGAAGATTAGTCCTTAGAGCATATTTCTTATTGTTTCATCTAGTTTACTTTTTAAACAACCCCAGCAATGGAGAGTCTATCACTTCCCTTGACGAAATTACCCACTGCTTGTTAAATATCTCTCACCAGGACAATTTCAATTCTTTCCAGCCTAGTTTCCCCTTTTCTTAATTTTATGTTACTGCTCTCAGCAACTTTATGTGGCCTGCTTTGTAGGCCATTCCCCAGCACGCATTCTGCACGTGTGCGTGCATCGTTCCTTATCCTCTAGCCATGTAAACTATATTCATCATTTCCATCCTTTCCAAATGCATCTTCTTCCAGCCCTTTAGATTTAGGGAAAAGTGGTATCTTCTTTGGGGATGTTTTTTCCCCCTGAACTTCTGTCTTTATATTCTGCTGTCCCACTGCATTTGAAAAGCTCAGACTGGCACACCGATCTGCTGAAAGAAATAGGACAAAAAGACACAGCGGCCTATGGAATGATATCAACTGCACCAAATTCCTTCCAGAGGGGAAAATATAACACAGACATTTTTCTTCTCTGGTGAAGCAATGGGATGGGAGATTGGCTGGCTCTTCGCTCCTCTATCAGTAAGAGCTGTTCTTTGAATGCATCTTTACCTGCTTAACGGAAGGCTCAAGCTAACCTCTGGTACAGAGAAAAAAAGGCAAGCATGACTACAGAAAAAAATACTTCCAGGCAAACACATTCTATATTGACACCATTACTACATCCAGCCACAGCAGAGGTTTGGATCTCAAAGCACCACTCCTGTCTGTGGGTCAAGTCTCAACCTCCCCATGTGCTGAAATGGAGAGCAGCTGCATGAATCACCTGTGGGACAGCTGACAGCAGTCAGGGCCTGGGCTGCCCTTAGCTAGATGCCAAAAAGCACAGCCAAAGACTGGCTACACACTGGAGGAATCAATGGAGACAGAGTCTCTTCCAATCTGAGGGATGGAAATTGGAGAGGGACTGAAGATAAGAGAGGGATCACACACCACAGAGCCCGAAAATGGAATAAACAGTTCTTACAAGGTGTTTTTGCTTAAGTAGGATATAAAGAGTAATTTCTTAGTGCAGCATCTAACAGAGTTGCCACCTGTAATTAAAGGCAGAGTGCCACTGACAGCACAGCACGGCTGCTGGATAGCCCCAGGCAGAGGTTCCTAAGGTAGCCCGTTCTCAAGGCAATTGCCTGCTGGATTGCCCAAGTAGAAACAGTGCAAAACACACTACAAATTACTCCAGCCTACTGAAGCCAGAAGCTTGTGAAGATTTATATCTGATGAAGGTCTGGCCAGGAGAGCACAGTCACACAGGTCATTCCCACAGCCCCACTGACTTCAGGAATGTGCACCAGTCAGAGCACATCTGGGCAAGGATGAGCAGGATAATAGACTCATGCTACTGTGCCTGTCCACTGCAGGCCACTTTGTTCAACTGGAGGGGAAAAGAAGGTAGAGGCACATTTCACATGACTGGAGAGCCACAGGCTACTAGGAAAGTCCAGAGGTGGTTCAGCCTCAGGTGGAGACTGAGTTTTCTACAAATGGTAAATAACAGCTGCCTCCTTCTCTGCTCCTAGCTGAACAGGAGTTTGGGATCACGAGCAACAGAAATCTGCTCCTGACTACACCAGCTCTGTCTCTTCCTCCAACAGATGGAAGAGATCTCATTAATGCATTTTACACCAAACAATCATAATCACTCAACTTTCAACGGCTTTGAGCTACAACCACACACCTTGAAGAGCTGAGCTTTTTGCATGCCTGATAAACTCAACTTTAAACTGATTATTGAAATATCCAAGCTGTTAATGCAATGACTGCCAGCTGAAGCCTCACTCTCTTCACTGCTTAATCTTCACTTACAGTGTCAGAATTCATTTGTTCTTTCCTATTGCACTCCCTGTTCCCAACTGTGCATTCCTAAGTGCTCGCACACACCCCTCTTCCCACCCCCACTGAGCACACTACTTACAAGATTTCTGGAAATGGATCATTCAAGGGAGAGCTTATCTGTTCCAAGCAATAAATCAAAGCAAGCAAAAGGAACAACTCAATTACTGTTTACTTGAGGACAAAACTAGAACAACTTGGATACCTTTGTGTGCAGCAGAAGGCGAATTTCCTACTTAATTCTTCTTGACTTTCTCTTCTGGATTCCTAAGCAATAGTAAGCAATCATCAGCTCTCTACTCTGCCAGAAGCAATTGCATTTTAGAAGTAAGCTGTCCCAACAAAAGTTTAAGTAGAAAGCGTAAACATCAAGATGCAGTTACCATGCCCAACAAGGGGGATAGAACTGTTTCCCACCTCATCACCACCTATGGCTTCAAGCAACGCGTGGACTTACCTGAGCCATTAGCCCAGCATCCGAGTGAGAAATCCCCACACCTCTGCCATGCCAGACAAGACCTTCCTCCAAGCTGCCACCAGCTTCTTTTGTTCCCAGCCCAACCAAGAGGCAGAGGGGAAAAAGAACTCTGAGCTCTCAAGCCAGCAGCATCCTCCAGGTTGCTAACACCTTGCTCCTCCTCCACATTGCAAATTTGAAGGATTTTCTCCTTTGCAGCTGTTTCCACTCTCTCCTGAGGGCCAGGGAAGCAAAGGCAGACAGCTGCGGCCTTTCTGCAGAAAAGGGCATTTGCTGCTTGCTTGCCAGCTGAGGGACAATGTCCAGACCCCTGAGGAAGGCAGGTATCATCTCCTCTGTCTGACATTTGCACAGTGCTTTGGAACACAGCTATGTAAATGTAAGACAATCAGGGATATTGTTCAAATCCTGTAAACCCATCTGAAGCCAAGAAGGTAATGCCAGTTTACACCATCCAAGTATCTAGGTCTGTGTAATTAACAATTAGAGATGAAGCACAGGGACTGTAAGCAATAAGGCCAGGTTTACTCAGGTCTATGGCCAGCACTTAAGCACAGTTTTACTGAAAAGCAAAATTCTCTCAGCAGAAAACAAAATTCAAACCAGTTGAAGGGATCATCTGACACCACATTTGTCATTGCAATGGCTAGAAAATGATCCAACCCGTTGAACAGCATGTACGATCTTTGCAGGTGGGTCAGAAAAAGCCTAAGGCACAGAACAGCAGGTACAGTAGAGGTCAAACAGCACTATGGTGTGGGCACTGCAGCCAGCAGAAGCTGTGAACACACATGGGTTTGAGGACACCGCTTGGCAAAGTGGCATTTTCTACTTTTCTTCCACTGAAGCCATGGGAACACTAGCGCTGCAACACTCCCCTCCCTTCCCCCCCCAGTTAAGTCCCAGTTAAAAGAGTTGGCAGAGGTGATTTACGCAACCCCCATGTGCAACACAATCAGATGGTTAGAAACACCCCAAGTCCTAAATTCCAACTATTGTGTCTTCTTATGCTTTTGCCTGATAGATCAAAGAGCTTCTTTCACACATTTCCTCTTATGCAACACGATCCACTGGCCTAAGACGTTTTCCTTTATTAATAAATACTGCAACAATGCCCTGAAAGCCACAGGTAAAAAGGGCTGGTGCTCCACAGGGCAATGCATGTGAAATACTCCTGTACTTTTGTCCAGGGCTTTCCACGCAGCTCCCTGTTTAATGAGTCCATCACCAGGTTTAATGACCTGTCAGAGCTTTAGAAACACTCTGCCCTCCTCATCAATGATTCACATGCAGTCTTAAAACTGTGCACAGATTAAAGAGGCTGCTGCTCCCCCACCTCGCTTCAACCCAAAGCGGTTTTAAATATTTCATCTCACCACAGAACTCTTCTGTACACATCCCAAAGGCACTCTGAGAAGCTCTTGCTGGGAGTTCGGCTTTACCTGGCAGAGGGCCTGCTGGCACCACAAGAAAGCTGTCGCTGCCAGGCCTGCCCACATCCTTTATTTACTTTCTTTAATGAGTTCGGCATGACCCCGGCTGTCAAGAGTGGGGACAGGGGTTTCTGAGGTGGTTGGTGCTTTCTATTTATGGAAAAGCAGATGGAAGCCCTGATTGCAGGGACAGAACAAAGAAGTACCTGATCCACAATTACTGGGGTCAGCAGGAGCCTTCCTTCAGCTTCTGGGGAAATAGAGTCATGACCCTCTTTTCCTGTCAGCTCCAGTGGGATTTAAAGGGGACCAACAAATGCAGAAACATAGGCAGGATCTTGCACTTCCCAGATAAACACATTGAGGATGACCAGTCTTCCAGAACACCTTATCGCTCTTACTGCGAAGCAACCCTGATGTGAGAGATCTCATCATCCAGACAGCCATAGAGACTTCTCTCCCCGCACAAAGCAAGACTGTGCCCTGTGACGTAGTCCTCATGAACACATTTTTGGTCCCTGGGGAAGGAGAGCAAAGTATCCCAGGGGAGAGGGAAAAAGATCTAGAGCCACTCCTCAGCTTTGCCACCAATGGCAGGATGCTGCTGATAGTAGCCTCAGCCACCACTTCACCATCTCCCAGATGGGAATGCTACCAGCAGACCTCACTGTCCAAGGCATTTTGGGATTTACAGATCTCTTGTACAGTACAAGCTATTACATTACTAGGAACAGCCATATTTGTGTGACACTGTGGCCATGCATGCCACACACTTCTAGCAGGCAGAGCTCTGCCCAACATCCTGGATTTTGTTATAAATGCAACTTCTCCACAGTTTCTCTAGGCAGATTCCTGCAGCTTAATATTGTTTTTCCAAGTATTCATTTATATATATCTGGTACCTTAGGATTATATGCTAAATAAACAAAGAAATCATTAAAAAGATCAGGAAACATAATAGTGAGAGAATCACTTATTAAGCACATCCTCATACACCTTCTCACCTGTTTTTTTTACTTTGCTCTTACCCTCCTTTCACCATTAGTGCACAACAGCTTGCCTGCTGACACTCACAGGTAGTGTCCCCCAGGCATTGAGACTGTTGATAGGTCACTAATTTAACGGGAAATCCATTTTCCAGCAATTTGGCTAGCTCCACAAAGAGACAAATAACATTCTCTAAATAAATAATTTGTAATTTTTGATTGGCAAATCATTTATGCACTTTTTTTTTTTTTTTCAACCAGCTCTGAACACAGAAAGAGAAGGACAAATCCAGGGAAACAGATATGCAGAGAGATAAATGCACGCATGCACAGACACACAGTTTCCTTTGTAGCTGCTTCAGCAGCTCTGGATTTCTGTCCTCCTTCTGGTGTGTTTCTCACCTAGAGGCCTTGGAAGAGGCAGGGAGCAGGTTGCAGCCACCTGAACACCTGTGCTCATATCTTTGCTTTCCTTCACAGAGGAGTCAGTTTGATTTCATAGCCTGTAGGAAGTGGCAACCAGCCTGCATTTCTCCAGTGTTTTACAAAGGGAATTTACTGGCAGTGGAAGGTGCCTGCTGAAAGCATGAGGAATCAGATCCTGTCCTCACAACAGGGATACAGGACAACCTTAGTCCATGCTGTCCATTCACCCTGACCGATGGGGACAACCTCAATTTCCATGTCCATTCAACCCCAGGAGTGTTTGGAAAGGAGACCTTCATCACAAGGAGTTGAACTGGGACCACATAGGTCACAGAAAGGCTTTAAACCACAGTGACTTTTGCTACCAAATGCATGAGATCCAGCAGCATAGGGCCACAAGACCTATCTGCTCAACCTCAACACAACCAGACAGTTCATTTTCTCTCTTTTCAGATAAAGTATAATAGGAACAGGGAAGAGCTCAAAAACTTTCTGGTTTTCACCCAACTGAGTATTAATGAGGGGCTGAAAACCTGAAAGCCCAAATTCCCCAGTCCCTCTGTCAGTCCATCTTCCCTGGTTTCTGGATCTCCAGCATCCAGGCTTTACCAGCTGGGTGGTCCATGGCTAACAGCCACACTCAGTCTCCACATGCCTGTGATCACTCGTGGCATAGGAAAGGTTCCTCAGCAGATCATCCTGGGGCCCTCCGGAGAATTCCTGACCTTTGGATTTTCATTTAAACCAACTTAAACATTTAGAGCCTCCATGGCACAGAACATCTTGCACCTGCACAGCTCCCTTTACAGCAACCGCCTGTGGTCAGAGCTGTGTGTGAGGGACCAGACAATCCCCTTACACCACCAGGGACAGTACAGCTGGCAGCACTTCGTCATGTCATTTCCTTGTCCTCATTTCTTCCCTTACCCCATAGTGGGAAATGAGGCCAAAAATCCTCAACAGGTGAAGGGGGTGACATCAGTCCACAGCAGATATGGCCAAATGATGAAAATTTTTGTTTGTTGGCATACTCAGAAAATGAAGCCTTGTGCTCTCCTTTGTATATCAGGCTTTCCTACATGAGGAAAG
>NW_008825155.1:1161155-1170822 GCF_000699105.1 Pygoscelis adeliae | reverse complement strand
AGCCCTGTCTGAGGCAGAAGACAACAATCCCTTTACTTAGTGCAAAACCAAACAAAAGTGAGCTATAAAGCACTGCAGAAAATGAGCAGGTAAGTACTTGCGTTTTATCTTCAGTTGATATCTTTTCAGCATGGCTGATCTCTGAAATCTGATTGTGTATTGTACTGCAAATCCATACCCCCTGGGAAGCTTGCATCCCTCTTGCTGAGCATTAGCTCTTACTTCATTTGTCCACACAATCTCTACACAGCTGTCATCTCGACATCCAAGCAAGCTTAAACAAAAACATAATCTCTCCATAAAGCACACCTCTATTCTTGAATAGCTATTGCTCTCAGTTGTCCCATTCCATGAAATCCATCACCAAACCACTTTGCCTTCCTCAGAGAAGGGAGGTTGTTCAGAGAAGAGAGCTCTGTACTGCATCACAGGCTCTATTTACTGGGGCTCATTGCCTCTCCCTGGCTCACTCTAATCTTTTCTGGGGGTGAGAGGGCCATGGCATGGGTCCTTGGCCAGAGCCACTGCAGCAGCCATGGAAGGATTTGTTATACATCCTCACTGTACAACAAAGCCATCACTCCAGGATGTGGCAAGAGAGAGTTTTTGGTTGAAGGGCTGAGTGATGAACAACCAGACCTTGAGCAGGATGCAGGAACCAGATGATGGGGCAATAAAGTATCTATTGCCATAATGTTAATTCACTGCCTCTTTCTTTCATATCCCTTCCTGTCTAGTGACTCAAGACATTAAAGGAAAGTGAACTGATCGATGCAGTTCAGCTGCTGTTCAAGCTGCATCCAGAAAACACTGTGTTTCCCCATTACCCTCTGTTAGCTCCAGCTATCTTACTATGACTGGTGCAGGGTGAATGACCACATTTCTGTATAACCCCTGTCCAGAAATCCTTGCAGTTTAACCACAGCAGCAAAGTGGTGCACCAAAGGAAAACACACAGGTGCTAGGCTGTTTCCAAACCGCCTTCTACCTAGCTGTCTCCAGATGGCTCAGCCAGAGAGCCATCACCACGGCCCTCCCTAGGGATCCTCACTGGAGTAACGGTGCTAAAGCCTGGGCACTGCACTAAACTACCAGTGGCATCACGGCTTCTAAAGCAGAGATGTCAGGTACCCAGAGTGCTACTAAAAACCTTATGCTTGGCCAGTTTGAGCCATATGAAAATCATGCCTGACAAATCATGAGGATCAAAGGACTATCTCCATGCCTAACAGAAGCAGGGTGACCCTTAAGTTTTATCAGGGTTGAATTTATCCCAGGTTATATAAAATCATCGCAGTAGTCTCAAAGATGTGAAACATGGGTATGAGAGCGCAATTGTGTTAGTTAATTACACTGAGGAATTAAGGTTAGTGGAACCAAACCCAGGCTGATGTGAATCATCGCAGTTCCACTGGAGGGAACAGTTACATTATTTACTCCAGATGAAAATCTGTTTCAGTAAGTTGAACAGAACAAGAAAGGGCTATAGACAGAATAAGACTTATAAAACAGTAAACCACAATTTTCTGCCCTTAAAATAAATCTCTTTCCCACACTGGGTTTCAAATCTGAGGGCCATGTCAGGTGAAAAGCAAGGCCCCCTATTTGCTGACTTACACAAAAAAAAAGACGTAGCCTGATGAGGCCTGTCAGATATAAGCTACTTGCCGCATCAGGAAGCATGGGCTCAGCCCCCCTGTCACCTCAGCTCATCATTTAAGTCCTTTGTCCAGATGCAAAGCTGGCTCCATGGACTGCAGCACAGGTATGGGATTTCAGAGGCCTGGGCTCCATCCTTGCTTCTACTACAGCTACACCTCAGCAAGGCTTTTAGGTTGTGTCTTAACCAGTCAGCCTTCAGGACTACCTTGCACTTACACCAATGAATACCTGTGGAAAAAACATCCTCAGCTGAGGTCCAGGGACTGGGTCCCATGATACTGGGTGCTTCCCTCCTGGCCACCCCTCTCTCATCTTCCTGCTCTGCCTCTCTTCATTGTGCCACTGGAAACCCCTGCCCTGAGGTCTCTGCCACAGGGAACCAGGGTCAAGACCAGACCTGCACCTCCTTATTCCTGATACTCAGCTCTGCTATATCCTGCTTCCTCCCACAGCCCAGGAGGAGGAAACTTCTGGGAGCTCCACTTTCTGAGCAAGCAGCATGCTGCAGGCGACTTGATGTGCTGCAAGGTGTTGTACAGATGGGGCAACGCTAGCAGACAGAGGTAATCTCTCACATTAAATCATCTGGGATGTAGGATGGGGGGGAACAGACAAGCTTTTGAGCACATTAAGCCTTGTCATATGACTCCACCTACAAAAGGCCTATACTGCTCCAGCCACCAGAGCATTGCTGCTACAACACAGCTGATGGACAACTACAAAACGAGGACAAACACTTTGACTTCACAGTGCCCTGTAATGCCAGCAATTTACATTGACCTGAAGTGGTGGCCCACAACAACATTCAGCATTAATCCCAGAAACCAGGTAATGCACAGCTCCCCTCCAGCCTCCATCCCCTACAACAGGGGCAGGCTCTGCACATTGGGGCGTTAAATCAGCAATCTGCTAGTTCTCTGACATTGTCACAGGACTCTGCTGCTCAGGCTTCCTTGCCACGGGAGTCTGGTTCACAGTACTGGGCTCTTCGGCTATGGCTGTTGAGCTGATCTGCATATTAATCCAATAACCTTTTGCAATTAAATAAGATGAGAAGGGGAGGGGGGAGGGAAGAGAAAGAGAATATGAAGCCCTCTGCAGATGTTGTCCTCACATATGGTTTCCCATATGGCTGTGTGTCACTGCTGCTTCACTTTATAAGATCTCTCTCTTCAGAGAGTAATTCCAGCCCCTTCCATACTGCAATCAAGAGATTGATTAAGAAACAGGTAACACTGCAGGCCACTTTGTCATTGCTGATAGAAGTGCTGAACAGCCACTGCTAAATTACAGCTATCAATCTCCCAGGATGTACACGGATACATTAATTATTTCTTCCATTCCCCACAGAGACAGATGCTTCCCATTCTCTTGACATAAGCTGTGTGGATCACTTGCCCATCTGGCTTCTCTACATTGTTATAACGGTATCTTTCCCTCATCTTTCAATTTCTAATAGCCTCCACAGGGAGACAGTATTATTACTTAGCACTTCTAAAGGATATGTCTCTAATCCTCCAAAAATTGTTAATTCACCCTGAAATTACTGTATTGTGTTGGGATGTACTATTAGCCCAGATTTACAGGGGGTGTGTAAGGCCAGGAGCCTGGTAGCAATGACAGGACTTGCCAAACATCACAGTGATGACCAGTGACAAAGTAGACACACGAGCAGAGATTTTAAAGTTGAATTTCACACCAGTAGGTAAGGATAAGAAAGAATGAGAGACAGCAGTACATGACCTGCTTGTTTAGGGACAACAGAGTCCACAGGCACAAAATGGTGTGGCTTCAGCTACGTTCAGGCCCAAGGAAGATGCTGTTTCTTTACAGTCATGTAGGACACCCACGGGATCCCGGCGGGTAAGAAGCAGCAGCACCACAGGGTGAAGCCACAACCACATCGGCAAGGCCACCAGCAGCACCTTGCCAGACTTCACAAGACCTGACAAGTCCCCTGCAGTCACAGAAAGCTCCAGGGTTTCTGCAGGGGGAGAAAGCCCCTCAGCATGAATTTCATCAACAAAACTGGAGCTCTCTCTGACTAGCAGATAAAGAAAGGAGCTAGTTCAGGGGATTTCCTTTTCAGGTTCACACCTGGTCCATAATCCTTGAGGGGAAGACAGCAGTAGATGTGACATTAGAGCAGTTCTGCAAACAATCTCTCCTAAGCATCAGTTTCTCCAGGCAAAGAGGAATGGGCAGTTTTTATAGAAGTTGCTTTATTATGACTCACTTCCATGTCATTATGCCAATAAGATCCTGTCTCTCCAGGGTGTTTTTCTCCAGTGATTAAAGCTGTGAGCCTTCAACCTTGTGCCTTATCAACACTACACAACACACACTATAACCACCTAGAAACTTGCTGCCTTTCATCCCTTATTGCTTAGTAAACTTGCTAGCAGACCTATTGCAACAGAATAACAAAGCTAAGTAATTGCATTCAGCTCAGTAAATCTGGGAGCAGAGCCTGTTAAAAATAAATAAAATTAAATTAAAAAAAAAAAAACCTAATTGCAGAAACATGGAGTGTTATAAAGAGATCCCATCAGTTCAGCCAGAGTTCACAAACCACTCACTCCTGCTATTTCAGCTGCTGAGAGGAGCAGCAGTGTGAGAGGACATGAGGGTAGGGAATTGCATAAGCTAGAAGAGGAGCAAGAGGAGGTGTCAGGATAGATCCACACAGTCTGCACCTTAGGGAGCTGCCGTAGGGGTTGCAGACAGCATAGCCTTTGGCAAGAGGTGCTTGGGAAGGGAAGAGGTGGTGATCAGAAACAGGTGCTTTGGCAGAGTGATGTGGAGAAGGCAGCCCAGCACCTGGCTCCTGAAGTTTCAAATTTGGTGAAATTGCAGCCAGCTGACATTAATAACCTGCAGTTTATGTTGTGTTAGTGCTGTAATGGGGCATTTGCTGGCATGAAGCACAAGACAGGTCCTCTTCCAAGGCGAGGCATGGGCAGGATAACAGTAAGGCGCAGGGTAAGCACTGCGTTTGCAGGAGCAGGTGACGCTCTGCTATACCAAGTAGTCGTACGATAGCTATTCAGGTCCAGATGCCTGAACAAAGTGCTGAAGGTATGGTCCTTTCCCACCATTGCCTTTGTATGGAGCCTGTGGTGACCACATTTCCACCTCTGGGTGCCTTGTTTGGGTCTTACAGACAGGCTCACAGAACATCTAGTCTGCAAGATCACACACAGACGTCCCACAGGGCCCATGACGCTGCCTGTCACATGCTGGGCAGCCTGAGACTGTTAGCGTGCAAGACTAAAAGCCACAGAAATGTATTCAGCCCCCAGAAGACGGTAGGAGAAAGCAAGAGCCATGCTCACTCCCATAAACAATTCCCTTCAACAGCAAGGAGCTCATTAGGGAAAAATGCCCAAATCATCCCAGGATTACCTACAACTACACTAAACCTCTTCTGACTGTACAGCTCCCTGGCCCACTGTTTTACCAGCATATACCCCTCCCTTCATCCTTCCTCAGGGAGTAGCATCACGCTGCAAGGCCTCCTTTCTGCAACGAGCAAGGGGGATCAGAATGGGAAACACTAACTTTACTATTCATGGAAGGGCCTTCTGGATGAGACAGTTTGTCAGGACCACAAGGAAGCATGAATGCAACAAGAAGACCACGTTGTTTTTCATGCAATGCTAAGGGCAGGTCCAGAGGGTTGACCCATCCCAACAAAAAGATGAGTGGTTTCCAGGACCTAGAGCCATCACAAGGCTCCAGTGGTTCCCACCACCACCATCACCCCAAAGTACTTTCTCCAGCTACCGAGTCACTTGTAACTGAAACTAGAGCTGTGTATGGTTTCCTGGGAGAAATTTCTGCTGCAGGTGTAAGCTGCTGCTGGGCCTTTCCACCAAGCTATGCAATACATCTCCCAGATAGACAAGGAACGAGAAAAGGGAGTTCCATCACCACAGTGCACTTCACAGTAAGCACTACAATTTATAGCACATAAATACCGTGTATATATACTGCAGCTTTTTACAGACAGCATTATCATCTCAAAGGGTAGGTAGGAGGTGGGAATAATAGCTTGTAACAACTGTAGCATAGGCAGCTGCTTTCCTTGCCATGTCTAATGCTGTTTGGGGAGGTAAAATAGGTCTACCAGCAGTGCCTCTGCTTCTGCTATCATACGCCACAGCTCCATGTGGGGCTTCTGCTGAATAATTAGGTTATAGAAGGCACAATCATGTAAACAATATTGTAGAGGCTTTCTGGGAGAAATTTCAGACAAAATCATTCGTAATTCCAAGCATATCCATTCCCCAGAAAGCAGAGATGTTGCCCTTATGCTGGGCTTTTGCACTGCTTTTAACACAGACTGTCTGACCCAATCACTGTGGCTGAAAATCTGTGGACAGGATTAATCTCATGTAATGCTAGGTGTCACAGCTAAGGGCATGTTTCAGCTGCACACAAGATTATTTAAAAGTTTTCTGCCACCAGAAAAGTCAGTCCTAGTCTTCCTACCCCTCCTCCTCCCTTTCCCCAACCTGATTATCAGCCACATGGTCCCACTCCCTCCCAAAATCAAAGCTGACTATAGCTGTACCACCAAAGACATACAAATGAAAAGTAAAGATGTTCAGGATCAGGAAGACATTGGATCAGCTCAGCTGCACTACCGAACTGTACCCTCTGTTAAACATGCAGCATCTCATTTTAGACTTCCTTGTATTAGACAAATAGGTGATTTCTCTCCTATGTCCCACAGGATATAAGAAATTATATTTTCACTGGTCTAGTTTATTCTAGTTGCTGGATAGCTTGGCTCTACTGGCTGAAAAAGTAGCTTTTTCTCATTTGTGCTTGGAGTTTGCCCTGAGGAAGTTTGGCAGGATGCAGCTATGACATCTGTAATGGTAGCAGCATGGGAAAAGACTGCCAAGGTGATCCTGCTTTAGTAGGTGGAATCACATTGAACTTACACAGCCTTAAAGAAACCATAACCTGGCCCAGGATTTTAGCATATAGATAAACAGAGGCTTGAAGCATTTGTCAAAGCTTTTGCAAACTGGCTGTAGCTGGAATGGGACTTAGCCCATATTGTAGGGCTATTGCACACAGAGACACCACATCTGGTTGTGGAAGCCTCTGAGATCACCAGAAGCACAGCACAGAGGTGAGGAGAGCAGGTCACTCTTTGCTCACCCTGTTCTTGCACAAGTGTTTGCTGCTGGTCACTGCTGGTGACAGCACAGCATTGCCACAGATCTCCACTTTGACCCACCAGGGCTGTCTTCACGTCTAGCCTAGACACTCTGCAGCCACAGACAAAGAGTGGCCAGAAGCGTTTCTTGACTCCTTCCTCCTCTTCTGCTTTGAGCTCTCAGAGCAAAGAAAGCTTTGCTTTTCCTTTTAAGGATGTCAGACAGAGAGTCTTCCGCATTGATGGTTTGCCTGAGCGGCAACAGAATTGCTATGGTTACAGCCTCATTCGTGGACTTAGGGAGAACAGCAGGATTCATGGAGCCAAACTCAAAAGCTCACTTGTACATCAGACAGCCGCAAACGGAGATGAGTCAACATCAGAAGGAAAAGAAATTGCATATCCCACCACACAAAATGCCAAAAGGGACAGGCAGGAAACCCCGCATTGCATGAGGGCTTTCAGAAAAGTGAGCACAATTACTCTCATTAAAAGGCTTAGGGAAATATCTAGCCATCATCAGAGCAGGCAGGCAGTTGCAATCCATTGAACTTCCTCCTTGAGGGCAAAGTCTGATTATTCTTTTAGAAGTGCAAACTCCCTCAAACATTTCTCTTTGCTCCTTATTTTGCTTCAGCCAGAAGTTGTGAGGTTGTAAAGGTCCCACGTGCCTCCTGGCATCTTTGCTTGCAGCAGCACTGAAGGAGGCTGCAAGAGGAGCTCAAGGTAGAGCTCAGCCTGGGATACACAGCTCACCTGTGTCAGCCTCCAACTCACAAGTGTGACAAGACACAGTCACAGCACAATCCTGCATGACCAGGTACAAGGTGCAGCAGCTGAAAAGGGCAGTCATGTCCTGGCTGCCCCTTTGGGTAGTGCTTCCCTCTCAACAGCAGCCAGCGGTTCTGTTCATCCTTGCAAGGTCACTGCCATCAGCCCAGGCTGATATACCTGTAGAGCTAGATACAGGCTGCTCCACACTCTGCAATATGAACAGGTACCATGAGGTCCCCAGCCATGGAACACCCTTGTTTTTGGTGGTAACTCCCACTGTGATGCACTTTGCCTGCAAAGCAACCAGCCATGCACCCATACTCCAGCTGTACTGCACGACCAAAGCTCCTCAGCACCAAATATCCCAGCAGCAAAGCTTTTCCAGCAGCCCTGTTGCTGGAAAGCTGGCCACATTCTTGGGGGCAGTGCAAAATGCTACTGTAGTGACATTGCAGTTCAGGGCCTGCAATTCAGGGCCTCGAGGGATGCTTCTCACCAGGCGCAGACATATACCAGGGTGCCGCTGGTGTTGCCCTGTGGGGCTGTGAGCCAAGTTCAGGAAGTGCTCCTCAAGCTTCTTTATTTGCATTGGGACGAAAACCCCCTCCAACACCAGAACACAAACTGATTTCATCAGTCAGAGCCCTTGGAAAGCTTCTAGAAAGCAACAGGAATCCACCACACTCACTTCTAGGGGTTGTTGTCCACATGGACTCCTTTTCCAGGCTTCTTCCAGCACAAGATGATGAAATACAGCATCATCCCCTCACATTTCATTGGGCAGCTAAGCAGTCTGAGCATGCAGAAGAGCAAGGGAAGACCCTTCCCCGGTGCAATCTGCCTGACCTCTGCCATGCTGCAGATGTGCCTGTGTGACCAGCACTGCCCCTTTGAAACCTGCTTCCCCCCCACCAAGGCAGTATAACAGCTTACAAGCTCAGAGAGAGCACTTCTGCTGGTGTAAATCCCCCTGCTTCCCAGGAAATCAATGTATTTACAGCCCCAATTTAAACTGCTATGAGCACTATCTTACTAAAAGCATATATATGTTATTATCATTGCAATGCACAGTTAATTGCTATACAAATATATGTGTTGCCCACATTCATCACAAGGCTGCTGCTGCCTCGGGGTGAACTTACTCAAAATCTGATGTGTTTTCCCAAGACTGGAAATCTTAAAGGGGATGTGTCTGTTTTGCATGCTCAGAGAAACACTGCAACCTGATCCAAAATTCCCTTCCACTGAAGTCCCATATGAAATCCAGAGCAACAGGGACCATTCGCTTCAGCGGAAAACCATGTTGGGGCAAGATGAAATCCAGACTTCCCACGCTATATTTTTGGACCAAGAAGCAAAGCTCCATTTACCTTTCCTCTTGTCAGCTCATTGTGATTTGTTTAGATTTATCGCCAGTCTTTCCTGCTCCCCTCTCTCTCTCCTTTCTTTTTTAATTAGGCCATTGAGGCCTTGTTTTCAAAAACTGTCTGGATCCCAACAGAAGCTTTTAAGTCTCAGACATCAAATGGCAGGCAGTTTACTATAGTTAATTATGGTAATTTTTGCTTAGTAGTAGCTTCCCTCTGAAGAGTCAAAACTACTTAGAAAATGCCCCAGCCTCAGGCATGAATTTCTAAGAACATATTTTTTGCCATTTATTACTTTACAAAGTTAAGTAGCAGCAGAAAGTTAAATCCCAGAGGAAAAAAGAACTGATAAAAAGACTAAGCTTTTGGGGGCTATACGCCATCACGGGATACACGACCAGACCATGTTTGCCTTTCGCAGGTATAGAATCATAGAATAGTTTGGGCTGGAAGGGACCTCTAAAGGTCATCTAGTCCAACCCCCCTGCCGTGGGCAGGGACATCTTCAACTAGACCAGGTTGCTCAGAGTCCCAGCCAACCTGACCTGGAATGTTTCCAGGGATGGGGCATCCACCACCTCTCTGGGCAACCTGGGCCAGTGCTTCACCACCCTCAGCGTAAAAAATGTCTTCCTTATACCTAGTCTAAATCTCCCCCCCTTTAGTTTAAAGCCATTCCCCCTTGTCCTGT
>NW_008825155.1:1146810-1158837 GCF_000699105.1 Pygoscelis adeliae | reverse complement strand
TCTTAGCTCTGTATAGAGGGCCTCATCCACTCTATCTTCCTGGCCAGGTGGCCTGTAGCAGACCCCCACTGTAATGTCACCGGTCCCTGCCCTCCCTTTACTTCTGACCCACAAGCTCTCGGTTGGCTCCTCATCCATCCCCAGGCAGAGGTCCATGCACTCCAGCTGGTCATTGACATAGAGGACGACACCCCCTCCTCATCTCCCCTGCCTGTTCTTCCTAAAGAGCCTGTATCCCTCCATCCCAACACTCCAATCATAGGAGCCATCCCACCACATCTCCATGATGTCAATAAGGTTGTAGCCCTGCAGGCATGCGCACGTCTCTATCTCCTCTTGTTTATTCCCCATGCTACGTGCGTTTGCATAGAGGCATTTAAGTTGGGCCCCCGATGAAGCTGTCTTACTGGCTGGAGCTCCTTTCTGCTGCTCTTCAGGTGCTCTCCTGCTGACCTGTGTTGTTTCCTGTGTATCAGGCACTGCTCTGCTGAGCTGTGGTACAGGGTCTGGGTCTCCTGCAGTGGCCCAGTTTCCTACCATGGCTGCGCTCTGCTATCAAGGTTGCTCTGAATTGCATAGAAGGGCAGACAGTCCTCCAGCCAACCCCAGGGCAGAGAAGGTACAAAAGTATCCTGAAACCACAAACGGTCTGAGCACGGGGATCAGGTGGGTCATCATGTGCAGAGCATAGGTATCTGGCTGTCCTAAATAGCCAGCTCCACAGGGATACTGGCCCCTCTGGATGCAGAGCATGATGTGACCCACTGCATTCAACCCCTGCTGCACGCAGCCAGGACATCCCATGCAGCTAGAGACCAGCAAGATCATACAAATAACAGAAAAACACTCCCAAACACTTCCATAGGAAGATCATATGCAGCAACGTGGGTTTCAAAATGCCCTGACTAAAGCAGACCCTGCCTCTTAGCAAGAATTAAGCCTGTGGGTGAGACCATATTGCGTGTTAAAAATGACAGGTCCTGTGACACAAATGCCAACTTACAGATCCCCTTTTGGTTACCCCAAATAAATCCCACACACAGCCCAGGCTTTGCCCCAGCCCCTCGGTGGCAGCATTCTTACATCCTGTTGGGTCTCCTATATGTGCAGGTGTTTTACCCAAACTTTCAACCTAAGCTTGTAGCCCAGTATGAACCAAAATGAATGCAACCATGGTGCTCACAAAAATAATCCATTACAAAGAGGGATGGAGTTGATTCATGCAGGGAGTCAAATGTCTTGCACAAGGAAAAGAGACACGTGTCCCCTCCCAAACCAGCAAGCCAAACGGTAAGGAATTAAGAGTTACTTTCCCAATGTCTGAGCAAACCATCTCCCTGCTGCCTGCAGACTATTCAGCCTTGCATGAGTTAAATAACTTGCTTTCTGCCCCGACTTTTTCTGTTGCAAATCAAGGATACTATCCTCTCTCTGTTTTCCAGGATTTCCTTCTGGGTTCCCATAGAAAAATTTTTCCTTTTGAAGAGAAGATCACCACCTGGAAAGAAGTTCTCCCTCTGAAAACAGAGGGAGAACTGACAGTTTGCCTTTGATTTCTATGGCTACAGAGTCTGCCCAGGTAATTTGGAGCTTTAATACACAGATTTTTTCTTTTACGAAGGGCTGAAAAGGTGGCACTTTTATCAATTACTGAAATATATAATCTTCAGGTCTGCTTTGCTACTCCAGTTTGTTTCATCTTCAGGCTCCTCTTTTAGGCAACTTAGCATTTCATCTGGGAATCTAGAAACCATTTGGAGCAGTTTAAGTAAAACTTTCAAATATTTATTACAAGATGGGTTCAGAGGTAGGAGCAAGAATGTAAAATACAAGTTCAGAGCCTCCTGCATAACCCATCTTAGAGCTGGAGGAAAGGAGGGGGTAAAAAAAAACTTCTGTATTTCTAATTTAATCAAAGGCAAGTATCTAAGCAATCACTATGGTCCTTACTAGAAGTTCTCATTCTCTGGATGTTGCAGCTGTTTGTTTGCCAAGTGGTTTGAACAGCTTAATCATTGTTTAGTGTAAAAGAAAGTAATTGATTTTTGAAGTTACACTAACTGAGACATTGCACAGCATTGAGAAAATTGCCTAAATTTTCAAGAACATCTTTTTAAATACAGTTTGCCTTTTTCAGCAAAGTAGATCTGGGTCTCTGCCTACTTTCAGACAATGAAATTCTGGCTCTCAGCAAGCTTCTTTATATGCAAACATGACTTGATTTCAGTTCAGATATAGCTGGTGCTTTAGGTCAAACTGATCATGCACAAGAAAAGTTAGATGGCCCTCAAGGCCCCTTCCAGCCCTATTCTGTACAATTCTGGAATGAACACCAGGCTTGTTTCTCCTTTCACCACCCCCTCCTTGAATGCTTACAGCCAATCTAGAGAGCTGCCAAGGAGCAGACAAGAATTTGGCATTTGGGACTCACAGCTCCATCAAAGCCCTTCAGCGCACATGTGGCTTCACACTCTTAAGTCACACCAGGTTACATGTACCGCTTTGAACGTGCATGCCAGTCATTAGAAACCATGGGACAACGGACAGGCTGGAGTGCTTTGTGGATTTGGGGCACTAAAGAGAAAAGGAGCAGTGGAAAAGATGCCAACTGGCAGGGATAAAGCCAAAGAGCTCCATTTCCCAGGCCACGCAACTCCACTGCCTGAGCTGAGACCTTTTCTTTCAGCAGTCATGGGCTGTGCCATTTCCCTCCTGTGCCAATTAGAGAGACCAGCCAGCCCCTTCAAGAAAACATAAGGACAGCTCCTGCAACAGTGTCGGTGGTAGGATCAGCTGGGACAAAAAGAAAACAACCATTTCTCCCTGCTAGACTGCAAAACCCATCTAACTCCCAGGAGCGATGCCCAAGGATTGCAGCTCTGCTTTCCCAGCACAGAGCCTGTCTCCTGTTGCACACCTTTACCGCAGGTTTTTGGAGTCTTACCTCACCACCACCACCCCCCGCCCCAAACCTCTCAGGGGGTGCAAAGATCAGAACTGCAAGTAAAGACTCGCCTTCACTGTTCACAACCATGCCGTGAACAAGGGAGTCCAACAAGGGAGTGCTGGGAAAACCTCAGATAGCCTAGAAGTCCCCCTTGGAGAAGTCCGCAGGGCTCAGCTGTCCAGATATGCTCTCTTTCGCAAATCCAGATGTGTGCAAATTCCTGCAGTACCACTTCTCATGTCACACTTCAAATCTTCCACTTCAGGACTAGAAGATTAGGGCACATAAAAAACCCCACATCGTGCTAATGCCTAGCTCTTAAATAGTACTTTTTAGCCATAGATCAAGGTACTTTACACAGAATAGCTCAAAGAGAGTTATAACAAGGTCCAGGGCTGTGCTAACAGTCAATGGAGAAATCGCAAAGCGCTGTGTAGAGATGCTTATGCTGTGGGGTCAGCATGCACACTGGGGAATTTTAGTTCCTTTTCCTAGTTCTTGTTTCCCAAATTCTGCAGTGCACGTTCAAGAGCAGCTGGTGCAACATCCAATGAAAACTCTCTTCCCAGATGTTCACCCTCGTCACAATCTGCCCCACTGCCGCATGTGGCTTTAATAACCAAAACACAAAAGATGACATGAGTTGGTAGTTGCCTTCTGGGTTGCCACCAAAAAGCCCTTCTCTCTCATTAACCAGGCCTCACCTCCATGCCACTGCCAGCCAGGGCAAAAATAGTACATTAAAGAGATGCAGAGCATGACTTTCTTCTCATGGATTAGCCCAGACTAAAAGGACTCCCTCATGTCCCTCACAGCTGAGACAACACGTACAGCAAGTCAGGGCAAGACTTCCCTTTCTCTGTCCTTTCAGCAAAGCCATTACATTCTTCTTGGCCAAAACATGCCCCTTGGGTCCAGGGAAAAGGCTTTCCATGTGTCCCAGTTCATAACACCCATTGGGGCTGGGGACAAAAAGATACAGGGAAAATCACTGTACTGGTGAAACCAGCGGCTTGGTTGGGTGAGTTTGCCTGTCCCCGCACCCCACAGTTCTGAAAGGCCTTGGCAATAGCCACCTGAAAGTCCCTGGTTTTGTGTACACTGAAGTCATTTGTCCACAGTGCAAGGGAGAGCCCTCCTCTTCTGCAAAAAAAAACCAGAACAAGGAAAGGGAAAAGGGTTTAAATGCATGGAAAAGTGAACCACATACTTCAGGTCTCCCTGCTCAGGATCTGTTCAATCCGAGCCTCCAAATCACTCTTACAGGTACAAAGGGGTCACCTGCTCCTCTGCCCAACAGCAGCCAAAATCTTGCCTGGAGCTGGGCCTCAGCACAACACCCTAGGACCAGCCAGCAGCTAACACGATCACACAGCTCCGTCCCAGGAGACGAGTCTGTGATGGGAAACTCTATTCACTTGCCAAATGCCAGTGAACTATAGCCACTGATTTCACTGTCTGTTTTAGTATTGCTGCCTTTTTATCAGCCGCCTTAGCTTTGTTTGGGGTTGGGCTCTCCCCACCCCACCCCTTGGTAATAGGGTTGCTTTTATGGCCAGACCTGAATGATTGCTGTTCATATAGCAACCCCAAGGATAGTTTGGTCAATCAACAGCACTTACCTGATGTCGTGCTCTCCTTTGGCTTGCTAAGAACTTGAGTTCAAAACAGTTTCCAGCTGCCAAAAAATCAATTGTGGTGGTTATAGGGGATACGGAGCGGAAAGATACAGGTGCTCTCTGCAGGCAGATGTGCTGATTAAAAAGCTTCCCATCCCATGGCTGTGTTGCCACCTGCCAGCTCTCCCACCTGTGCAGTACTGCCAGTGGAGGGGTCTCTGCAGTTTTCCTTAGTCCCACTGATGGAAAATCAGCCTGAGGAGTTTCAAGCCCATTTTCTGGCTGCGTTTGCTCAGGCTGGTAGACTTTCCATGCAGCAGATCAGTGAGAGCTCAAGTGAGCCCTTCCATCAGCAGGGCTGGGGCAGTCACATCCCTCCAAAGGGCAGACAACAGGGTGGGTAGTATCTGCCACCCAGACTAGTAGATGTAAAGGAAAGCATTTCCCTATCCAGAGGGCACTTTGAACTCTTTGAAAAACTCTTTGAAAAATAGAGACTCAGGCCCTCCTTAGACTCCTGGTTGCATCGAAACCCATTCACTCCTCACTACCTGTGACTGTGGCACCAAGCCTCCCCATGGCCACATCCCCAAGCAGACCCATATCAGCAACTTGTATTCCCTAACTCCAACACCAGCAACTACCACCTGAGGATACCTCTTATGCCACCATATGGTATGCTGGTGCCATACCCCAGCTTCTGATGACAACCTGGGGCCAGAGCAGGGTGGACAACATGGCATTGCCAGGGCCTTCCCTTTGGGAACACCGGTTCTGTGCTACCCCCTACCCCTCGAAACACACCATTGCAGAGGCCAGACAAGCAGAGCAGCTAGCCCATCTGCCTGCTCTCCTCAGCACTGCCTGTGAGGATCTCCCCTCTCCTACCCGGTTTCTCAGCTGCCACGGCACCACCTGGCCACCAGAAGAGCCCATCTGCAAAACGTTCACATTACTGTTTCAGTTTTTTCTGCTCCAGAAGCACAGAAAGATGCTGTGGGATGGCAGCTGTCTCAATATCACACTGCAGCTCTGAACCCAAGTCTGCAGCAAAAGCAAGTCAACATTGGTCAAGTCACTTGAACTCTCGATGTCTCATTCAACAATCTGCCAAATGAGGTTGATAATATCTCACTAGGTTGCAGTGAGGCTTAGTTAATTATTTTAATGCACTCGATTTCTAGACATTTGTTGTATACATACACATAGGCAAAACATCAGTAATTCTGTGAGTGCCAGCCCTTGATTGAGTACATCAAGAAGTCTCTAGCAACAGGCAGATGGTTAGCAAGGAAAGTACCAAAAGTATCTGTGGACAGATGGCAAAGCCCCTCCATCCTCACAGGTACCCTGCCCGTCTCTAATCAGTGACTGTCCAGCCTACAAGCATTCCTTTATCAATGCAGCAAGATGATGCTCCTGCATAATTAAAATTAACCAATTATGTTGTGCAACAGTTTATTCACTTTGATGTACATATCTAAATAATTATTGCAGGTGTATGCAAAAAAGGTTCTAGCTTAATGGGCTCCCTATTTTGTTTGTTTTTGGCCAGAATGACTGCCTATGAAGAAAAATCGGAGAGCTTTAGGCAGTTGTTATTATTGTTAAAAACACAGTTTGCGGGGAGGAAGGAATTTGCAGTGGGGAAAAGAAGTCTCATTTGAATAACAAAACAATTTTTGTTGATGTTGTTGTTGTTTATGAGCTATTTAAGCCCTGGGGTGGATAGAAAAGGGGAAATAAGAGGAATTTATCTGTCAAACATATTTTAAACAGATAGTACCAATGATAAAAATCTCATTTTGAGTTTGAGCAATGAGTAGCACATCATACAGTTTCTAAGAAGGAAATTAAAATAAAAGAGAAATTAATGAGCCGTGAAAATATTGTAAAAAGTGGTATGTATTTTTTAAAACAAATACAAGTAACATTTTATCCCCCTTTAAGCTCTCAAGTCTTTTAATTTATTCAGCCAAACTCACCATCATCACTGTTAGAAAGGTTTGGAAAACAAGATGGCATTTAGCTTCCTCCCTTTAAGTCACAGGGAGCAGCGTTTCCAGGGCAGAGCTTGAAGCACATGAGGCACCTCTCTGACCCCAGCAAACCTCATCCTCTCTTGTTCTGCTTAGTTTGCAGAGGGTGTGGATTGTACCTAAGACTCGGTCCTTGCTCCAGCTGGCTCTGCAGCCCACAAACAAAATGAGAAATAGTAACCTGCTGCCACAAGCAGACAGGTTGGGGATGCACAGAAAAAAAGAGGCAGCATGGACTGGCAGTGGCCACAGCACAGCAGCTGCCCTCACACCACGCTGGCTTGCAGGGCAGAGACCTCTGTGATTAGGACACTGGTAATATAACCGAGATATTTGAGAATAAATAAGGCTCAGACACTGTGCACACGCCATCTCAGATCAGTTTTCAGCTCTACCGTGAATCTCTGTTGCTTAAAATCTGTCTTGGTCTCTCACTTCAACCGTTGCTTTCTGCCTCCCCGTAAGAGTTCACTAAAGTCATTTCTACTCACTGCACATAAAATAGTTTTGACACCAGCTCTATTTCCATCTTTTGGCTCCGTGTAAAACATCCATAGTTTAACAGCCCAACATTCATAGCAGGCAACAAGCTGGGCACCCAAAGGCCACAGGTATCACCCCTGAGCTGCTCCTGTTTCTCGTAACCAAGCAAGGAAGAGACCAGAGTCACCTCCATCACTTGTATATGCAGCCAGTCAGGGAAGTCAACAGTAAAAAAGAACGAGGCAAAACTCCGTGAGTATTATAGTATTTACATGGAAGTGTGTGTGCACAGAGGCCTTCAGATTTCAGAAGTCTGTCACTGTTTTAGAAAAATAAAATGTCCCTTTTGTACTCTGAGGGGTTAGTCGTGCTTGCTTTTGTGGTTTGTTTTGGGGTTTTAATTTTTTTTTTTAAACTAGCAAAACCAAGACTTATTGCAGACATTTCACAGGATACATTCACAACACTTAAATTACAAAGACCAATCATTCTTGACAGGCATCTTTGACATATTTGGATTTAAAAATTAGAACAAGTTAATTCTTTATATAGAAAAGGAAAAACATATTTCAGGTAACTGCTTTGCAAGTGGTGGGTTGTTATAAATAGATCAGTGTTTTCCTCCAAAGAAATATCCAAAGATATTCCTAATTAGCAGTAGGCTAATTATCACAAAGCCTCCCGCGTTCAGCAGTGACATGCTAAGTCACCCCCGCTTGCAATTTCTAGAGCTTCACAAAAGCCAGAAGTGGGAAGGAGGAGCAGAGAGAGGAGTCACCACCTGCTTGCCTGGGAAGGAGCTGCAGCTCCCACTTGCCGAGAGGTGAGTGCCAGCAGGCCCCTCGCACGCTTGCTCCCCTCCCAGCCTTCCGTCCAGGCCAGCTCCATCCCCTCATCCTCACTGTCTGTGCCCACCACAGCTCTTTTCTCCCACTTATCTACCGCTGTTTTCACTGTCTTGGTTTGATCTGCTATGAGCCTGGGTATTACCAACAGAACAAGTTAGCCAGAGCCTTTCTTTAAAGGCTTTTCCAACCTGCCCATCCTGCCCCTCCCTGCAACTAGGCAAGGGCATTGCTTCTTGCACACAGGTATGTGTTACAGCTGGTGAAAAAGAAGAACCAGAGCATTTAGTGTGGAATATTTGGAAGTGGGGTTGTTTTTTTTTTTTCCTAAAGACTAACAGAAGTTCCCAAAGAAGCAAGCAAACAAACAAAAAATAAACCCATTTTGTTTCCATTTTCAAAAGCTGAGGTATTTCAGGATATCCCCATGAAACCCTATCCTAATCTTCACAACCTGGAAGAGAGAAAATGAGGTGAAGAAAAAGGCAGGAAATGAACCTGAAAAAATTGGAAAAGTCAAAAAGTTTGAATTTCAACATTTGCAATGCAATTTTGTTATTTAAATAGAAACAAACTGGTTTTGACTTTGTTAAAAAACAGCAGGAAGTTTCAGCAGAGATGAGAGCTGCATCATTACAGTTTCTCTTCTCTGCTCAAGATCAGGTTCAGCATTTCTCCCTCTTGCCATCATTTGGCTCTTGAGCTGCTAAGCTCAGGGTAGTGCAGACCATGCAGCTGGCTCTGCAGGGGTCTCCCGACTCATAACTGCTCCTAGATATAAAGCAGGATTATCAGGAGGTTCCCCAAATCACAGATTTTCTGGGGAATCCCAGATTCCCCAAATCACCAGCATGCGACACGGCCAATGGTGGTGGAGAGACCTTCCCCCTTGGGGGGCAGGTGCCTCCCTTGGGCTGGTCCAGCCCTGGCCCCACAGAGCTGGAGCACCCCAAGACCCCTGTTTTTCACAGCCGTCTCTGGCTAGCTCTGGGCTTTGAGCTCTGGCCCAGCTGTAGCGCTCGAGGCTGTTGCAGAGATGGGAACTGCAAAGTGGGTTGCCCAGGAGGCTGATTCAGAGAAAGAGCTTAATTTAGCCTCTCTGAATCACCCTGCAGAGGACATGGCTGCTCTCTGACTACAAAAGGAACTAGAAAGTTTAGCGGAAAGTTTGCCTCTGTGAATCCCTGTCCCCAGTGTCACACAAAGTCTGCTTCAGGGCTTAATCCACATGGCCCAAATCTTAAACTGTTGCTGCAAGCACTGTCAAGCAAACAAAACAAAAATAGCTGGGACAGAGCAGAGAGTAGTAGGAACCGCTTTTGTTACAGTGCTACGCACCACCTGAGTTAAAACATCATTAAAAGCAGCTGTCTGTGCCCCTGAGAGCCACCTCTGCTCCCTGCCCAGGGGGCCAGGGCTGCATTTGAAGTTCAGGGACAAGCTCGGTGGTGGCATGGACACACAGCAGCACCAAGGCTTTCAGAGACAGGGAGCAATCCAGCAACCTGCCCGTCAGCTCTGTGCCCACTTAAAAACCAATAGAAAGTCAGGGCTCATTTATCTTGCTGTTTTAGATAAAGGATCCTGAGCTATTATTAAATGACAGAGAGAAACTTAGAGGGGAAAAAAGGTTCCCAGACTCCAGCTCTCCGGTCAGCCTCTCACATCCAGAACATTTCCTTGCTGAAAAGAAAAAGCTTGATAAGGGGTTTAATGGCTGGGACACGGACTCAGGAGAGCTCTCTCTGTTTCCATTTTTTCTGGAAACCTGCCAAGGGGTTTTCTTGGGCTGATAAACTTCAGGAACAGGGTTTGTATGCTTATACTGTCTGTGTGTCATTCTGTCTGCACCCCCCTTTCTTTGTATCCTCCTCCTCCTCCATGACCTTTTAAGCCTAACGGTCAGTTTTGAACAAAACTGATGAAGGAAATCTGCTCTCTGCCCTTACCAGAGCTGTGCAGTTATGACTGCTGTTATCCACATCAAACAAAGCCCATGCTCGGCTACGAGAGGCACATCCAGAGGGAAAGGGACTTTGTTCCTTAGTGATGGGCAGGTTGGTCCTCTCAGCCCATCTGCATGTCTATGGACCAAGAAACTGCCACAGGGCTGCTCAGGGCTCACCTGGGGATCGCAGCCTCGTCCTCTGCCCACGGGCACTGCCATGAGCAGGGAGAAACATGGGGGCTACTGTCAGCGCTCTGCAGGGGGCCAGATTTCTCCACCCGTAACGGCATTTGCCCACTCGTAGCACCGAGCAGTGGATCGGGGCTCTGCTGTGCAATGTGTGGTGAAAGCACAAGGCAGACTCTGACTCTGCGTCGTCTCTGACAAAGTTAGTCCAGGATTTTATTGATTTGATTTTACAGCTGTCTGATCCACAGCTTCAAATCCAAGCCCAGGAATTAACAAAACACTAAGTTTCTTTTTTGGGAGCCCCCTCCACGCCTTGTGCCTGTGTGCACTCTCTTTTGTGCCATACTGAGGCACGATGGGCAGCTGTTGCCATCACAGTAATGTCACTGAACTAAACAAACTCCATTTAGAAGCTGCACCACATGCTCCACCTCATTACCTGAAAGAATCCTGTGCATCAAATCTTCTTGTTTTTACCACTTTTGCTTCTTGCAAATGATTGGAAGTGTAAAGCACTGAAAAAGTGAATGTTTTACAGATCAGACACTGCTCATCACAGAACGTTACAGCTCCTAAATTATTAATAGTAAGAAATGAGGTGTCCCAGAGCTGCTCATTTCTGGGTGAAGGAGAGTAGGAGGGGGGTAAGAAGAAAGGATTGTGCTATTACAGGTTATTTTTATCCAATGTTTCTATGCTTCTGTCATTAGCTAATTGATGACACAACCTGTTTAATATTATGTCTGCCTTTGGTATTTATAGCTCACCATTTACTGTAGTATCTAGGTGCTACTAACGAGCTGCTCTCAGATGAATTTGGATACTCATGGCAGGATTCTTTGGTGCAAGGAAGTGCAAATCCCTTGAAGTCAGCTGTTTTACACTAGCCAAGATTTATTTACTAGCCCGCTAAATCATGCGTGGTGACGCTGGATCCCAGTTCATCCAGTATTGGGATGCAGCAACAGTAGGAACAGGGCACCGTATTGCACAGTGCAACAGGCGGCCGCCCTTAGACACTTCCAACATTTCTCCTGCACTTGCCACCAGAGGATCCAGGGCCAATTCTGCAGTAGGACACCTCCGAGAGTCATCACTGCCTTCAGCAGGGCCAGGAGCAACTCAAACCAAGCTCTCAAACATTTGATCCAAGCACCAATTCCCTGGAGAGAGGGAGAGAAGAGGGGACAATTTCCAGGCAACTGAGCAGTCCAATACCTCCCAAATGCCGATGATCTCTTTGCAGCTGAATTCACAACACCAAGCAATGACATCATAAGTTGGCTGAGGTCTTGCAGTCGTGGCGGATGGCACTGACCTTTGGGCAATGATGCTCAGTGAGAGAAGTGGTACTATCCACACACAGAGCAACGTCCAAATGTCAAAACTGCTCTCAGCTGTGACAGACAGACACCAAACAGCTCAGTTAGACTTTTGCCCAGAACCTCTCATTCCTACAGTACATTACCAGGAAAAAAATATGCCTCAGTACATATTAATTTCTCTTTCCACCGCCTACCCTACAGCTTCCATCTGACGATGACAAATGCACAGTCCCAAGGACACCGTGTTCACAAAGAGCTTGTTGTTTGAGATGCAGGTCCCCTGGGCTGCCAGCCATCAGCAGGTCCTGTTGGTCTGTGGGACTCAGCAGGGCTCAGCACAGGGATGTAGTGATTCAAGACCCACCAGGAACAGGCCTTGGACAAGAGCCTGTCTGCTTCCAAGTGCTATAGGTGGCATGCACAGGAGTGGTTAGCGACAGTAAAATGGCAATTTTCTGCTAATTGTAAACAACGTTGGTGCCCATGTATTTCATTCCTGCCTTTACTGAGTAAACCTGAGAAATAATGAAACCTGGGGAGAACATCTGAACTTTTATTGTACAGGGTAAATGCTCTATAACATTAACAAATCAAAAAACATTACTTCCTGAATAGCAAAATGCCAGGCCATT
>NW_008825155.1:1118742-1146766 GCF_000699105.1 Pygoscelis adeliae | reverse complement strand
TTCCTGCTGTGATCGGTGTGTAATTGTCCACCAGCAAAGAACAATCTCTCAAAATTAGTGCTTGTCACAGAGCTCCAGACTGCCTAGAGCTGCACTTAACGAGGCTTATAGCCAAAACGCACAGAAATCTGCTTTTAAGCCCAAATCAAAGAATAACCTTTCCGGTGGCATTCTCTCTGCAGCTGCCCCCTGCCTCCTTTTCATCCCTCCTTCACGAGGGAAACTAGTTTGGCCTTAAAAAGCATCTTTGTTTTATAGAAACTGGCATGTTGCAACGCAGCTGCACGTGACCCACTGATTGCTCCCCCTAACAACACCCACGGGGACTCCAGGGACTGATGTATCCTGGTTCAGCATTACATTACAACAGACACTGTGCAGAAGAGGCAAATCATGAGACAGGACTGAGGCTCAATGACAGCTGAAGGGGACATTCCTCTCCCACCACCAAGCCAGTTCCTCAAGGCACCCAGAGTTACAGTGGCTGGCCTGGCCGGAGCATCCCCCATCAGAAGCAAACACCCCAGGACCAGGGCATTATTAGCTGCCCCACCTCCTTCTCCTCCATTTCAAGCCAGAAATTTTGTCATGAAGCCCAGAGCACCTTGCCATTGCAAGTTTGGTCAAAATAAGCATACATATTTGAAAAGTTTCAGTTTCAACAAGTTGGCATATTCTGCTGAAAAGCATTTAGTGAGAAAACTCCCAGCCAGCTGTAATAGCATTCAGCATTTCTATGAAATTTCTTTCTCATTCATAAAGACTGTCTGTATTTTTAAATTAGAAAGTGATGGAGAAAAGTTTATATGCCTCCAAGATTGCATTCTTTAGTGGCAGCTCCTCAACAGGAAAAACAATAGCCTTAATTTTAAAAGAGAAGGGGAAGACTGCAGAAACATCAATGGAGAAGATTAGGTGGGACGGAGAGAAAAACAGCACAATTAGCTCCGGTCTGCACCCGAATACTTTCTGTGGGCTCTTCCAGCTAAGCCAGTAACAAAGCAACACAGTCAGGCTGCTCAGAGAAAGCAGCTTTGTCCTTCTTCATACCCAAGCACACAGCTTAGTGGCAGAGCCTCCTCTCCAGAGTTTGCCCACATTTGCAGGTTGCTCTGATTCACACTTCATTTTCCCTGGCTCCTGTTTCACTTTAAGCTTCCCCAGTCTCTGTGAGCGCACAGACATTTGGGGGATTGTCCAGAAGCTTACAAGCCCCCAGAAGTACCCAGAATAAACTCATCTCTAGCAATTCGATGGAGGCATTTTGCTTCCTTCAGTTAGTTGCAGAGGGAAGCAGAGGAGTGGTTCTGTTTTCTCTCTGCACTTGTATCACAGAAACAACAGGTATCAGCAGAAGCACTGGCACAACAGATCAAAACAGTGGTTCAAACAGCTGAATAGCCTCTCCCCAGACAGACATTTCAGGTGGAGGAAATCAAAGTAAACAGCAAGGTCCTGTAGAAGTTATGAAATTGCCTGCTTTAACAGCTCAGTCTTAACCTGCTAACAGCTCCCCCACAACACATGTAGGAGAATGAAGTTAGAAGATGGGAGCCCTCTTGGAGTCCCAGTCCCCTTCTCCCCCCAGCCAGACTGAGAAGGGCTCAGCCCTCCATGCACTTAGGGCTGAGCACAGCACAAGTAAACTCAGAGCACAACCACTGCACTATGTGGCAACGGGGAGCAGCTCCTGAGCCAGACGGTGAAGGGGAAAGCAGCTGCTGCACAGAGAGCAACTATTTTCTTTCCCAGCACATGGCCTTCCTCAGCCATTCCTTGCAGCACCCAGGCTCCCCGTGATGAGTCCTGTCACATCTTTAACATCAAAGGCAGCACCACGTGCTCTGATCCTGCTAGAGCGGCGGGATCAGCACCTGCCTTGAGCCTGGAGACAGGCAGATCTGTCACAGCATCAGTCCCCTCTGCTTGTGCACAGTGTCACTGGAGGGAAAAAATAACTGGAGCATCTGGGGACAACACGAGCTGTGCCGGTCTGCCTCTCACTCCTGCAGCAGCCTGGGGGTTCCGGGTGCTCCAGCAACCCTCCATGAGCCACTCTCCTGGATGGGCCACATCCACAGAAGCCACAGCAAGGGACTGAGCGTCTCCTGTGTCGCAGCCTTTCTGCCACACTGGGCAAAGAAGGATTGAGCCAGGGATCCAGTGACCAGTTCACCCAGCGTGCGCACAGCAGCTTCAGGAGAGAGATCACAATCTGCCTGGGCTCAGGGTGACTTGTTTAGAAAGTGCTGTCCATCATTTCTGTCTGAATGCTGCTTTCAGGGAGACGTACAGGGCAGGACACGAGAAGGGACAGTCCAGTTGCACCAAGTCAGGAGAAAGAGGGATAAAAAGAGGACAGAAGGAAGAACTACAGGCTTTACTTCAGCCTGATAGGGGTTAAATAAATCCCTTGAGCTAAATCAGGCATTTGGAAGAGCTGGACAGTGATGTGCTGACGAACCTTGGCACTGTTTGATAGAGGATGGAGAAAAGCTCCCTCCAGGCTGTACAAAGGCTGCTCCCCATTATTTGTCCCAGCTCCTGGGCTTAGACTTGGTCTGACTCAGACAGGACATTGGGCACATTGCCCACCCCTTGCACTGCAACACCCTCGTTCCCTGCTCTTTGGCCAGCATCCTGCTCTAGAGTTTACACCGCTGCAAGTCAGCAGAGCTGCACTGACACCAGTGCTGAGCATCCTGCCCTGCCTACAGTCCCATTGCACTACATTTTGCACACCCCAGACAAACCAATACAGCAGCTGGAACCTGAGCTAGCTAAATGGCCAGGCTATTTCTCTGGATTAATCATCCTTAGATATGTCACGTTAGACTGCCACAGACTCCATGGTTGGTGAGGTATTTGCTGTCTCACCTGATTGGGAGTCAGAAAAATGAAATAGCTGTGTGAGGCGTCCCATTATTTAAACAATTTGTACTGTACCTGAAGTACGTCACAGAGAGACAGCCAAGAATTCATCCTTCTGTTTCAATAGTCCTGCCCCTTATCATAGTGTAAGAGTCTGAAGCATCAAAAAAAAAAATCCTCTACAAAGACAGGAAAGTGTCCATTACTGCCCTATGCAAATTCCCTATTTCCAACGGAGAAGCCCTGAATACATACATAAAAAGTTTTTAAAGTGCCCTTTAGTTATAAAACAGATTTTGCCCAGGGTTATGTCAGCAGCACGAGACATGTCCGATTCCTTGCACAGATCTTCCATTCGGGGGATATTTAGGACTGGGGCAGAGGTAGAGAAGGTTAACTCCCTGCGAAATTCATCACACCACAGAAGCTGGAGGAGACAGGGCTGGATGTCCAGCACAGGGAGACAAATCTGCGTTGGGCCAGCAAAGCTGAAGGAATGCAGCTTTTTGAAGAGGTAAGCCCCTTCCCTGCACCAGCAGGCAGCAGAGGCTGGGAGATGCTGCGCTGAGTGCAGCCACCCAAACCTTTCTAATTTACCTCGGTGCAGTTTGCCCCACTCCTAGCTGGTGAGCTTGGGAGGGGAGAGTGGAGCCAGAGAGGAGCCTGCACTTGAGGTTTCCAGACCAAAGAGGTTTGATGCAAACTTCAAACAAACACATCACTAGCACATCTGTCACCCGATCTGCATTTCATCCAAAAAAAAAATCTCGACTTGAGATGCTTCCAGAAACCTCACAAGAAACAACTTCAGTAGGAACCAAATGACAGAGCATCAAGCCCTCCCCTGGCCAGGGGCCACCCGATACAGGGAAACCCTTCAGAGCTGGTCCACAGCCAGCACCCAACCACAGTGGTGGCAGAACCCCACCCTGTGAGGGGCAGCGATATTCAGCCCCCTACAGCAGTGCTGTCAGGGGGCTAGTCTCCTTCACCATCTCTCCAGTCAGACTGCAAAGGCACAAAGCAGCCTTCCTGCTTGCTTAAATACATCTTCACCCTCTTCTCTTCCCCTGCTGCCCCTCCCTGCTCTTCTACCCCCTGTCCCCTCCTTCCCCCACATCACACCATCTCTTTTCCTCTCCTCCCCCTGAACCCTTCTTTGTGGCAGGTTCCACACAACTAACTATATTTTGTTGTACATTAAGGACAGAAGAGCCAGAAAACAAGGATGTGGGTCCCGCTCCAAAAGGAAGAAATAAAACCAGCCTTCCTGCCCTTACAGGGAGAGCAGGGGAGTGAGCATGGCCACTGGCAGCAGGGCTTCCCCAACAAGTTACATTATGTGAGACCACAAAAGTTATATTATTGACTAAAAGCTGTGTTTACTTTTAGCACAAATGATAACTGCTGCCAACCACATTTATCTCCCCACAAATCAGATGTTAATGATGGTACACGAAAGCATCCGTCAGGGTGGTGGCACTTGAATGCCCAGCATGACCCCAGTGTCTGACCCCTATTCAATGACCCTACAGCCACACGCTCTGGGCTTCACACAAAGAAAAACCCTTCAGCTGAGCAGGGCAAGGAGAGACCAGCAGGAAGATGCTACCACAACTGCAACCACATTTCTCTCCATCAGAGAAATGGCACAGGACTGATGGTGATGGACGAAGGCGGACCCTAGGCACAGGGCTGGGCAACAGCAGCAGGACTGCAGCAGAGCTGGACGGCGTAACCCTGTTATGCCTTCACTGCAAATCAGAAAACTGAAGGGAGGCTGAGTAATCTGTTGCTGCAAGGACTCAGGTCCAGCCTGATGCCATTCAGATAATGTGTGCTGGAGAGGAGCACAGCAAAAAGCCTCAGCCCACCTCATACAGGAGCATCTCCTTCTATCAGCTCCTCCTGCACCCTCAGACCCACCCAGGCTTTGACACTTCTGTGTTTCATGGAGGTCCAGGCTACCCAGCCCAGAGGTACCCCATGCCCTGGCTGGCATGAAAGCGGGACTCATAACCCATTGCACTTGCAAAGCACATAGGAGACACAACTGTCTGGGGCTGGAATACAGCACAGGAGCCTTGGAGGAGGCTGTGGAGGTGGTTATCAGACAGCAAGCATCACATGCATGGGCATGGGGATGGATCAGGTGGAAAGGCTCCTGAACCAAAATACTGTTGTCCAGCCAAACCTGCTGCTTCCTTTTGGACTTCAGAATTTGGTTTCTGAACACTTTTAGCTGGGCTTCAGCAAGCCTTCCTACTACATGTTCAGTTGTCCTCATTGGTTTTGATGCCTAGATAAAGACTCCCCTCCCTAAGTCAAATTCCAGTTACGTATTAGAGAAGGAACATGCTGAGCTACCAGTGCTGAAATACCTCACATTCAGTACGGGCACCTCGCAGAGAGCCTGGCATAAAAAGACCACGCCCCTACATATAGCCTGGGAACAGGTGGGGACCCCTCACATACATACAGCATCCCTGGACAGCCCTGCTGCATGGGAGGTGGCATAGTGATGGCAGAGGGGAAGGGGGGCAATGGAGGAGGACACAGGGGACCAAGCCCAGGACGCCTCCATACATGTTTTATGGTTGCCTCTGTGGCCCTGCTCCTGCCACAGGCCCTGAACATCTACCGCTGCTCCTCTGTGCTCCTGCAGCTCTGTCCTTCCTATCTCTTCCCCTAAATCCTCCACATCTGGGCCTGAGCTAAACCCTTCTAGCCACCTATACAACCCATTACTGAGTGTCCTGGTTTCGGCAGGGATAGGGTTGATTTCCTTCCTGGTAGCTGGTACAGTGTTGTGTTTTGGATTTAGGGTGAGAACAAAGTTGGTAACACACCGATGTTTTAGTTGTTGCTAGGTAGTGTTTACACTAGTCAAGGACTTTCCAGCTTCCCATGCTCTACCGACTGAGAAGGCTGGAGGTGCACAAGAAGCTGGGAGGGGGCACAGCCAGGACAGCTGACCCAAACTGGCCAAAGGGACATTCCATACCATGTGACATCATGCTCAGTATATAAAGCTGGGGGAAGAAGAAGGAAGGGGGGGACGTTTGGAGTGATGGCGTTTGTCTTCCCAAGTAACCGTTACACGTGATGGAGCCCTGTTTTCCTGGAGATGGCTGAACACCTGCCTGCCCATGGGAAGTAGTGAATGAATTCCTTGTTTTGCTTTGCTTGCGTGCGCGGCTTTTGCTTTACCTATTAAACTGTTTTTATCTCAACCCACGAGTTTTCTCACTTTTACCATTCCAATTCTCTCCCCCATCCCACTTGGGGGGGAGTGAGCGAGCGGCTGCGTGGTGCTCAGTTGCCAACTGAGGTTAAACCACGACACTGAGACAGAATCCAAATACTTTGCCCATCTGCTTTAAACCTGATGCCAGGCTGACCCTGGATCAACACCCAGATCAAGGCTGGAAGATCACAACCCTTCCAGGCTGAAGGAGTTACCACTATACCCTGTATACACCAGGAAATCTTGGCTGCAGAGCAATACTAGCCTTGCCATCCTGACTTTTAAATACGTGCTGTGCGTATGCTACCCATACGTCCATCACCAACACAATTGTCTTTTAAGCATTTATGCCATTTCCTGCAGTCCTTCAAAATAAATCGAGCTGCAATATCAACGTCAAATCATAAGGAAAGATCATTTTATATAGTGCAGCAGTGCTTTAAAATTGCTTATGGCTGCTGTATTAAAAAAATAATAAAAATAAAACCTATCCATAGTTCCAAAACAGTAATGACTTTGCCTTTAAAAATGAATTAGATGTTAAACAAAAATTATAGCCCCAGAGGGGATAATTGCAAAAATGTAGCAAAATAAAATAAAATTAGGAAGAAGGGGGGAAATATACCTTGAGCTCTGTAAGTCAGAGCAGCTTTCTCATCCTGAATGTGCAGCAGTGCTGAGGAGCAGAACGTTGGCACAGCTGCGCTATTTTTCTTGCATTCATTACACCACTTTTGGTTAAATTAAGAAAAGTGACATTCAGAGCAAGTGTGTGCTGTGCCCCTGCCCGAGCAGCCGGGGAGGACGAGTCCTGCCGGTGGCAACACAGCGCAGTCTTTTCTCATCTGAGATTGTATGGTGGTCCTGGCTACCTTGAAGTCCCCAGTTGCCACCACTCACCCGCATGCAAGAACCAGGGAGATGAGCACCCCAGGGCTAGGGAAGAGCCTGCCCTGGCACAGCAGCTCTCATGTGAGGCAATTTAGGACTCATACTAATATTATTTGTCTAATGATAAAGAATGATGCTGTTTGCTTCATGGATTAACTTCTCTGTTATTTCCCATCCCATAATATCTGGTTACATGTAGGGACACTCTTGAGTGAAGGATGGAGAGAGGATCACAGCATTTGTGTATCAGTAATAAAGACAAGTGGTGTTAAAAAGCCAACTTCTTCCTACTTGCAGAGGCCTCCAAAGCAGTGAATCCTTTTGTATCACTGCCCCAAGATGGCAGAGCAGATCCAGGAGGATGCTCCAGGTCTCAAAGTCCAACCACCCACACAGCTCCTCTGCAGGACCAGAGGCCTCCTGGCATAGAAAGGGAGCCAGGACACAGTGACAAAGGGCCATATGGGGTGGAGGTATCTAATTCCCACAGAAATCCTGCAAGTCCGAGCCCTCACCAGAGCCTGGTGCTCTCAGAGAGAAGGGCAATGATCCTCTTCTCATCCAACTCAAAAAGCAGAGTCCTTGCAATTCATCTGGACACTTCAGACTTCCTTGTGGCCAGGGAAAGTCTGCCCTGGTGGCTGGGTCACTGCCCATGACCCTTTGTTCATTCTCTTTAGCCCGTGCTCTCCTGAGCATCATTTTAAATCTTTGAGACCGTAAGGTCCTTGCGAGTGAGACTACCTCTTCGCTGTACATTTGGCCAGTACATTGCAAATGGAATAAAGCTTTGCAGCCCCAGCACAGAGGAAAGATGCTCCACTCTTTGCACTAGACCTGCTGGCACATCTCTTTCCTCCTTCCTCTTCTCTGCCACAAAGTTCACTGATTAATTTTCCTGTGCAGGATACAATCATTACACTCACACATTGCACTAGAAAAGAAGAACCCAGTTTTGTACTGGAAACACTCTTAATCAATTCCTCAAGGACTGGCAGCTTGCACCAAACCTTTAGTAATAGCCCCATAAGAGCTATTACAAGAAAATACGGGCAGGGGAGAGGAAGGTGTTGTTACAGCATCATTCAAAGGAGGAGTTTGTGAAGTTCCCAGGAAGGAGACTTTGGGGATTTGGGCCAAAGGAAGATGTTAAGATTATGCAAATGTTCCTTGTGGGTCTCCCAGGAGTCCCTGGCTTTGCATCCCAAATTATTCCTGCTCCTCATTAGTCTATCTCTATCCTCTGCTCACCAAGCAAGCCAAAATATCATCCTGTTGTCAGAAGCTATCACATATCACAGAGGAAACACGTTTACTCCCTCATGCTCACTCTCTGTGCCAGAAAGACTGACCGCACCCGTCCTTCTCATTCATTATTTTAATTTCCCCAGTTGACACCATTTGGATTTGGGGGGTTGTTTTTTCTCTGTTGTTGCTTCTGCACAGCAAAAGGCTGTCAAAACCCTCTGGCAGACACACCAGCACTGGGGTGAAGTCCTTTTGGAGGATGGGCAGCTTCTGCCACCCCTAAACTCTGCAAGCAGAACAGGGATGCCCAGGAAGCTGGGGGCAAAGGGGCTTTGGCACCTGATCTACACAGTAATTCAAGTTTAAAGGAGGGAGATGGCATAAAAGGGCCACAAATGCACCACAGTGATTTATGCACGGCCCCAGCCCTGAGCTGTGTTTACAACCCTGTGATCCAGCCTGCTGCATTTATCACCACGGCTCTCGCTAAACTCTGCTCCCGTTCTGGGAGCAGTTTCCCTGGATAAACGGCTCGTGCTTCTGGGATCGCCACGTCTTTCACTTTTAGATTTCTTCTCTCTGCCTTTGTTTTTTTAATAAGCGTCAAACTCTTAGGAAGTCCTAATGTTTGCTCAGGCTCCCAACCCTTCACACCTTCCATGCTGCCCTTCTCTTCAAGGGGCTTTCATTCTGTCCCACTCTAAAAATAATTCAAGAGAAATTACAGAGGAGTTATACTCCATCTGTCTCTGGAAATGGTCTTTGTGCTCATATTACTTGCCAGTGACACTCCATCACCACAATTACAACTGCGATTTTATCTCTCTCTGCCTGTAATGCTGACAAGGGAGCAGCAGCCCGTGATGGTGTTTAAGCTGAATAAGTCACTTAAATGCATTTATACCCCCAGATCACAACATACAGCGTAAATCTAACCATCTATCATGCACCGACTTGATACGAATACTCACCACAATATCAGGCAAAGCAACCACAAGAAAAATGCAGGATGATTTGAGCTGCAGCTGCCTGCAACTCTTTGACAAGGGTATTAGATGAAAAAATTCAAAAAAGGGATGAAGCATCTCACCTAGACATGGCTTTTGCTGTGCTGACTCCACAGGGAAAGCAGCGACTTGAAAAACTTCTTGGTAGGTTTGCAGCTATGCTTCTAACATCCTAATCCAGCAAGGGATTGCCTGAGGCTCAGCGTTGGAACTGGGTTCTTTCCGTGAGCAAATCAAAGAGGAAAAATGCCCGGGGCCAGGACGCTCAGTATGGGGGACCTGGCTCAGGTCCTGGCTGTGAAGGATCTCCCAGCTGCCCTCCCCAGCTCTGCTCCACTGCCCCATCTGTGCGCCAGGGCTGGGAGGCCTGTCCCCATCATTGCTGTCCCAAGTGATGGTTAAGAACTGGGAGATGCTTGGATCATGACACAAAGACCCTGTACACCTTGAAGACTTCTCTGAGGGACTCTGCCATAGACTTGACTGGGAAGAAATCACCTTGTGCTTCCAGCTGCCTGTCTGAGAAGTGATGTGGGTAACTCTCCTGAGCAGGGTTGTTATGATGTGGTTAGTGTTGGCCCCATTCCTTGTAGTCTTCATGTGGAATGTATTAGAGAAAGGTGAAATACTGTTACAGACCTCACCATGTCTGGAGCCAGATGGGCTCTGTGAAATCCACCATCTACCGCAGCACCATTGAACCAGAGGACAGTGGGGTGAGCAGGTTTCTCTGGGCACCCCGAGGGGCAGATAAAGCTCAGCAGAGCTCAAATGCTTCACAATGGCCGGGTGAACAATTTGGTGGCAATGGCATGTTGTGGTCCTAGGCAAGAGCCATTCTCCAAGCAGGCAATTAACCTACCCCTTTATTCCCAATTCCCTTCTCCTTCAGCCTCAGCATGAGCCCAGGGCAAGATCAGGGAAGATGCAAGCTGTGGTCTGGAAGCCTTGCATAGTAACACACTTTTGCTTTTCTCTGTCTTGCAGGTGCTCGGAGAGGAGAGGGATGAAGGTACCACACACTTAAATTAGGGATGTCACTTCAGCCTCTCCTCCACCCCGAGAATCTCTGCTCCCAACGCTCACCTGCTCCCTGAGCAACATTTTGCCTGCAGCATATCGCTGTAGGGACTGTGCTTTAAATGGCAGCATTTCCTAGTGGAAACGTTGTTCAGCAAACCCAGTCTTCTTGTTTTTCCAAGAGTCCAATAAAACCCATGGAAGGGTTGATTTTTCCCCCTAGGATTTCTGACTGCTGGCTCTCCCACCAGGCGGCTGCCAAAGGCAGTTTCCCAAGGCCACAGCCGGCCTGCACTACCGCAGCCCTGGGGGAAGCCTTTCCCAGTGCTCCGCTTCATGGCGTGTTTAATCAAACCCCACCGGCTGCTCAACAAACCCGTCCTCCCCCAGTGAGCTGGGGGAAGAGAGGAGGAGAGGGGCACTCTGCAAAGTGGGCTGGCAGCCCTGCCCAGCTCACCTGGGGGGATTTGTCCGTACTTGCACGAGGCTGTGGGCAGAGGTGACGGGAGATAATCAGGCAGGTTACAGTGTCACGAGAGCAGGAGAAAGCTGTTTTGTCTGATGCCAGGAGGCAGGGCTGTAACACAGACCCCGATACTCCTCTGTGCTGTATTCAGGTGAATTTTAGCTCGAGATTTAGCACTGAAAGTCTCAGGTTCCTATCCTCAACTCCAGCAAAAAACCTCCATGACCTGTCTTGCCCGTGGTACCTGCACAGCACCAAAGGCAGCACATGGCCACCGCCTCCTGCTTCTCTTCTTTCCTCAAATTTTGCTTCAACCCAGGCAGTGCAGGTGGCTGGATGAAAGCAGAGGCCAGGCCCCATGGTACAGCAGCGAGCATCACCGCTCTCCCCAGACAGACCCCGGGCTGTTTGGATGCATCAGCTTAGGGGCTGGAGGCGACCAAGGGCAAAGCCGGTACAGTCCTGGGACATGGGATGGTGGTGGGGAAACCGGAGTTGCCAGCACATGGAATAAAAGAGAGTGAAGAAAACAAGGCCCCATCTGCAAAGCTTGATCAAGGCCCAGCAGAAATCTGCATGCTGCCAGCAAAGGAAACAGGCAGGGGAGACATGCCGGGCTGCAGAGGGCTTGGGTAGTTTGCTGCCAGCTTCCACTAAAGCCAGTGGGGGGGGGGACATTTTTATCCCTCAGCCTGAAGTAAATTACAAGACGCATCCCTCAAGAGCACAAAGCGAAGCTCTTGATCAGACAAGCGATACTGGCGTGTAATTCCCCTTGATATCGCCTGATTTGAATTTTAGTGCTTGTGAAGGGTGCATGACTGACAGCTCAGGAAACCACAGGCATCTGTTCCCGTGCAGAAGGAGCAGAGCACACAGCCCTGGGCATGAGCATCCCCACACTGGCTCTGCTGCTGGCCAGAGCCACAGGGAGAGGCCGCACATCTCGGGAAGGAGGACAGAGCTCATCCCCTGCTCCATCCAGCCCTTGCACACCCCACCAGAGCTGGGCACGCAGGGACCAGCTGGTGCCTTACGGGGACAGTCATCTGCCCCATATTCGACAGGCAAAAATCAGGTTTGCCACCAGAAATATAAGATCTCCCAGGGTTATGAATCACATCCTTCTGACACCTCCCCACACCACCAGAGCCAGGTGGGAGCTGCAGAGGTGGAGGGGAACGTGTGTTCAAACATTGGCCCAGTACCAAGACATCCATCCTCCCTTAGCACCTTCCCACTGCAGGATCCACCATGGGGTCTACCAACAGCTAAACCCACCAGAAACCCCACCACCACCAGAGCCCCCACACACTTGTAAGACAGAAGCACCTCATTTCTGAGGATGACCCCCAACGTATTCATCCAAAGCATCAGGCTGTTTATCCTGTATTACTGACCATGGGACAGCAATTGACCTAGGAATGTTTTGCACGCCATCAACATTCAATATCAATGGTAAAAGTCAGAGGAAAAAATAAAATAAAATCAGACTTGGATCCAGTAAGCACACATCATATTAAAAGCAAAGAAGGAATTGTGCCTGATTAGATGCAAATGGAAATACGCTAAACCCTCAGCTAATGTAGTCAAGCAGAGATCTGTTGACTTCTGTAACCAAAGTTCACTTAATTGTTCGCTTCTTCCAGTTAATACTAGTAGCTCTAACTTGCCTGCTGTGCCGTGTACCAATTGAAACACTCATTTCTGCAACAAGGACAACAGAAGCCACTCCAAAACCAAACACCAGCAGAGGTTGCTTTAAGGATTGTTGAAGGTAACTTTGGCAAGAAAAGCTGACTATTGAAGCTGCTCCAAATTCAGGACTGGTGCAAGCATCAGGACTTAGCAAATAGCTCACCACTAAGCAAATAAAGCAACGCAGGGCTGTTCAAGGAGGCTGGTCTGAGATATTTCAGGTCTGCCTTTTTCCTCTACAGCATCTGAATCAGCAAGGGACTTGGTAATTTCTGGAAGACTTGTGTACACTCAGTTAAAATAAAACTCCAGTGATGAGTTTTCCTAACCTACCAAGAGGGAATACATCTGAACAATAACACAGAAATTGCAGGGGATGAGGTAGCTCAAACAGGGACTTGGAAGCAAGAACATTTATTACCCAACCAGCCCCCAGAGTTTGCCCTGCCATTCAGCCACGCCACGTGCCTCTGCACACCCTTCATCAAAGGGGGCTGCAAAGAGGCACAGCTTTTGCAGAGCAAAACCGAGCAATTCTGAGGATGTTCACAAATTTGCGAGTTACCACCCTTCAGGTGAGATGCGGTAACTGGGCACGTGTTTGCTCGTAGACTGCCCTGGTTGCAAAGTAAAACAGGCTTATTTAAGCTGCTGCTTCTGGCACCTTTTCATTTGAAGTGACAAAGACGGTTTAAGCAAACAGATTTTACTCTCCAGTTGGGCCAGCTAAGAACGTACCTGTGGTCGATTCCTGCAGCTCAGCTGCCACAGGGTAGCTTCTGGCATGATCACCTGTGATCACAGAAATGTCAAAGCAGTCCTAGAAAATTGTGCTTTCCCACAGGAGCTGGGCACAGCACTTGAAATTTTATTTTTTTTAATATATTTTAGTTTTCAAACAAAACACGTGTTTTTCCTCCATAAACAAAACGTGTTTTTCCTCCAGAAATACTCTGTGCTTACGATAAAATTGCAGAGTGTTCCTGGGGAGGGGAGACAGGAGCACATGTTGACCAGTTTCTTTATATTTTCTGTAGGGAAGAATGGTTAATCACCTGCATTCCAGTGCTGATCCCAAATACACCACTCCCTTACTACTTTTGCTTTTATCACCCTACAGCTCTCGATGAGGCTGAGCTATCAGTGTGTTTTGCCACTATACAAACATACCTTGCTTCTACAGGAACACTTGGAAAATTAAGAGGGATCAACAAAAGTTGCAAATAAATACTTCATTTGAAGTACATTCAAACCCCGTGTAGAGATTCTCATTCCAGATTAAAATGGCTTTAAATTACTGCTTAGTCTTCTGCCAAGAAAGAGCCCTGAGAAATGGTTCTTGCTGTGAAGAACTGTGAAGTTTAAATAGTCAAGACTGGCTGAAAGCATAGTTGTTATATCCACTTCACACCTGGGCAGATTAAAGTGCCCACCATGAGAAAGGGAGGCTTCTGGAGCCTTGGAGGGAAAGTCAGATCTGCCAAGATCCAGCCTGCAAAAATAGCATCCTTCAAAACAACCTTTGCACCCGTTTTTCTCTCTGGGTGTTAGGTAAGCTGAAGAGCTAAAAAAAAAAAAAAAAAAAGAGAGAGAGAAAATATTGACAATTTCTGCAAAATGACAAAGAATAGTAAAAATAAAGAAAATGGCTGGCCTGGGATTCACAGAAAGGGAGCACAACTGCGCTTAAAGCCAGCATAGGATGTGCAACCAGGAAATTCACTGTTAGGCGAAAGCTCTGACCAGCCATGACAAGGTCAGCCTGGCCAGCCTTTCATCGTCCCTGGAGGATGGAGTACCTCCTTGAAAGCTGTAAGACAAGGATTCCAAACAGAAAATCCACAGATACACCCTGGTTAAGAAACAGTTCCACAATTTGCCCATGACTTACAGATTTGGGTTCATCGTTGCCCTCTCAGAGGAGGCGCTGCAGGAGAGATGAGCACCACACAAGCCAGCAAGGCAGCAGAGAAACTAGGAGCCCCAGCAGCAAGTAGAGCAAGGGCTATTGGATGCACAAAGGCACTGACAATACCAATTAATCTTGAAAACCAGGTTAAAACCATCTCTGTGGAAGTGCCCCCCCCATACTGCCGAAGCCTTGGCCAACAGCAGCCAACCTGCAGAAGGCCAGTGCTGATGCTGCACCTGCCAGCCCTGCGGTTAGATGCAACAGCTTAAGAAACATGCTGCTTCAGCCAAGGTAAAGAACAAGAGCAAAGCTTACCTTCACCTCTGTTTCAGAGCAGTCTGCAGAGTTTAGCACTTGGTTCCATCCCCTCCTTCAATAACACTCTCTTCACCTTGAAAGTCAATGCCTCTTCCCCTGCTGGTCATCCTGCCCGTGGCCCCAGTTAAGGCTCAGTGGGACACCCACCTCCTGAGCTGCATCGTGAAATGGCCGCAGTATTGCTCCTACCCTGGGGCTGGCCTCTTTATGACAGTTGTTCAATATTTGAAGACTCATACTCAGCCTCTTCACATGACGGTGAAGCAAGGGCAAGACTGCAGTTTCACCTCCAAGCTGCCTTGCTCCTGCAGCTGCCTGCACAGACCCAGTTGCTGAAGGCAGAGCAGGCCCTGAGAGAAAGCTCAGCACCCTGTGCTCCCCAGCAGGGAGGTAGCAAAGGGCAGGGAGAATCTCAGCAGATGTAGAGCCTGTTCCAGCCCCAGAGCTGCACTCCCACAGCCTTACTAATACTGACTTGTCTGGGTGGCTCTATGCATCTGTGATGAGGTATATAAACCCACTGAGGTCAGCAGAGGGATTAAAAAGTACATGGGTTCAATAAACCTACATAGGTGCTCCAATTCAGAGAGAAAGCAAGCTGAAGAGTAAGGCTGAGCAGAGGAGCAGGCAGCTGCTTTGACCTCAGCCACATGCAGCACATCCTATGGAACCTGCCCTGCTCCCTCACACCCGTGTGTGCCACAGGCACAGCTTCACCTCCCCCTTGGAAAATGAGGCTCCTCAAGCAAGCCCATGGGATGAGATCCTGACATCTTTCTGTAGGCTGAACAGCATAATAGCTGATCTGTGTGAGGCCGCTTAAAAAGCACCCAAGTAGGGAACAGAAAGAGCATCAAAATCAAGTTCCTGCTTTTAGAAACACACTAAAAATACACTCTGCTAGAGGAGATGGCACAACAGCTAAACCACCTGCTAGGAAAAGAATACTCAATTGCTAAAGTGCCTAAATACAAATGTACATGATTTAGAGACTCTAATTTGGGTAAAGATAGTTGGGATGGGCCAACTTTCAGGAAGAGTCATTAATGCTTCAGAGATGGCAGAGGCTGGGTTTGCTGCCTGCCTTCTCTTTTTGACTCTCCTGCTAACTTTACCCTCTGGTAACCTCACATGGGGGATGGGAAATAAATCAAGGATTTATTTCTCTCTGCTCTTTTTTGCAACTTATTTAGGGCACAACAGTTTCACCCTAACACAAGGATGTGAAATAGCAGCCTGAGACCTGGCACTGTGGACTCACACAGTTACTGGCAACCCACCTGTGGACAGTGCTCTGGGACGTGCAGCTGAGCACATCTATAGCGGCTCCTCATCTGCGGGAGCTGGGAGGGAAACCTTTCCTCTTGTTCACCTGGGCTTTCAACACCCAGAGCCCCCTTTCCTGTACAATCCATTCCTCTCTGTCCTGTGGCAGCTGACTCTTTGAAAGTACTTACAAAATGGCACTAAAGCTATTCTTATGTCCTGCTGTCAGGGTGCAGCAAAAGCCAGCCACTCCCTAAAGGACAGGAGACCACAAGAAACTCACCTGCAGGGCTGAGCTTGTTGAACGGAGCCCCTGGGCCCAGGGGAGCTGATCAGGGCTGCTAAGGCCCATTAGCGCCCCAGGGCCCAGAACCTGCTGCTCCACTCACAGCAAAGCCTCTGCTCTGTGGTGCTGGTAAAAGCTCCCACCTGTGGGTGCCAAGTACTCGCCCTTTCCTTCTGCCTCCCCAGCCTGCCCTGGAGTTTGTAGCTCTTGGCACAACAAAGCCTGAGCTGTGACCCGTTTTTCACTGCTGTTGACTCAAAGGGTTTCCAGATTTACAGAAGCAGAACATGTTACTGGGTGTGTGGTATGCGCTCCTGTTGCTCTGAATTCACAAAGCAAGCGTAAATTAAGGACTGGATTCTTGTGCCATGTTTTTGCTAGCTGACAGGTTGACCCCTGAAGGGTCATGCTCCTGCCTTTGGACTTGATAGTTCAGCATACAGTGTCTTGTTTGTGTCCTGCTTGTACAATACACTGAATACAGACCTGCCAGACAAGATCAGAGCTTAAGTTGGACAGAAAGTTACTTAAAATATTATCTACATATTGCAAGAGCTCTGAAAATGAACAATATTACATACTCTGCTCACTGAAAAAGACTCCAGGATAGATTTACTGTGCAAGCTACTACAGCTCCATTCTGAACCAATTAAAGTGAAGAAAGATTTCTTCTAACTTAAGTGCCATGGATCATAGCCCTTCGCCTCCATCTTTTCACATATCTTTACAGGAACAAGAAGTTAAAGATATGCTTACTAGTTCTAGACTTACATCTTGCACAGACTGGAATTCAATTAACATTATTCTGCAACAAAACTTGAAGCACTTCAGAGCTGCTGCTCACAATGCAGAAGCGACTGAACAAATGATACTCTCATTAACGCTCTGCCTTTCCCTGCTGTGCAAGCCAAATCCTTGAACACTAAAAGCACCTCAGCATCAGCTGGGTTCACAGGCATCCAGAGCAATTTTTCAAGCTCCCTGACTTTTATAGACTGGGGGAAGGGATTTGGTGTGCTTTAATCCATTCTATTATATGAACTCAGAAATGGTTTTGACTCTCTGGCACTATAAATCAAGCTGGCTGCAGTTATTCTATTCCTGATTATGCTGAAAGTTACTGGCAATAATTTGATGACTATATTTTCTTCTTGCCCTTTTTTTTCCTTCTTTTCCAAATTAACCTGTGAATTTAGTTTCCCTGGTAGTAAGTAAATAATGCAATAAAACTGGAGATAGTAGTCAACACATTCACATCTGGATGCCTGAAATTGTGGATGAACACAGTAAAAGCTCCTGTACTTTGGTAGGTGGAATTTCCTGCACTCACTTTCCAGCCCTTTTGACTGGAAGAACATGTTGTACGAGAAAATCACAACTTTTTGCACTCCTCTATGGTTTTTTAATCTAGAAGACTAATCACTTTTTAGACATAAGTGAATTCACCTTTGCAATTCATTAGACAAAAACTATCCCACCCATTTTAAGAGACTGGAAAACTCAGGTCAAGGATCATTTAGGGATGGAGCTTCTTACCCTAAAAATAGCCCACTCTGTGCAATGCAAGCTACCATTAAGTACATCTAAAGATGGAAAAGAATCTGTTTTATTAGTGTATTCATAAAAATATATGCGATTAGGGAACAGATTCCATCTGCTTGGGCTCCCCTTCCTTTGCTCTGACCACTGTAACACCTCGTCTCCTAAACCCTGATAACAAACAGAGGGAAAGGTGTACACAGACTTGGATTACCTCTGGATAAGTTAGGGGTACGCTGTACAGTTCAGAGTGTAACAAATAAGTTGGTTCTCTACAGTATAAAGGTATTCTGGGAGTCTAATTGTGCCTCTCTCATTCATGTGAATTAATAAATGCGACTTTGATGATTTATTTCAGTACAAATTACTTCCCACTATCAGTAAGCACAGCAGAGTCCGGCTCCAGGCTGGATACTCAGGACCTTAATGCTGGCTCTTAAAAACTTCAGTAAAACCTACTTGGGATCCCATCAAACACAAGTGCCCATGTCAGTTATTCTCAATTATTCTAACTATAAGGACATGTCAGGTACACAAAAGACATGATTCAGACAGCATGGCTGCCCTAAAATGATAACTTTAGCATAATGCACTTGACAGTGAAAAAGCAATAATAGCTGTTTTGGGAACAAAAGAAAAATACAATGGATCTGATGACTAAGTGTTCTGGTCCCCAATGTAAAAGCAAAGTAGATCCCTGTCGTATTTAACTTGATTCCTTTGAATTAAACACTTCCATTAAAAGTTTCCCACAGTAGCTTTAATATTTAATTATGTATTCCACCAAAGGAAAGAACAAAATCTTTGCAAAGGTTTTTTTTGTGCATGTGAAATATTTATCAGCATATCTCTTTGGACAAGTATTTTCATCCCCCAGGCTGGGAGAAAGCTTCCATGTACAAATCAGTTTCAAAACATTTTATTTTACAGCTTGAAAGTTTTCTATACTTCAGCACCTCATGCAGTGACTTTGTTATTTCACTTGTTAATGAATGGTAATTAAATCTCTTTTGGCTGAAAAGGTTGGAGGGCTCCTGCTGTATTACAAAAACAATTGCTGCAAGTTACAAAAATGCCCAAGTGTCTAGAAATTAAAGAGTAAAGTTTGCCGTGTTTTGAGTCCAAGTTTGAATCACTTGGAAGGACTTATGTGGGAGAACAGCATGTCCCAGTCAGTGTGTACAGTCTCCCCAGCTGAACAGACATAATTATGTCACTTTGTGTCTACCAGAGTAAACAAAATCACATTCTTAATAATGTACATTGTGGCCACAAACTTCCTTGATCTCACTTACAACTGTAGCAAACACTGCATAAACCCTATTATATACTACCTGCACAAAGAACTGCTACATGTGTACATCTAAGTAAAGACTTGTTAATTTTGCATTTGCTCAGTAGGGCTTGAAACATCAGCCTATTAATTTTTCTTCTTTTTTCTCATTTCTTTCAGGTGCTTTGAGTCAGAAGATAAATGGAGTGAGTGCTTACAACAGAGGTAGATAAAGGGAAAATAACTACATATTAAGGCATTTTGTGGTGTTACAGTGCTAAACAGAGACACAGTAGTGAAGAAGAAGTATCTGCATGGTCTCCACTATTCGGTTACACCAGCGCAGGCTTCTGCTGGCATCATATGGGCAGATTTGGTCCAGTTTGTAAACCAAAACTATGTTAATTCTACTATAAAATGTCTTTTCCTGAAGGCAATACAGTGATTTCAGAGGGAAAGTTGATTCTGAATTTCTTTTAAGATTACAGTTTCTCAAACAACCTAGCACAAATAGAGTTTAGCAAGAAACTGGGAACAGGAATGTGATGACATGAGTCCATTCCTAAGCTGTAACTTTGGGAAGGAGTCTGCTGAGAGCAAAGCCTCCTCCGATGAAGCGAGGAACATCAGACCTGTGGCGTGGAAACTCAGGCTTCGTGTCAGTCAAGGATCGCTCCTTCTCCCTTTAAATAGAAACAAAGAAAAGAAAAATACATATTTCATTCTGCAGCCCAGTGATGTTTACAAACTAAGGAAATCTGTGTCCTCCGAAGCTTCTTTGATGCAACGACGTACCAAGAAATCATTAAAAAATTGTTGATTAAAGCCTGTTAGGCTAAACCGCCCAGACTAGGTGTCTGTTTGGATCTAATTACAAGCCTACTGATGGGTTTTGGAATTATTAAAAATTAGAAATAAATGAGCTCTCTTCGTGCTACTCCCCAAAATGGTCAGAGCACCTCATTAGAGCAAGTTTGTGCATGAGCTCCGTGACTTCAGATTTCTAATCACCATCCCATTCTAGCAAGTATATGCCCGTTTTCAAACAAACAGCTACATTCATCAAAGGCAAAACGGGGAGATATTTTTTCTTCATTGAATTTTAATGAATAAATAGTGCTCTCTGTCTTCACATTTTAACAAAGTTCTAGTGATAATTACCCTGCCTGTGACATTTGCAGTAACTAACAGTGTGCTGTGGGTGCACTGATAGCCCCAGGAAATTGCTCTGCCTGAGGATCCAGGAGGGCTTGAACTTGATGGCCTTAAGAGGAGGGAACAGGAGTTAGCTGGTTCCACTCTTATGAGGTTGGGGAGGTAAGCACAGCAGAACAAATACAAAGGGCAGTATTTCAAACTCGCTGTGATATACCTGGAGGTCTCAGAGAAAGGTCCTGAGATATTTAAAATTAACCAAGTGGAGCTTTATGAAGTACTAGTTCATCATAACAGCAGAGGTCTCAAGGCTTTACAAAGCAGGTCAGTGCCATTACTTTTATTTTACAGTCATTGAGACTGAGACACAAACATGAGTGCAACCACACTTTTGCAAAATCTAGCCTTGTCATATTAGTACCCTTTCTCAGTCCCCACTAAGGGAAAAGAAACACTTCCTTCCTGAAATTAATACTTTTCTCTTTGTCCCTAAATAACTGTGTTGGGGAGGAGGAAGTTCAGAGAAACCCTGTAGGATGACTAGTTATGCTTCCTTTTCCAAATTTAATCCATATGGATGTGGGAGAAGAGGCAAAAGATGGCACAGATGAACTTAAACATGAAAACCATTTATAACTGTTTTTAATTGTATCAATGTAGCACTAATGGATGTGCCAGCTGACAGCACTAAAAACTAACATGTTATATTTAGATGGCTCATCCTATCTCACTATTGGGCTTCCAACATTGGGGAGAGAAAATGATCCTGAGTCCATGCTCATTCTTTCTTCATGCTCCCATGGAGACAGCCAACAGATGTGCTCATCAGTATGGAAAATTCTATGCAGCCGAATACTGTAATATATTATGCAGAATTAATGTGCAAGCAGCCACGTGCAAAAGCTCCGAGTTACTACTGACATCCCTCAGTCCAGTTATTCACATATATAGGACTACAGGATCAGGTCTCTGGTGTGGATTTAAGCTTCGTATTTTCTCACCGATTCTTATCAAGAGCAAACTGGTACCCTGGTGCTAAAAGCAACTAGGAAAAGTAGTGAAGCAGAAAGGGTGCAAGAAGCAGAAGGAGAGAATGGGAAGAGTGAGAAAAAGAAAGCCTAAGACATCTGGGAAGAACAACATTCAGAATCAGAGAGCAGAAAAAGAGGATTTCAAATTCACAACCAAAATCTTAAACATTGGACTTTCTTTCAGCTTGAAAACAAAACAAAGCTAAATTCCTGTTGTCACTCATTATATTCCTTCAGCACCCCATGGAAAGCTGCTTTATTTCAGTATCAAGACTTTAAATCACAAACCAGAACTGTCTTGTGCAAATCGATAAAAGCTTTAGATGATACCTTTGTGTGAGGTTATCTGAGAGTATTAATTCTCTTTCATACCAGGGTAGTCAATAATGCTATTAATGCTATTGTCCTGACAGGATCCTCTTTTTGTTAGCAAAACCAGCCACATTTATTTCAGACATGATGTTAACATTAGCCAGCATGGTAGAGATCAAGTCAGTGGTTTTGTGTCAGCTGGGATTTAGAGCAACCTGAGATTGTACGAATCAAATGGCCCTGGCTCTTTGGCTAGCATCTACACACCAGGCAGTGCCTGTCCAGCCTAGTCTGAGGCAGGAACGATGTGGAATGGCTGTATGTCAGGGGTGAAGGACCCTTCAGGGAAGGATCTGGCTCCACAACAGGCTCTCTCTATTGCAGAAAGCAAAAGACATGTCACGCACAATTGGCAATTTGGAGAAGGAAGGCTGCACAACAAGGTTGTTTCCTTTGCACTGCTGCTGGGCAACACAAAGCACAATCTAGAGATTACAGAAGCTGCAGTTATCCGGGACTGATATGCCCAGCTATGCCTTGGGGTGTGCATATCCTTCAAAGCAGGCCTTGACTGGGGAACAAAACGAGGGACAGAGGAGAGCAAAGCCCAGCACCTGGCCACCTCTCGGCTGTCACACAGACAGGAGAAGTGCCAGTCAGGGCTGACAGCGCAGTGCTGGTAGCTTCTAAGCCTGAAGGTGTGAGCAATGAGATGCTATCATCCTGCAGAAGCACCACTAACAGCATCTGAATGTACTTCCAAACACAGATGTCACAAAAACACCATGCTTATCGGACTACAGCCATGCCTGCCCACAGGAACAACAACCTGACAGGCTGCACTAATGACACATATCTATCTTGAACCTATGAACAGTGTAATGAGTCTGGCACTGATTGACCTGCAACACAAAATTCCATTCACTGTGTATTATTAACAGACCCAAGTTTCGTCACCATCACTTCGCACAATATTTTTGTTTTACTTTAAAGCAGTTATGCCCCTAAGAAGTTGGATTTTTTCAATAGTTATGACAGGAATTAATTCTAGGTACGATATAACAACAAAACATAGGTGAATTTCTTCTCATCTGATGAACAGAAAGAAACATGATGCCAGGGTCCAAAATGGAAACATTAAAACTATTGTGAAGAGGATACTTAGCTGCTGGAAATGGATTGTCAGGCATTATGGTAGCCTCACATATTGATCCTAAAGCTTCAGGAAGGCCATTAGCACTGCACAATTTTTGATAATTCCAAACATTAAGGTAACAGTATGCAATTTGCAGATGGACAAAAGTCACTGTTTATCACTGACTATTTTGCTAATTTAGTCATCAAAACTGTTTGCTGGCTGAAATATGATTAAGGAAGAAATAGATACAGGCAGCTTTGAATTATATTCAGCAACGTAGAGAACTGTTGGCTTTGGTGTATGAAGAAGGGACAGGCTGAGGATGGAAAGGGGTGGAAAGACAAAAGGCATACACAGAAAAACTTGGTAACAGATCATGTCATCTGACTGCAGAAATCTAAGAAACTTCTCTTTAAAAGGAAAGTCCAGTAACTCAATTTTCAGAAGTGACTAATAGTTTTGGTGTCCCAGCTTGGAGATTCATTATCAGAACAGTCTCATCGCTCAGCCTCTGCAAATTAGGTCATGTTAATGGGCCAGAAATTGGGCAACTAAGATCCTAGTCATTTTCTTTTAATCAAGAGAAGCAGCTGAATGCTCAGTTGTGGACTGAGAGTAGCAGGGAGGTGTCATCAAACTGCTATTGGTTAAGGAGAAACAACAACTACCTACAGGAAAGTTCCTAGGCTCTACTGTCAAAAGGGTAAGACACCTGACAAAGCCAGACCCTGAGCATTGCTCACTTTCCTCCATCTGGATGTAGGAAGGGAACAAGAAGCGGATGGGGAATGCTCTCCTCTGCAACCATCGGCAATGATATCTGCCGCCAGAAGGGGATAGTCATCAGTCACAACTACCACATTTTGGAAACAACAACATTGTTCTTACACCAGGATTATGTAGTTGCCACCTGGAGAAAGGTTGTCCCCCATATAAGATGCTGTTTCATTATAATTATAAATTATAAAATGCATTGAGGTCCTCATAATGCTTGAGGATCTCTCATTTAATGTGAAAGACCAGACACTACTCTGTGTCCTCTGGAGACCATCTCAGTGGTATGAATAATTTAACTGGACTGCAGAACATGTCAGCAACATCTCTGCTGGATGTTCTTGTCCTGGCCATAGATCACGGTAAATCTAGACTAGATTGAAGTAATATGAAGGATAACATTCAGGAAAATAAGGCAACAATATTACACCACCTCAGTCAAATTTGGCCACGTTCTGATCAAAAGGCTAAAGCAGGGTCTAAAAAAAATCTGGTTTATGCACAAAGTTGTGTAGACAACACTGTTATTTTCCCATACTTGGCCTGTTGTTCCTTGCGTTTCTGAGCCAGATATTTCTTTTTCACATTCAGAAGCTCGTTGGCAAGTCTTTCAATTTCATATTTGTATTCTTGGCTCTGTGATTCATACATATTCAATTCTGAGGACAAAACCTAACAAACAAAAGGCAAAAAGCAGAAACAGGACATGTTAGTTTTACTTACACATAAGTTAGTAATTTTACAAGCACTTTTTCCTTTCATATTTGACTATATAAGACATCACCATTTTCCACCACATCTCATTTTCTATCATGATGTTTCATTTGATCACCTCTGCTCACCCAAGGACCATTTACAAAATTAAGGCTATGCCATTTAACCACAATAAAACATGTAAAATATGCCCCAAGCATTGTGGGAATGGTATTAATACATACATTAGCTCTTAATGTTCTGGGACACAAATCTGGGTGAAAACCCAAAATGAAGGTCTTAAAAAATAATAAACCAGGGATTTATTTAATAATAATGGGTTTTATTCACAGGGATCCACTTTGTCACATGAAGTAATTAAATCCACACAGGCAAAGTAGCACCAGGCAGTGTAAATATGAACACAATGCTGCTTTCATGTGAATCAGTCAACTTTAAAAAAACTAGAGGCATGCATAGTGTGTTTTCCTTCTTTAAGAAGGAGAGTAGCTTGACCTGGCACCACAAAACGGCATGCAAGCCAGTACACTACAGCATACTATGCCTGAAATACACAATAGCAATTGACTGCATTAAGGACAAATGGGAACCGTATGGAAAACTTCAAATCACATTCGGTTTAGCTAAACTTTGGCTTCTATTTTACATTTTCTACATTATTTTTCTTCTCCGTGGTAAGCTAAGATTTGCATAACAGCGTCTTTGTTTCCTAAGGGCCCATCTGCTCCTGCATTTTTTTCCTCATGGTTAGTATAGACATGATTATGATGCAGTGAACAGGAGATGATGACTTCAACAGAGAGAGGAGCTGTAGAAGTAGATGAACTCCTGGGGAGACTGATCTTTCATGCAGGCAAGAACAAGAGAAGATCAGCTTATTCTATCAATGAATCACTTTTTAATATCATGCTTTCAAAGTTTCCCACAAGATTCCTTCAGAACCAGGAAATCCTCCCTTCTAGTGACAAGGGGTTAGGACAGGTTACTCCTGTCATCCCTATAAAAGTTGCAAGTCTAATATACGTGTAAGCATTGCAAGAGAAATAACAGGAATTTAAGACTGGATTCTCAATATATTCCCACTAGTTTGTTAAAAAGAAAATGAAATGGCTTTGATTTGCTTATTAAAGATCTTAACAGTTCAAGAAAAGGGAAGGAGAATAAGCTTAATGGAAAACTGATGGTGTCCCAGAATGCCCATGCACAAAAAGCATTTACAGCATTGTGCTGCACACTCATATTCTAATAAGTCTTTTCCTCTATTTTAATGAAACAAACTAGCATAATGTGAAAAAAAGCTCTTCTAGTGCTATTGGTTCTCCCTTGGGGAGATGCAGTATTAATCTTATTTTCCTGATCTAATGTACTAAGGCATGCACACTGATCATCGAAAATCTTCCCGAAGCCTCGCTCCCCAGGATCACTGGTGAAGTTGTTCTGCAATCCTGGCAGTCCCTCAGCCAGAGATAAAGGGCATCTCTTACTTTCAGCTGCTTAGTCTTCTCTCGGAGAGTGTGCCGGTAGACCTGCAACTGTTCTGCGGCTTCAGGCCCAGGCTGCCGGGCTAAGACATGCTTTAATTCCACATACAGTTTCTCCTTTTCCTAAGAAAAAGACAAGAGGAAGAGCTCTTATAAAATTAATACAGTTTTATATTAGCAGCACAACCTGTGATGAAATCAAACTCACTGAAAAATGCAACTCAATCAGGAAGATATTTGCAGAAACAAATCTGCCTGTGTGTCAGTCTTTCCTCACTAGCCATAAGGTATTTAAAGTTGTTGTGATAGCAGTGGGAGAGCTCATTAAGAGAAACATCCAGCTACTTCGAACCGAAAATGAAATACTCTTAAACACTGTCATCAGTGAGCATGCTCTACCACAGAGAACATAAAACAGTCACTGAAAAAGTATCCAGGGGTGGGAAATTAATTACTAGTAACTGTGCTTATTGTAATCTTTCTTCTTATGAGCCACATTGCCTTACATTAAGGATCATAGTTTCACCCAACAGGATGTGAGCAGGCCATAGAAATGTCAGGGAAGGACTGTACAAAAGAAGAACTTCTTCTTCCAAAGAAAATCCTGCAAAGCACACGTACACACACACACACACACACACATATATATAACCTTTCCGTTTAACTGCAGGGGCACTGGGAAAGAGAAAGAAAGCATACACAGCAACAACTGTGACTAGCACAACTACCACCAAGTAATTTCTCTTTGTCATGTGTCTCCCATTCCTTCATGTTGGAACAGTATACTTGTGGGAATTAGATATAGCCATGCCCAAACAGAAACCACACCACGGACCCACTTACAGCTTTCTGTACTGAAAGGTTGCTTTCTACTGTGTTTTGAGGATGTACTTGGTTTTAGTCTGAGGAATAAAGCACTGAACAAAGCCACCTTCATAGCTTTGCACATTACAATATTTTTAGTATCTACCCTGTCAGACTAAGATTGTTATTATTTAACATTATTTAGCAAGATCCCATCCTTGTCTGGTACCTGGAGAGCTGGAATTAAAAAGGAGGGTTATTTGACTGGAACTCAGACTAGCAGACAAAAGATTTAGCTGAAGAAGACAAAAATGCCAAGTAGGAGGTAGGATAGGTGATTATTTACACTGGCTTTGACAAAACCCCTTTTTGCTGTCTTTTTTATAAGCTCTGTCTATAACTGTTACCACAGAATTCTTCGGTTGATGTGGGAAACAGTGCCATCACATAACCTAGAATTGCTACATTTGGCCTTGCTTAGTGGTTGAGCCAGGATTTTCAAAAGTGGCTTGTTATTTTGAAGATGTAAAATTCTAGATGTCCAGTCTTCAAGAGCATAAGGAGTCCAGAGTTTTTAGACCTCAGCATTTTCTGAAAACCATGCACTATAATGGTCACAAGTTGGGACCCAAAAACGGAAGTACTTCAAATCATAAATTACTTTTGCAAGCATTGCCCTTAAACTCTGAATAGTACTGAGGAAGAGTTCCTTATAAATGAAATTGTTCACAGTTTATCTCTGGAAAAATCAAAACCTCCTGAGACTCAGACTGAGGTTTGCATAGTGGCAAAAATTAAATTGATAATTCATTGTCAGTAGAGAGTTGTTATGTCACTACAAGTGGTTTCCACTACCACGTTTTCTTCCTGAGGAAACAAGATTTTACTGCAAGTTAAAAACAACAGCAAAAGAAAAATCTGCTTTGTCAAAATCTGGCCGGTCAGTATTAACATTCCACCCCTGAATGTATCACAGATTTGTATTTTGGAAGAGTGTAACGGTAATTTGGATAAATATGGAGCAGTTGATGGATTGAAGGTCTTATGTGCAATTGTTTTCCAATTTATTTCTCTCCTAACCCTCTACAAGGGCCAACCAAGCTCTTCAAACATTGTGCAATGGTGTGTATAATAACCCCATTTAGAGACAAAGCGTGCAATTCTATTTTAAGGAGAATCTATCTTATGCAACAGAGACTCGTTAGCTGTCTGATGTATATTGTCTCCATAATCCAACAGAGGCAGAACCAGCTGTCTTATAATGCATATCCTGTCCTTCCTTGCGAAGCGCTGTCCATCTCTTTTACATCTAGCCAATTAATTTGTCACTGGGTTAGAAGCACCATATGTCAGCAAAACATTAAAAGAAAATCCTGGATACTTCTTTCCTCATCAGCAAAAGTTCACAGGTTGGCATTTCTATAATTTCTGACGTTTTACCCCAGGATGCAAAAAAACCCCAAACTATTAATTTCAATTAATTTTAAAACAGCAACCGCCAGAGTAAATCTAAGTCAGTCACAAGGTACGTGTGATACTACCACCAAAAATGCATTACTTACAGCAGGTACTT
>NW_008825155.1:1109391-1118722 GCF_000699105.1 Pygoscelis adeliae | reverse complement strand
CAAGGAAAAAAAAATCAGTACAAAATAATAAAGAAAAATTTTGGCTTCTACAATACTCTAGCTATATTCAAAGGACAGACGAGCTGTGCAATGTGTATTACATGCAGATATCTTATAAATAGCCAGCTATCAGCAGCTATCTACAGCACAGAACATGTAGAAAGACCTGTAGGGTTGTCTGATGTGCGAGTTGTATTCAAAGTAGCTTTCAGTTGTAGTGTATAAATTAATACCTCCAGAAGATGGATCTATGTTGCTTTTTTGTTTTGGAAACAGGTAAAATGCATGTGCATTCCTTAAAATGTCTGAGAACCCAATGGGGCCAGATGGAGAGAAGGTATCCTGACACTGACAAGAAAATCTAAGTCAGCAATGATGATCAGCGGTGTAGCAGTAATTCAAAAACAAGAGGGTAAGCTGATCTATTTGGTGCCTGTTGGAAGTCAGTTAAAACTATTTTGTCCAAAGTAGAAGTCAGTAAACTCCATTTATTTCTGTTGGTGGCTGCGCAGATGATGTTGGAGAAAAAGCTACCTGAAATCCTATACCCATTGGGCAGGAATAAGTCAATCCACCATAGTATGTGTAAGATGGGTTTCTTTGGCTTGTCCCATACTGCCTGCCCTCACACTTCCCTCCATCCTAATGCCAGGCTGCAATCACAACATACACCTTGCCAGAGTTACGTGTTCTTGAGATGAAAAGAACTTAAAGTCACAAACACGCTGCGAGGCACTACTCTTCTTGAGGAGGTGAAGGAAGATCCAGCATGCTGTTAAGCCTTCCCTGGTAAGAGTAATGTACATGTCTTCAGATCAGGTCTAGGCCAGTACCAAAGCTTTTTATGTGATCCTTTCCATGGCAAAATTCCCATGGAATTCAGCAGGTGTTTGACTGTAGGACTGAGCCCATAACGTCAACCAGCTTCATTGGTTTATGGCATAAACTAAGCCAAGCCGATGGTGGAGAGATGAGGGCACATTCGTTTTGTGTATGTAGGGCACACTGGGAGACTCAGATTGAGGGCTACAGTCAAATTTCAGGCATTCCAAAGAGAATTTCAGCGCCTCTGTGAATACTTGCTGTAAAAATGGTGTAAATAAAACTCCACATTATTTTTAGCCCTTCCTGTCTTAGATTTGTTTTCCAGGGGAGCTCCGAGGAGCCCACAGATCTGCCTTTAGGCTTGGCCATGACAAGTTTCTGCATCCCTAAGTCCCTCGCCTATTAATTCGGGGTGGGGAGGGAGGGCAGGGATTGTTGCTTTCCCCTAAATTTAACTAGCTGCTGTCTCAGCCAGAATCTGGAGTTCTCCTGGCCTGCTTGCTCTACAGCAAATTGAAAAAAAAATTTTCTTCTGCAGAGGACTGGCAGGTGTTTAGCAAATTTCAATTGATTCTTCAGGACGGTGGTCATGAGTTTGCTCAGTCTAGAGCAAGAAGAATCACTTTTGCCAGCACAATCCTACTTCAAAAGAAGCTATTGCTGCTGACCAGCACAGACCAATTTGCTCATTGTTCCCTGCCAGAGGGACTATCAGCCCCATCAGACACATTCCCAAAATGACACCAAGGCATTTCCCTGCTTTGACAAGGAGTGGGAGGCAGTCAGCAATGCTGGGATAGACCAATGCACCTGGTATTAGCTCTAAAGATGAGTTTCCATTTTGTATCATCTTCTCCCTCACCATGACACTAGGAAACTCCCGAAATGACCCATCTTGTTAGTTAGCCCAGGATATCATTCTGAGCCAGAAACGATGGATGACCATACATTTAATGAAGATGTATTCACAGCAGAAATAGGCCATGAAGTCCCAGCTTCCTCGTTTTTATCAGCTTGTCTTTCCAAGTAGATAATTCAACAAATTTACCTGGCATAGCAGCACACCAACAGCCTTCTCCACTAGACCTGCAAAAATCCTATTGTGCACCAAAAGCTTTCTATCACAGAAATTATTAAAAAAACCTACACACAAAAAATCCCAAACCCTTTGACTCAGAGTAAATTTCATTTATGTTAGCTCCTGTCTCCAGCAATTGAGCTAAAGAAAAAAACCCAACAAGATAAAGATGTAGAGCAAAAGTGTGCAATGTAGTCTATGGTGGCAAACCCCAAAACATTTAGCCTAGCTCAAAATCCTTATTTTAATTAGTAAGGTGGAGAAAGCAACACAGTAACTCTGTAAGCACACTACAGTTCCTCATGGCTTTGGTGAGGAAAACAAGTCAGTCAATGTGCCACGGGGGGTTTCTTGTTTATTGGCATTATAACCAAAATGTCAGCGCTATGCTGAACTCCAGAGCCATTTTGTTTACAATGCCATGCAGCAGCAGAGCATCTTTAAGGGGTTGTGATCCATTTTCAGAAGTGTTAAACAGCACACTGAAATCTGAATTAAATACATACATAGACATACATATCTAGTCATAGTCATTTTACCTGTATAAGCTGCACACTTATTTGTGTGTATGTGTATACCTAATAGAGTAGCTGTTGGCTCAGGACATCTATGATTAAAAGTTTTATGAGGTGTAGAAAAAATTAGCATACAGTAACCTTCACGAATTTTATAACAATAGAAGAAAGTTGCCTCCAGCACTGTGAAAAATGTGCAGTATAAACTTTCTCAATAAACACTTTTCAAAAGCTCCTGCTCTTTCTTGTCTGTTCCACATCCATCAGCAAACACCTTTGCAAGCATGCAGTTCCCTAGAACAGATTGTATTTTCATCATCGTCTAGACCTTCCTTTAACTGTCCAACGTGAGGTTTTTTATTGGGCAAATTAATTCAGATTTAAAACAGGGCACTGAAGTTCTTTCACAATGTGGCAACACTAATACTGCATGAGACGCTTGGGGTTTTCTTGTTAAAACGCTGCCACCAACTTGAAGGAAAGGCTGGGATCATTTCCCTGTCTTTCGTGAAATTCACACCACACTAGATGGAGTTAAATTAAACCTGTCTTATGACTTATCCCTCCAGTTGATAATAATGCTTCTCAAGAGCAAATCTGTTTCCTTTGGCACAGAGCAGACTGCACCAAATTGACTGGCATTTTCAAAACAGCTTAATGAGAGAGGAAAAAAACACCTTGGAGCATCTTCTAAGGTCTTCACCCTTGACCCTTTTTTGTAACAGTAAGAGCTGAATGCTGCATTATTACCATCTTCTAGGAACAACAAAGTACAAACATTTCCAGCTAAAGTGCCATTTCAAATTATTATTATTATTATTATTATTATTATTATTATTATTGCTGCTAGGTAGTGGTACCTTAGGAATTGGGTTTTTTCCAATGAACAAACAAATAGGTTACGTATCCTCCTCTCCTTTCAACTTCCAAACTCTGAGACATAAGGATAACAATCTATCAGAAGAAAATGGCATGGATGCCTCTTGCTGAAATAACAGCTGCAATTCCCTTTTTACTATTGACATTATGCAAGAGTTTATAAAATCATTAATCAGAGTAGCTCATTTAATCACAGTGTTTATACTTTACATTGCAGAAGATGATCAATTAATTATCCCCTGTTCTTCTATATGTGTGAACAGGAACACACATGCACATATACACACATGAAAAAGTGAGCTGTTCCTTGAAGGTGTGAATTACCCTTGACAAAGCATGGATGGATGTAAATATTCCAGCTATTTCCACACTGCCTGCAGCTTGACAGTTGGACTAAAGAGAGCTCTAAACAAACCTCTGTTTCACATTCTAGTAGCGGCTTTTCTTAAAGTGTTCTGGAGGAGATTCAGAGGTTGATACAAATCTTATCAACAAGGAATCTAAATATTCTAAGTGAATAAGTCTACAAAGCAAACAATGGAGAACCTTTTACTGGCTAATAATTACTATATACGGAGTTTCAAGCAAAAAAAAAAGTCTCTTCTTCAAATGTAGACTATTTGACTTAAAACCTCTGTATTTTAATGTCAGTGTAACAGCATATATTTTACCTATTCAATAGCCATTTAGATTTTTAAAATACCAGATGAATCAAAGGACAATTATCACAGCTTTGCTGTTAATGATTAGCTGTTCCTGCAGGTGAAGGCTTGGGATGGGGATTCCCAGCAGTCCCAGCTTCTGTTCTCACTTCTGACTGATCTGACAGATGACCTCGAAGGGTCAGAGAAATTGCAGAGCTGCTTCTAGAAATACCTATCTGTAAGTTAGGCACCTACATCTCTTTAATCACCTGCTTGACTTAGATCCTTAGACTTCCCTGAAAGATGAGAGCACTTAGCTTCAAGTCCGTTGGTGTTCTGGAATTGCTACCTCTGAACAGCTGTCTCAAAGTCAAGCCACCACTTAAACCTACAAATACCTGTCTAACAAGGCAGTAAAGCCTATGTGTATCTTTCTGACAGGATAGCAGAGTTTCCCTGCATATGCCAAGTACCTCAGGGAAGAAAGAGTGGTCTCCTGTTACACTTTGGAACCTATTAAGAAATAACAGCGCATCTAAGAAACACACATGGCAATTCTGAAATCATGAATGTTTTAATATATGGCTTCCTTCAGACTCACTGTAATTAGAGCTGACCCTCTGCTATCCTTCGAGGAGTTCTGATTCAGCTCCCCCTGCCTGCTTCTTAAAAATCAAAGAAATAGAACTAAAGGAAGGGGAAAGAGAGCAAATCCTAATGTTCATGTAAAAACAACTGCTGTGCCCAAGTGTGCCATCCCCTGTTTAAGATTACAGCTATATCTACTAAGACAGGCATGTGAAGACTTGAGCTCTGAGCCTAGAGGATGTGGAGCAACTGGCTGACTGACGCACCCTACTTGGCAGAGAGTATCCCTACACAGGATTCATGGCTCCTGTGCACTCGGCAGCTCGTGTCTGGCCGTCTCAGAGTGAAGAATGAGGATCGGGGTTCTTTCTACAGCTGTTTGTGTCCTCATGTGTCCAATTTTAAGCTAACTTTTTAAAAAAAATACAACACAGTGACTCCAGCTGCCTGCCCCTAACTGCCCCAAAACAGCCTTCGCGCTGCTGCATCTTTCTGCATGTGTTTTCTCAACAACAGCACCATTCACACTCCTATAAGAATGAAAATAAGTGATCTGAAATAGATAAAATCTAGTCTGTCCTTGTGGAATGGCTTTTTTTGTTGGGTTTTGTTGTTGTTGATGTTGCAACTATCACACGAAATAATAATCCATCACTGAATAGGATGCTGTAGATTGTCCATATCTTGCTGCTGAGGAAGAAGCAGAATACCCTTGCCTCAATAGAAGAACGCTTGCCAAAGGGTACACCTGAATAATAAAGATTTGCAGCTGGCTCTGGGCCACACTATATATATGGCCTTGTGAATGTATTGCTACACTGCTATTGCACTCCTCCGGTATTTGAGCTTCTCTAGCAGCTTCTGCATTGCTGACAATTTGTATCGGATTGCTAACAGCCCTGCAAAGTTTGTGCATTACAATGTATTCAGTCAGCACAGCGAGTCATTTACTTTCCCTTAACAAGATAACTGGTTGATTAATATACTTTACCCCGGGGTGCGCAGCAGATTTATTTCCTTCCCAGATAGATGCTGAATACAGGAATGAGGAGTAAACAAGTTTGTTTTCAGTTATTTGTTATTTACTGGAACAATTCCTGAACTTGTTACTCAAGCTTTATTCTAGTGAATTCTACTTGAAGCTAACGGCAATTTTGACTGAGTAAGAACTTTAGGAATGGATTATTTTGCAAAATATTTTAAGTCTAATAACAAAAGTTATCCATGCTCAGGATTTCTGGGTTCAAATCAGATGTAACGCATTTGAATAAAATACTTTGGTGATCACTGTTTCTGCTTTTCTGATGCAGATTACAGATAACAGTGATGTACCTTGGGTACTTATATGGCCTCCTCCTTTCAGTATCTGAATGCTGTTAAATCTTTAATGTACTTATGCTGAAGTACTGCTTCCAGCCAGGGCAGTGGTCCTCTTCTCATTCTACAAAAGGGTCTGGACACACGGAGTTGCTACATGAATGCCAAAATTCACTAAGACTCCTGGAAGATACACAGAAATGAAACTCAGTCTCCCAAGCTCCCAGGACCACCACGCTGAGTAAGCCAATACATCTGCTCATTGCTTTTCAGAAACACCAGGGCTAGACTACAGCAGCAGGTTAGAAGCATGGGATAAAAGTCACAACCATAATCCACAGTATACTTCAACCCAACAATCTCTCTCACACATGCTAAAATTCATGGACTGGGAGTACATGTATTAGAACGCAGGAAACAAATCTATACTTGACATTCATCTATCAAGGATTGTATTTGTGTAATCAAATCAGTCTTGTGTGATGTGGAGGGATGGCATCTGATGACCCACCAGAGTTCTCTTTCAAGCTCAAACTCAAGTAAATATATCAATTCTCCTAAAAAACTTTAAAAACAGATTATGCATTCATGTACATTTGCCAACTATAAACCTGAAGAGATTTTTACTCCCCCTGTAACTTCCTCATCTTTGTAAATGGCATCTGAATATTTCTGACTAAAACATCATTAGAGCAGCTAAAAATGGTGCAGATCCCCAGAAGTTATTTTGATCTATTTTCTTCTAATTTCTCAAATAAATTTGCACTTTGCTTCTGTCCAAAACCATTTATCATGGGAAATCTGTTTTGTTTATGAGGACAATGTAGTTCCACAAAGATTCAGTAAAAATTAAACTCTTCCACTAAGAAAATTCTTCACCAAAAATGTTTTGTTTGATAGCTAAGTAATCTGCTTTGCTTCCCATTTCCCAGTGCCAGAAATATTTGCACTATTTTTATTGGAAAATTATTTTCTTAGTCTAAAGAGCAGCTGATTATCTTCACCTGATGAAATTAAAGTGATCAGCACCTTTCCTGCTTGTTTTCTCAAAACCCTGTTTAAACAAAAAGACCCTAAACAAAAAAAAACAAAAAGGCTATTTTCCTGGGAAGACTTCATTCTCTTCCATTTAAATTGCAACGTATGTGGGAGGAGGGAAAGAATGTAAATGTCAGTGTGTTTTTAAGAGCAGTTTATCATGCTGTAAGTTTCTATAGCATAGAACATCTTCTAATTCTAGATGGACTGAGATTAGAAGGGCTAAAATAAACTAATGCACCAAGAAGCGTATTCAAAATATGCAGAAATAGAAATCAACTCCTTTCTGAGGAGAGCTAGGGCAAGAACTGAACATCCCTCAAATCCCTATTGAATTCTTAAGGCTTACACAAAACTTTCAAGTAGATATGTAGACCCTCAATAGACCTTCACACAGGTGACTCATCTTTCCTGTTTATGATATGTGATTCTTTATTACATCATCACAGGATTGCATACAAGCCCAGGTAAGTTGCACAAAGAATTAACACAAAGATTCTACAATTTGCTCAGTGTGCACAGAACCCTACTGGATACACAATCAGTTTTTTAAAAAATAAATAAATAAATAAATTGGAAAAATATTAGCAGTGGCAGAACAAAAGGCACTAGAGAAATTCTAATTGTATGGAGAAATCATCATGCCAGGCACAGAATCACTAAAAGACACCAATCCTTCAACTTAACACCAATACTAAAATACGAAGCATTTCCACTTACAGTCAAAGTTAAAATCCCCAATCAAAGCCCTAGTTCAGCAATGAACACTTCAAGCACAACAAAAGGAAAATAAAAGGATGGCACAAGGAGGAAAGAACATGAAAAAGTAGACCTGAAGGATGACTTGATGCATTAAGTACCTCCATATGTCACTTCATACTGCATTGGAGACTCCAGTTCAAATCAGATTCAAGGCACTGGACTGAAATTAATTCAATGGCACTCAGTAGACTGTTGTGCATCAAAATATTGTGCTAATAATTAGATTTTTTTTGTTCATCACTAGTTAGAACTGGGTTACAGCCCGAGTTCATGGGAATACATTATTTTTTCATTTGAAAAAAGAACAGAGATTCTCTTCTGAGGCCAGTTCTAAATCAAGGCAATTCTTACAGTGTGCCTTTGACACACCAGTGCCTAATTCTGCATGGCACTGGGCAAGTAAAGTGGGTTTTTTTTATGATACATACCCAGCTGAAAGCCAAAAAATAAATGTTGGGCCTGAGTCCTTACTGTATTTCTCATTTCTATATTCCTTTAAATTCTGGCCACCAACTTAGAACTGGAGTCATAAACTCAAAACCACACTCCACCAGGTACTGTTTTCTCTTTCTACTCTTCCTTAAGATACATAAAAACACTTAGGTTTTTACAAGGACAGGAAAGCATTTTTCTGTGCTTTTTTCCCCATGTCAGGAACCATTTGATCAATGGTTAGAAGTTTTGCCAGCTTAGCTTTCTCAGGTAGTAGTGCAATTTCTTTGTGCTGGCATGGCTATGCCAGCTACTGGCTATGCAATTAGGTGCAATTATACTGGCAAGAAAGTCTTCTGCCATTCAAGAGCTGATATAAGCTAAATCAGAAAAGTGACTTTTTTGCCAGTAGAAATGGTATTTTTAAGTATAGAAAAGGCCTAAAGCTCAATATACTCACCCCTTTAATTGGGGGCTGAGAGAACCGCTAGCTTCAGCCACAAGATAGGGCATTAATCCAGTGCTTCCAGAGGAAGTCAAATCCTCCAGGAAATAAGAGACAGAAAAGAGCCAAGTCCTAGTAAAGTATAAAAAGCCAAAAAGAAAATGTCCCTTTTCATTTTCAGATAGAAAAATCCCTTCAAAAAGCTGAGTTTATATATAAATGATAAAGGAGCAGTAAAGAAAGGATTGTATTTTGGCAGTGGATTTTGCAGTTCACCTGTAAGTTTCAGTGTGCACAAAGCACTCTCCCAAACTACCTCTGCTAAAACCTCTCTAAAGGCAAGATGACAGAGAAACAATAATGGGCAGGTCAAAAGAGACTCTTAGGGATTCTACAGTCATTAGTTTCCTGAAGTGAATCGCAGTTATTTTTATGAAAATAGACAATTCTGCCAAAAAAAACCCAACTCAGACTATCTACCCTACATGTAACATGTAAGTAGGTTATACTCTCAAATCCAAGTACTCGGCACCGAAAATCTATAAATGCCAAAATTGAGAGGGTAAAATAAATCTCAGCCATTTTGAAGATGTACCGATAATACCTAAAATAAAACTGAACTGGGCCTTAAGAATACAGAAATAGAGGCAAGTAAAAGGAGTGTATTCTCCTATTTTCCCTAGCAGGCTGTCCGATGAGAAAATCTCTTACTCGGCATTTGAGCACACTTTTCTGCATTACGTGCTGTATAACAGAAGCTACATGAGCACTGTGAGAGCAATGAAGAACCTAGCAGAAGCATGCTTCA
>NW_008825155.1:1090633-1109329 GCF_000699105.1 Pygoscelis adeliae | reverse complement strand
ACTAGGCTCTCATGAACAGGGCTGAAAAAAATGATACAAGATTGAAAAAGCCAGTATTTTAGATAATAAATGGGCAGAAAATTTTTGCATAATGAATACACGAAAGCAAATCCCAAAGCTCCTCCATTAGCTGGGAGAAAACTTTGATTTCAGCAGCTGCCAGCCTGCATAAACCCACATGGTAACACACTGTTCTAAAGCAAATTTCTTTATGAAACCATAGTACCAGCTCTGAGAAATAAAGATGGTTATGTATATGTTCAGACACTATAGCAACAAGAACATCAAATTGGATAGAACAGCTCTACTACCAAGTTAGCACAAATGAAATAAAACATTTGCCTATTTTGAGCGTTTAGCTAGCTGTTGTTACTACTGAATTGAGTCATTCTCTAATATATTCATTCACACACCACTATAAGAGTGGAAATGATTTTATTCCCTTTTTACTTGATGTGAGGCATGCAAAAGCTAAATAACCTGCCCAAGGTCACAGAGAAAGTCCCTTTTGCTTTCTCCTCTCTGTGTCTTACAATACCTGAAATGAAACTCTGCTGATTTATACTGGAGACAGCAGCATCCCCTCTGCTCCTCCTACTCTCTGTCAGTGGGACCATCAGTTCTTTGGGGGGATTGAAACTTAGCTCAAAACTTGGCTCAATACAAGGACCTGTGGGTGTTATCCGGCTGTATTCTCTGAGTCAAATATATGAGCTAATCATGCCTTTTGCCCTTGCACTCTGAAACTATGAGCTCAAGATGCTAACAGCCTGGAAGCATCACATTCTGACTGCCCAGTCCTGGTCTTTGATTGTTGACAATTAAAACAATAGTGATTAAAAATATATATGTACAGAAAAACAATACTTTCACTACAACATGCAAGGCTTAAATGAGACACATTTGCCTTTGCCTCCCTCCACAAATAATCTTGGTTACCCATCTCTCTTTTACATTTATGAACAATCTTCTGAGATGACTGACAACGGAGGTAACTGAGATATAATGTGAATCTTCCCACTGTTATCCATTCCAAGACATGCAGCTGAATAAAATTCCGCTCAGTCAGACATAAAATCAAATCAGAGGAGTTCACTCTGAAGAGAAAGAACTAAATTTGAAACAAATAAAGCAGTGCATAATTCACTTTTAATGGGATAAGTTCCTAAAACCACACTAATCATAATCCTAACAAGGTAATACATTACACTGCGAGTTTGCCACATCACTGTTCAGTATGCAGTAGAGCAGTAGAGCTTCAGTCACGTGAGGGATTTGCCCCACATACAAAGTGAGCGAGTTTGGTTTTTTTTTTTCAGCTGGGATTTGTTCAGCAGAGCACTTCTGTTTATTAGTAATTATACCTTATGGCTATACAACACATTTTGCTCATACCACATGTGTTCACAAAGACCTTCCACCTGTCACTGAAATCCCTTGGTTAACACACAACATATTTCTCCACAAAGCCCTGCATTATTACTCAATGGTTTAGAAAAGAACAAAAAAATGCTGTATCTTTCAATTGCACAAATTCAGAAAGAAGCTAGTGACTCAAGCATGGAAGTCGGCTAACCCTGAAGTAACATTTCCTATGTTTGGCAAAAATGCCATTGGATTTTTATTGACAGTAAGTATTCAAGACCTTGGTTTTGGATCTGATTTTAAAGACAGCATTTTTCATCAGCACAGCAGCTCGCAACTGTGAGAATGCCCAAGTTAAAGGAGAAAGTATGACCACCTGCTTTGCAGCTACTCTTAAAAGTCTCAGGATGTTCACACTTATTTGGTGTATGAGAGCTGGTAGGTTATAGCCCAAGATGCTGTGGCTACACGGCATAAGTAAATCAGAAATAAGAAAAAAGTTTAATAATTTCTGTAACATGGGACATCTTTCTACACCTTTATTAAAGTGTTCAACTCTGAAAACTCATTCTAAAAAAAACAACATTCATCATGTTGCATATTCAATACCTCTCAGTAAATGTCTGATACAAAAAATGTGTCCCGCTGACAGTTAAGAAAGACATTTTTGTATGGGATTTTAGAGTCAAGCTGGGTTCTTCCTGTACTGTCAGCAATCAAAATTTTCTGACTGAAACGTAGCGAATCATTCTTTTAATCACATAGCATGGATTGTAGCATGTTTTTACAGCTGCATCATTTTTAAAGAACTAACAGGTGAGAAACAGTGAAAAAGCTAGTAAAAAGGATATGATCAAATACACATCAAGAGCAGCTGAAGTAAGCAGATGCTTTTCTACATGAATCTGCGTACTGTGATCCTTACTTAGCAAAAATTTCCATTTATATAACCAGCTCATCCTGAAACATTGTTCCCTGCATAAACCAGCTTTTATTTAAAAGACCATTTGCAAAAAAAAAAAAAGTAATAGTCAGAAGACAGAACTACTGTGCATACAATACAAATGTAATTATTTTTTCCTTATATAAACATCATGGCTCTGCACGAGGATGCAGCAAGGTGAACACCCTACAAATCAAACTGCAGGTTGCTGACACTGGGCTCAACCATTTCCAGGTGTGGGTTATTTCTAAATTCCAAAGGTGCTTTTAACACTCAATATTCAGTCCACACAGTTTTTTGCACTCCATTTTACTGCTACACTTTGATGTGAGGGAATTTAAGTTACATAATATGCACACACAGAAATCGTAGACACAGACACTCGCAAGCTTCACCTTCAACAAATATGTTGCCAGCATGATGGCCGCACACACTTATAATGGTTATGTATGGCAAGCAAGAGATTAAGATCATTTTAAAACAGTACACGTAATGGCTATGCCCTTGTCACAGGGCAAGATGTAGATGAGGACGACTGAGAGTGAGGAGGTGCAACTTATGCAGAAAACTAGTAAGTTTGTATCCCTCAGCTCCTGCAGCCTCTGAGTCTGAATACAGGGGATGTTATGCCGACTAGGCACAGGCCAGGTCGTCAGCAATTCCCCCGATCCTGCAAATGAGCAGAGACTGACTGAACTGAACTGAGCTGACTTCCAGGAGAGACCAATAAAAAAAAGATGTTGAATGCCTTTAAGCATGAGGGGACTTACCGGGATTTAAAAAAAGAAAAGAAAAAAAAAAAAGGAATGATCAGATCTTATGGGAGAGCAGTGCCTTATACATATAAGTGGCTGTTATATTGAACAGACAGCAAACTCACTAAGCAAGACGAATTATATTGAGGGGACAAAAATTAAAAATTCCAGAAATGGGAGCTAAATTGCTGCTGTTTCTCATGCTTCTCATAATGATAAATTTCAGTCAGGATCAAACCCTATACTCTCTATTGAATAAGGATACACTGCCCAGAAGGGGGCCTGGTGAAGCAACCCTCCTCGTGCGTACAGCTCAGCTCCCTCCAGAAAGTTAACATTACTGCTCTCCGTTCATTTCCTTCTGCTGGAGGTGTTTCTCAGGCTTGCTCCTTCACCAGAGGAGTTTGGAACATGATAGCATCAGTTTCAAAAGTTACTAGAGAGCATTTTGCTTTAATGAGTATCAGAGCACTTCACAAAACAGGTATTATCATCATACCATGTTACATGTATATAGGAAAACCAGTCCAAAGAACAATAAAATGACTCATGCAAGGGTATCCAGACACTGAGCAGAAGCAGCTCAGCTAGTACACTTGGCTTGCAAGCCCTACGCCGACGACCAGCAGGACATACAGCCCTTTGAGGAAATGAGCTGGGGGATGTCCTCCATCTCTGGCTACCTCTCCTTACCCACGCCCTGCTATGGAAGAGCCCTATTTCAGTCATTGTGGACAACTCAAAAACACTGTGGCAAACCAGAGGAGAGCTCAGAAATGTTGATGGTGAAGCCCTGAACAGAATGTGGAGAGTGATATTTTTGGCCTTTTCTTTACCACCAATCTCACTGAGGGAGACCTTCATTTCAGCATTGTTGCACAGGAAATCGGTGCCTGAATTAAGGATGCAAAGGATCTCATTATCAATTCTAGATATAATAATTAAATTTCATATAGCCAAACTCTGACTTAAATCTAGGAAAATAATTAAAAAAACGTAGAGTTGCCACAGAAGGACTGCTGCATAGACAGAAAGATTGTGCCAATGGCTCATATAGTAACATAGGCTCAAATACCTATTATTTCAAAGATTTTCTTAGACAGGCAACTTAGTACCTCTATACCTCAGTTGTTCACTTCTAAATAAGGATAATAGCTAAATGGGAGCACACTAAGGATAAGGCAAGATACGCAATAGAGACTATCAAAATCTAACAGAATTGGGTTTGTGCATGGGTAAAGCACAGCAAATTTGAAGCTATTTTTGCTACATTTCATGTAAGCTAACAAACTATTTCACTGACAGCATTTCAGTGCTATGCAACAAAGATTACATTTTTCCAAGGAAAGGCACAATACACCATACATTACCTTCAAACGAAATTGCAGATCTACTTTTTCCTACGAAACAATAAAGAAAGAGAGACAAACCCTGCCTTGATAACATCTGGTGAGCTGCTTCTCGAGACAGCAGGAGCTTCAGGTGACATTCTACTCTCCATTGAGTGATACCCAACATAGGTATCAAGACTATTACAGTATTTAAGACCAAGATGTTAAAATCATACCTAGAGCTGGCAAACAGCAGCTGTCCCTACAGTCACCAAAGAGAAGGAGACAAATTTCCCAGTTTTACACCTATGGTTGAAGCCCAAAGACAGTCCTTTTTTGTTATATTTGATAGCAATGCTTGCACTACAGGAATATAGTCTCTCCTTGATTCTACAACATAAATCTTGTTGGTATCACTGGGGTTAAGGGACATCTGATACAGTTAAAAAAAAGATAAGCTATCACAAAAATTACTTTTTGGCAAAGCTCAGCACAAAGACCTTGAAGGCAAACATGGCCCAGACAGCAACATACCTAAATCACACAAACTCTGTAGGATTCCTTCTGCCAAAAGCCAAGCTAAGCACAAATGGAATCAAACAAGGATTTTCCTTCATGTCCTGGTCATAACAGGCATGTTTAAAAGGACAAAAAAGCCTTTCCAAATGCCTAACACTGACATGAAGACTAATCTATGACACGAATAAACTAAAGTAAACCTTCAATTTTATTTTCCAGAGTTGTCCAGGTATCAGTAGCCAGGATATAAAAATCAACTAATCAGATGCTATTTGTTCACTTTCAGTGAGTCAGTGCTGCCACCTAAAGCTATCTAAGGGGCATGCAAAAGAAATTCAAAGTCATGCATCTAAATAACATTCAGGAAGCACATCTGAGCAGACAGAGAATGCAGGGTAAGTCAAACACGTTAATATGATACAACAAAATAATGATGCTGCAGTACCTGAAGGAGCAATTCTTTCTCTATCACTTCACCTGTCTTGCTGATAAGCTGCTTCTGTAGTCTCTGTATTTTCTGAATCAGCTCATAGGTACTTGGGTCACTGGCCTAGACAAGAGCAAAGCAGTCTCAAAAATTATACAACAGGTTAGTGTTTCTTGCTTGCAAATGAAAACCATAATATCTAAGTGTCCAAAAGTGACAAATATAAAAGGGGGAGGGGGTGTGTGTGCTGGAGGTCTTTGAAATGGCATTTATACAAATGTCCTGAAACTGGAATCTCTGCCTCTCGAAGATCAGTTGGAGCATGTTCAAGTTTAACACTGTTACCTTCATCAATCCTCCTCAAAATAACTAATATAAATAGGAGTCCTTCAGAGCTTAACCCCCAAACCAAAAAAGATTGGTAAAACCATGTGACAGGGAAGGAAAAGGAGGTTAGTATATCACTTTTAGCAGAAACTGAAACTGCCCACTGACATATGAAGAGCAGTGCAAGTACTTCCCACTGTTTTAAGAACTTCAAACAGTGTCAATTGAGTTTTAAGGCGAGGAAGATTTTTCTCTTGAACAGAAGAAAGAGTAACTCCAATATAGTCTTTTGAAACAGGTTGAGAAGTTAAGACCAGGAGCTAGTAGATGTCTGTCCTTCTTCCCTTTTCATTCTTTTGTCAGAGATTGCATCTGGAGGAAGCTCTAAGGAGCAAACAAATAATTCTATGAGGAGCAGCCAGCAAAGCTTACTTTCCCACCAATTTGTATCTTCTTGTTGGATCCTTTAATGAGGAGCAAACTCTGACTGAAGCTCTTCCCTACTCAGGGATTCACAACACCTCTCTCCCACGTGGTTTCTCCTCTCTCATGTGGTGTCTCTGGTGGCTCATAAGGATTAAACTCACGCTGCAGTAAAGGCTCCAATAAAGTCCCGCTCTATGCATGTTTGCTTGAGCTTATAAGGAACTTGGTATCTCATGGCTCTTAATCCTTTCTCTGATTTTATCTAAATTGACTAATCGATTCAACTGTAACTGGGACACTAACACAGATACGCATGCAGTGCTCACAACACAACACCATTTCCTGAGAAACCAGGCTAAAAAGTAGTTCAGTCCCCATGACCCACTTAGTCCTTGATTTTTTTATAGCACTGCCCAAACATGGTGCCAATTTGTGACAAGTGTAGTGATATGAGGGTGTTCGTTCATTAGGAATTGAACCAAAACCCCATAAGGATTACTTCATATGGATCTTGCCATCTGCTTGGCCTTTCTGTGTTCCAAATACAAACCAGTGACCTAGGAAGGAAAGACGTCATTTCCCATTATCAACCTATTCATACATTCATTTTCCCAGCATTGGATGTTTTGACTGGCCTGATTTTTCCTTTGTTACAAGGTGCTGCTGGAGATTGTACCTAGATGTCTTTAGCCTCGTTCAGCATCCTGCATTTTATCTCCCTTCCATGAGAAAAGCTAAGCACACCGTTCAGCTTTAAGCTCAGCATGGAAAGATCAGAAATTAACTATCATGTTAGTAAGCACAGTCAAAAAATTCAGCTCTGCTTCTGTAGGGACTAGCACGTTATCACTCATTATTAGAGCAGCTAAGCAACCTAGGCTGGCATCAGATCAGAGATCCGCGCAACAGAGAAATCTCAGCTGGCTCTGACTTACTTCGAAAACATCCAGTGATGCCAATTGATGTTCATATATTTGGGCTGTGCTTGACAGATTTTTTTTTATTTTTCCCCTTCATTTTGTGGGTTCAAATAGTGTGAAAATTTAATTTGCTGCTTAAGTAACAGTTGAACTCACATTACCTGGAATGGCTATCTTTGGGAGCCCACCACTGTTTATGTGGAGGCCTCTTCCTTTTCTCACAGATGTAATTCACCTTCTGACTTCATGTCTGTCCATTCACCAGTCTACCTATTCCATGACCCTTTCTAATTCTGGCTTTCTTCCCATATACATCTCTCTAATCGGTGAGGATAGGATTGTATCTTTCCAGTATCATCCTCTTTCTCATCAACCATGTTAAGGAATCACCTTCTTCTAAATTCACCTTATGCATTCTTGTTTCCTTTAGCATTTGACTGGCTTTTTACAAATACCTCTGCAATTTTTCATTGAGAAAGTGACACAAAAATAACACTGATTGCATTGTGCAAGGAAACCATTCAGCAGTTAACCATTCCACTGGTACTATGGAAATTTCAGTCTGCCTGCCCCTCCACATAATTTGCATAACAGTAAACTAAATAGGCTTTGTGCTGTGTCACTGATTGGTAATATGGGCTTTGGGAACTTGAAATGCTGAGACATCACCTCTAATTTTCTCCATCTGTGAACATTCAAGGGATTCTCCAGTTCTTCTTCCAAAATTTTGCACCGAGTCTGTTCCCTTAATAGTTCCTTCCGCATGTGATGAACCTCCTGTCTTAAGACCAGCATAAAGCAAAAATTAAAAACCACACCAAACCAACATCAGTGTGACCAAGGCACTAATAAACATTAACAAACCATTCTCCCATACACTGCAGCACTGGCAAAGCAACTCTTGTGATTAATAGCCGACACCGATACCACTATACAGGTGGAACCATAAGATAACACAGTTAGACCTCTTCACTCAGTTTAGTAAGAATGGCTCAAAAAAGGGACTTTTCATCAGTTCTTGGGGCATCTACTCCACAGTCTACTGGATCTCACTGCTCACATCTTCCCATGTACATTAAGGCCAGAAGGACAGTTAATTCACCTAGAGTAACCTACAAATCAGTTATGGAGTCATACCCAGTTACGCCTGTATTGAATCTGACAGCCTGTGTTTGAAAGAAGGTTTTAAATCTACATGGCTCACACAATCCAGTAAATAAAACATACTCTTGGACCTAAGTATGATGGACACTGTTCTTTAGAGAACCCAGGTTTGATTTCTTTTACTCTTACTACCTCTTCTCAAGCAATTTCAGGGGTGATTTGTTGCTGAACTTAAAATTAATTGAGCACTCCCAAGATGCTTTGATAACTATGCTCCTATGGTGGGGATGGGGGGGTCAAGGGGCAGGAAAAAAAAGGCACATTCCACAATGGTTCAACCCTTATCACTTTGGTGGGTGGATCCTGTAAGTTCTCCAAGGGGAAAGGGGGTGGAGGATCACCATGTGCCTACTCCCCCTGCTAAGCTCAGAGTTGCATTTAGCTCACTAGAGAGAAAAAGGCCTTTTTTTTAACTGTGAAGTTGGACAACGTTATGAAAGAAGGAAAAAACCCACATCTCCAATTGGCAAATCAAGAAAGCTAATTAGCAGCACAAGTGATAAATGGAGTCTTTCGACAGGCAGTTTTCATGATGGTTTTGGACTTCATTAAAGTACGTGATTGCTGCTGCAGTTAGCAAGAATTGATCCACCCATCATGGCATGCATCACACGATACTTCAATATCGTCACTGAGTTTCAATACAGTAACAGACTTTCGGCTGAATGCATTTGGGCAGCAAGTTCAAATCCTATTCCTGTCTGCAGTCAGTCGATGAAAACTGCAATTGCTAATATTTTGTGCCCAGTTCTCTCTTCTGTTACATCAAATCAAACTGGCATAATTCCACTGGAGTCAATGGGTCTGACCACGGATTAAAGCTAATTTGTGCCTGTGAAAGCCATGGAATTATACTGATACAGTTAAGCTAAAGATCTCACCCAAAACTGTGGTAACTACATAGAATTAGTATGATGGTTATCTGCTAAAAACATAGCTGCCTCTGCTTACAAACCAAGACTGATTCTGTAGAAAATGACAATAGTTTCCCATCAGCAAAGAATACACCTCAAATGCTGTAGGGTTAAAAAAAAGAAGGGAAGCATTAAGCCAGAGAAGGATGAGATAAATCAGGCTGGGGCTATTAAACTCCTCTTTTAAAGAAACACAACCTTCAATGAAAATTTAACTAAATCTTTCTCAGAGAGCAAGTCTACATATAAATCTGGAAGGAGAGAGCTCTGAAAATGTGCAGGGGTTTGTTATAAATATGTCAAATGTTCCCCATCCTCCGTGGATTGCCTAATAAAAAGCAGTTCCACTAATTCGGGCCTTGGGTACCACTAAGTAGCTCACTGAACTATGAACACCTTTTCTGCTGCTGTCTGTCAAGTTTATTCTGTAGGCAGTAACTCATAGCACAAGGGGAAATAGGGAAACTATTTCAACTTTGGCCAAGATGTCTTTTTTCCTCCTTTCCTCCTTCTTGTATTTTAATTTTCTTGATTGCTGATAAGTTGTTCTGTGAATTTAATCCAGTCTGTGTTTGAGGTCAAACCAAATGATCTCCTTCTCCAAGGTATGCTGTTTGTTGACACAAATCTTTATCACGCATAAAACATCTTTTCTGTCTCAAACACAGAATCATGGATGCAGTCACTATGGAAATGTATTCAAGCAGTTTTTCTACCTGAGCTCCTCCACATTAGCCATACTCTTGCCAAGTATCCCCTTCTCACGCCGAAGTTTTTTGATCTCCAACTTGAGAAGTCGGATATCTTCCATTCTCTGTCGGTATTGGGTTTCACCCTTGTTTAAGATGGACTGCTGGATTTTTATCTTTTCATAGAGCAGAGCCACTTCATCATTGCGCCGAACAAGCTGGGACCCTAGGATATCTCTCTCATTGATAACCTAAGGACACAGGGCAAAGCAATAGTCTCAGTTACAGTTTCTCAGTACAATCCCAAAGTATCGTGACTATATTTGCATCAGTCAAAATCATGTGAATTAAGAGGTTTCACTGTTATTAGTGAAAGAACTATGGCAAGGGCCTAATAGTTTCCCCAGGGTTCAGTCACCTGAATAGTACAAACCACGTATTCCATTCACATGTCCGTATCAACATTTTTGTTTCAATGGCACTATAAAGCTTTAGTAGTACCACATTTACAGTAGCTGAGGATCTTGATCTTAAAAATACACTGGACAAATGAGAGAACAGAATGCAGCGTGTTGGAAAAACCAAATTAGAGAATCCTACCTGGTCAATTTCCTTTTTCTGCTTCAGCCTCTCAGCATCAGCTTCAGCAATGATTTTTAGGAGTTTTCTCTCTTCTGCCTCCTGATTTTCTATAAAGCGTTTGGTTTCCAGAGCCTGTTTTTTCATCTTAAGCAGTTCAGCCTGATGGAGTCAAAGAATATAGGTATACTGTGCTTAGTAACAACTTCCCATTACACAAACCTGGGATTAAGAGTTAGGATTTTAATATAATCTCATACATTCTTTTAGTTTCCTGAGAGATACATATTTTGTTAGTTTTTGAGAACAAATCACTAAGACAAGCAAGCATGAAGACCCATAAAGAAATGTTGTAAAGAGTATTTTAATATTGTTGTGTTATACACAATAGAAATTTGGATGGTTTTTATCTATGTCAATGGTTCAAATTGTAATTCAGAGGCACCTCATTTAATAAAAATTTAAAAAAAATTAAATAGGTCATATTTGGAAAGCTTTTCAATGGAGTTGTTATGTTATGAAAATCTAGCAGACATAAGTTCAAAGCCAGGCTGGGATGTGAGAAAAGATAGCTCACCTTGCTGGAAAGGGCAACAATCTATGCTATGTAATACAAATTAGCATCAACTCAGGATAGCCAGAATTCGTGGAAAAGATGGCAACCAGGCATGGAAGAGCAAAATCAAAGAGCTTTAGCACTTTTTTAGTGGATGTGTAGATGAGGAAGACTGGGAAAAGAGGGGCTGTCCCTAAGTGCAGGAGAAGTAATGCATTGTTACAGTGATTGCACATCACTAACATAAACTAACACTGGAATCTGCCCAATAATTCTATCCTATTGTCATGAACTCTATAATTCAAGGCATGCATGTAGATAAAAACTAATAAGGTCTTCCTGGATTATTAGAAATTTCTATCATTGCTAGGCAGGTAGTTAGAGCCAAGATGGAACTAGCTCAGTACAGTCCATTTTCACAGATATGAAAACTTTCAAGCCTTGACTCAAAGACTGCCACAACACTGACCCTTATAAAGGATGATGTTCAAACTGCCTTTTCAGAAAGAACATCATCCAGTGCTGAAAGAATGAAGCTGTGATGAAGGCTGCACCTGCAAAAACATTGATTTAAGACAGAGAGAGTTCCATCGTCATAATAAAATAGCTTGTTCCATTCTTATTTTCTTTAATAAAATTCTCATTTTCCCATATGTGCAACATTCATATCTCTCTTACTCAGTGTTGGATGTTCATCAGAATCCATCAGCTGAATAAAAATGCAAGCCACTTCATATTGAAATGCAATCAACACTGTGCAAAAGCTGTCTACAAATGTAAAACTGCTCATGCATTTGGCATTGCTGGATAATATTTTTTTAATATATCAAAACTCTATGTTCCCCTTATGTCAGAAAAAATATGAGATGTAAACAAGAAGTGGTATTAGATGTTGGCAGCAAGCATTCATATAAACAAATCTCCTCACTGGAATGCATTAAGTTAAAATAAATCTGAAGTGCCTTGTACAGTAAAGAACATAAATACTTTAAGCCCCACAAAGGCCCCACAAACTAACAGGACTTTCAGTGAGATTAAATATGCTAAAAACTACAGTATGAGGGTCTGTGTACATTAGCTAAGAGAAAAGGAAATGAATAAACACAGTCACTGTGCAAGCAGAAAAATGGTCAGGTCTGAAACTGTTGTAAATCAGCACAGCTCATTTGAAGTTGGTTCAGAGAGTTTGTAAGAACGGAAGAACAGTCAGCAAGAAAGAAGAATTTCTATGGGACCTATGCCAATATCTCAAACCAAATTCAAACCAAATCTTGTTTAGATTCTGAAATATTAGGGTAAGTGAAGAGGGTTTTTTATTTGTTCTAGAGGAAAATATGAATTTTACAACAGGTATAACTGGGGCTGGACACAGAATGCTGAAACAACAAAAAGTCAGAGGTTTTACATCCAGATTTCTAGAAAATGCTAAAAAAAAAAAAAAGACACGCACGAACATCTACAAAAATATACAAAAGCACTTGACAGCAGCTCAAACCTGGAAGGCCATAGTTCCTACAGCTTTCACATATGTATTTTTCAACATTTGGACGCTTTGTCAAACAAGTCTGATCCACAAGCCTGTATGAAGGCCAACTAAAATCAAAAGATGGCATGGGACTGGCTTTAATGGAGCTTGGATCAGGCGTCCTCCATTTCATTTACCGTGATTATACATTTTTAAGACTTTTATGCCAGCTGAGGCAAGCACACATCCAACGTCTGTATAATCTCATTCCTATGAATTTCAGTCCTCCATGCTTTAGAGCATTCTTTAAACTGATTTCCCAGGAACAGCTTGCTTCCTTCACATCATTGCAAACAGGACAAATTGAAGCTGGCTTGCTACACAAATAATTGGGTTCTTTTGTGCCTGTGTCAATCAGCTCCCTCTTTGAATTCTCTGCTTTAGTATTCAGCAGAGACACTCAGGTAGAAGACCACAATGCCCTGAAGCTAGTCAGTAATGTGATATCATTGTATGGACATATTTGCTAGTGAATAATTGAGTGGGTAAACCATGTAGCAATCATATGTTTGTCAAATGGATGGCAGAGAGTTCTGAGGTGATGAGACAGAACTGGGGACTAGTTAAGGCAGTAAGCTGCACACCGGAAATGAGATGCTGTTTGACTTCTCCATCACTGATAGAACAACTCTGAGACAGACCAGGTATAAGAACACGAATCCATTACCTTTTTACAAAGCTCTATTGACATCTTGTCATAACTGTAATGTGCTGAGAGGGGCTGAAAACTCAAGGAGTCATTGCAGCATAGCAATAAACTGACAAAAGAAAACATTGCGGAAAGTGGCAGGGGACTTTAGTTTTTGGAAGGTGGTGTTTGTTTCCTGGTTTTGGCTTTTTTCTAGTGCTTAGTGAAGAGAAAAAATAAGCTGCTGTGGACACTAAGTCCTTAAATCTTTTAAGAGCACAGCAAATTGGGTTGAGATATCACCACAAATCTAATAGCTTATCTAAGGATGGGCTGCAGCCAGTGCTGAGAAGAAGAACCAGAGCTTCAAGCTCAGATTTCCTTTGGTTTAAAACAGATTCTTGCTGCTTTATACCACAATATTAAAATAACTTTCTGTGCAGAGGGACCTACTAAAAGGCACTGCCTAACTCCCAGAAGACTAATGCTTGCTAGTCACACAGAAATACAAGATTGTGAAGTGTAATATAATGGGGGTTTGCACTTAAAAACAGCAGAGAGAAAAAAAATTTTTAAAAATAAAAACTTGAATTATAAGGGTCTATATTAAAAAGTTTGCTAGAATGAGACTATCCCCAAAACCCACATTTCTGCAAGCAAAATTGAACCTTTTAGTAAAACTATTCAGTCGCCAAGAGATTTAAAGCTTCCACCAGACAACCCAGGACCTTTCTGATTATAATTATAGGCAGAGATTAAATTTGTCAGATACATGGAAGATTTGTGTAACTAATACCTCTAAAGGGTACTGAGATCTTGTGCTTCAATTACAGAATATTTTATTAAAATACAGCAAAACTACCACCACAGACAAGGAACATGATGCAGTCTGTGAAATCATGGCAACCATCCTTTGTAACAAGGCGTATGTGTAAAGGCTCTTACTTTCAATGATTCCTTCTCCTTCTCTGTTCGCTGATGTTCCAGTTGTGCTTTCACAAGGGCTGCTTCTTTGTCTGTGATCTCCTCTTTCAGCTGATCCACCTGATGTGTCACAGTTTTCAGTTTCTTCTTCATTTCTGCTATCTCATCCTAATAGGACAGGAAGTGTGAACACAAAGAGGGATCAAAAAAGAGCAAGTTTGTGCTTGGGAGTTCAGGATATTTTGGTGTTGGAAAATGTAACCACAGTGTTTGAGAGAAGATCTGTTGTATGTACCACAAGACATTACTTTTTAATCCAACACAACAAAACAGTTTCATTAAATGACAATTTTTTGTTTATGCCAGCATGACATTGCAGTAAAAAGAGCCTTTAAAAGATACATTGACAAAAATAATGATTATCAATTATGAGTGTAATATGCCATTTAATTTAAAGTGCTGGACACAGGGTAAGAACTAGCAGTCAATCCAAATTAATAAGATTCTGATCCTACCCATCTGTTTTCATGCTTCTAGTAATGTGTTTTTCAATAAGGTTGTATGCAGTTGGGCACAAATGTTTGGAGAGAAGCTGGTTTTGTGCAAATGAACATATCCATGAGTAAGATACCTATATGCCTGCAAGGGACTATAGGAAATGCTTATCTCCATTTTGCCTGTGTGATAGCTTGCACATAGGTGCAAGGGGGAAAAGAGTGTGCTCAGAGATTGAGAAGCCCCTGGTATGAGAATATTTAGCATGTATTTTAAGCTCAAAACACAGAGCAAAATGCCTGGTAGCACTGCAGAGAGATCAGGTCACTAGGACCACTTCTACTCAAAGCACAGAGGTGCCTGCCCATACAAAATTAAGAAACTGTTTCAACTCATTGCAGTGATGGCACATGTTGTGACATGAAATGGAAGCTAATAAATTCAGTGCTTCGACAGACATGCTCTTCTGGATCTAACGAAAGTAGCTTTAGAAGCTATTACTCCTCTTGCAGAGGCTGCCACCTCACAGAGAAGACATCATAACCTTTCATGTGAATACATTGTTTCAGTACAAAACCAGGGTAGCTTAGAGCTCTTTCAGCACTGTCCACCGTAAGTGTGGATTTACTTGACAAATGAGTGATGTTTTCTTGCATGAAATGCTTAACATAGTTAAGCAAGATCTTGAGTCATGGCAGTCTTCACAAACAGTACTGAGAAAGTACTGATTAGTAGTCTGACAGCCCTCAAAAACAAAATCTGTGGATTCCGCACTTATTTGGCAAATTAAATGAACCAGAAATAAATGTAGCGATATGCCACTAGGCCTACCTGTTTGCATGTTCAGTCACTCCTGTGAATGCAAAAGTCATATTAAAAGCTGTCTTTGCTAAAGAGCCTATAAATCTCTTCAATATTGTAAAATATGAGAGGGATTTAAAATCTGGTGCCCAGACATATACCCAAATACATTCCTAATTCTGTATTTAATGAAGAACAGTAAGAACACACAATTTTTGCAAACAGATCTCCTAATCAGCTTGCTTAAACAAATGAGCTCCTAACACCAAAAGAAACCCCAAGGATGAAAGCATCAGATATTTATTTCATATTAACAGACTGCCAGCATGTCTTTTCCAAGAGATTTTACTGAGCTGAACATTATGGTACTCTGGAGACCACTAGCAAGGTGGGCAACGGGGTGTCTTTCCACATTAAGCAATCCAAAAATACTTACATCTAGCTTTATTTAAACAAGCTTGTGCAAATATGTTTTACTTCCCAAAAGGAAAAAGCATTTACCATAATTTGTAACACAACCCTCTTTTTTTTTTTTTGTCTTTCATGGCTGACTGACCTGTTACTGAACTATGAATGGCTATTTTTTCACTGCTACACATAATATTGCCTTTGCCAAAAGATCTTTTGGGGTCAGCTATCTTCTCACACAGGACCTGCTAAAAAAGTTTTATGGTAAGCCAAGTAAGCTATTAAAGTCTAAACACCAGCCTCTAACAACTGGAACCATGAACAGCATTGTGTATACCACCATATAACATTCAAAACCTGAAAAGGCTGATGAGTTCATTGCTTCATTTTGTAACTCAGCACACAGATGCCACTTCTTTATAAGTAAGGAAATTTATGTTGTCTATTAAAAAAAAAATAAAAACCATCAGTGTTGCAATTTTTCACCCTTATCTCTCCTGAGAGATTGTTTGGGAGCAGTGAGAATCCCAAGACCGCGTCCACTGATGAGGGGCAGACAAAGGTCAAGTAAAGTGTCCCACATAAATGGCAAAATGGTTCATTCCTAATCAAATTCAGCACACAGTTGGATAGGAACTTGGACAGTTCATTCCCATCTGCTTCTCAAGCAAAGCACCTACCTATTCAAACCAGGGTATAAATTTGTAATCTACTATATACGTTTATCTGATAATCCTTATTCTGAAATAACCCAAGGCTGTAAATCACAGCTATTGAAGTAGCTAATCAAGCTACTCTGCCGATTGCAATAGGATTTGTGTAGTATTTTAGATCTTTACATGGGAATAATAGAATGTATCCTTAAGTGATCTGTTCTCTTCCTCTAGCATTGTTAGTGAGATCCCCAAGGAAGAAATGAATGGAGAGAATCATTATCTGAGGAAAATGACACTCCCTGAAAGGAACAAGCGAGGTGGAAGCGTTAAGTTCCATCAGAAACTTCCACTTCAGCTGGGAAAGTGTTCCCTCTGCTTTCTAAATCGATTCACAGTAATGTGCATACGTATTCAGGGCTAAGGAGGCAATCTTATGCCCCTTATACCCTATTTCCGATGCATGCAGACAATTCCTAAAGGGATAAAACAGAGTGGAGCCAGGATGGAAAATAAAAAGTTTCTTCTTTGATAGGGTTTTATTATTCCATAGCTCCAGTGTACCGTGATTCTATGTGTGGTCTGAAGCAGGGATATTGCCACGTGATGACTGTGGACTCCTATTTCCAGCCTAAATACAAACTGTCCAGATAAAATGTCAGGGACCTAAAACATTCATTTCCCCAAAATACACAGGAATGAAGAAACCACTTCTGCCATTTATCTGGTGAGCTTTCCTTTTAACAAATTAAAATTAGATCAGGAAAAAAAACAACAAGAGCACAGAGAGAAACACAAGGAAAAAAGTATCCTTCTACCTTAGCTTCAATCAGATTTTTACTGTACAGGTTCCTCTCTGTTCTCACAGCTTCACAGCGGTTTTGTTGCCATTTTAATTTAATCGCAGACTCTTCTATTTTTTTCTCATAGTCACAGATCTGCATTTCCCGTATTTCAGTATCTTTCAGGTGCTGGAGGACCTGGAGTGGAAAGAAGGAAGTGAACATGATTAAACCATAATCACAAGATTATAAGGATGGGGCAGAGTTTGTGATTTTCTTCTATGATGACAAGTTCAAATCCCCATGATAAGAAGTTTTAGCTAAAGCTAAAAATCACTTCAGTCCAAGTACAAGTTTAACCTTCCTGGATTGCTTATGTGGGACAACATTTTATTTTAACCTGATACCCAGGTTTTGTTCAAGACTAAAACTTATAGATGTGCACATATGTAATTTAAAAACAAGCTACTGAAAATATTGCCACTGAGCAGGTTCAATAAAATCAACATAAACAGCTTTCATCAAGAATATCCTTAGGTTATTTATAGAGCAAAGCTAGCCTTTGTATGTTGTTTTGGAAGTCAGCTGTATGATAAGATGAATAAAAACACATATGTTTTTCCAAGAAGACCTGCATGTACTCTTATATTCTAACAACCCAACTTCTTTTTAATGAACACATGATCACAAACTTTTGATATATAATTACAATAATAAGAAAGTTAGTTAATGTAACTTACACTTGATCTAAACTAGCAGGTAATCACAATTAGTTGCTTCTATGAAGGATTAGAAATAATGATGTGAAGATTACCTAAAGAGCATGAAGTATTGTAGACTGTACAAAGAAGATGATCACATGCAGTACCAATAAACAAAAATACAAAATTTTGTAGACACCTTTATTAAAGTTACCACAATAACAATACATAAGAATTACTACATTAAAGGAGCAAAAATACAAATAGTTGCTAATCATTATGACGGACTTCCTAATTATTTTTTTAAAACGTAAGAACCTTCCTCCTGCTGTACGAAGTTGAAAACCAAGGAGCACAAACAAGCAGTATTCAAACAGAATCCAGCATTACAAAGAAAGAAGATTAAAAGAAATAAAAAGAAAACTAAGGAGTACACACATCAAGAACATATTTTTTCAGGTTCACTGCCCTGGGGAGAAAACAATGCCACCCTTAAAGCTGGGAAAAAGATCAAACATTAAAGAAAAAGCTGAGGAATCACATGGACAAAATCCAGGAGAGAAGTCCATTTACAACTTCATTTCATACCCAGTTCTCCTAACTCTGTTTTTGAAGGTAGCAGTTTGAGCTAAGATTTATGTTCATATGTCAAAGTAGAATAATAAAAAAAAAAAAAAGTTTACATCAAATAGTCAATAACTGCAAAGCTTGAAGTCAACAATGTTGTCCCGTGCTTAGCAGTAAAGCTTTGTGAGGTCTAACTATGGGGCAGGAGCTTAATTAATTGATCATTCTACCAGGTACCTCCAACCAACTTTGAAGATAGGGGATAGCTAAATATAGAAAATTTTATTACAGCAGCAG
>NW_008825155.1:1086933-1090605 GCF_000699105.1 Pygoscelis adeliae | reverse complement strand
CAGCACATATGTAGCTGACTGCAGAGGTTCCCAGGAAGTGCTTACAGTGCAATAGAAAAACACAGTCCCAGTTTATAACCTACTCCTGCCTTTTCCTTTTCTGTTAAAACAACCTGCCAATAGTAATAGCAGGGAGAAGAAATCAGTAAGGCATGTTTTCTATCGGCACTATGGTGATCATAGGCTGGAGCAAGATTTGAAAGTAGGTCACTGCATTTGTAAGTCTTTTACTTGGTTTTGATACACTATAAGTGCAAAAAGCTTGTGGACTAAGTTTTCTGAGTTGTGCCCATAGCCTGGATGCTGACTCTGCTTTTTCAGGAATGATTAAACCCAAATAATTCTCCTTTATAAATACAGACAAGATACATGCAACGTTTCCCAACAGAGCCCTGTGGGCGGCTGAGCATCCTCAATTCTGATCGAGTTGATAGCACACTACACCTCTCAGATTTGGCAATGAGGGGCCAAAGCTAAGCAGAAAGTATTAGATATTCATAGTTTTCTTCTGTACCCTCACAGTTTTTTTATCTGTACACTTAACTATCATCTACTGTTGGTTACCTGTTTAGTTCAGTGAACCTACTCAAGATCTCAGAAATGGTGCCATCCTTATTTGCTTACTTTTATTTAACCACTCCTAGAAGTGCTGCCATGGTCTAAATGATATGCCTGTTGAGCATTAGGTTTTCCAAAAGATTATGCAAATTTAAAAAAGGACGTATGTTTTTTAATTTTCCTGGATATGTTGTTAAACTGTAAACTTAACATTGTAAATGGCTTTTTTTGAAAAAACAACATATTAGAGACTGTTTTTGTGACCTCTCATAAGGTGCAGTCAGGGAACACTTCAGGTAAGACTGAAGGGTATACTTCACTGCTTCCTTTTCAGCAGCCTAAACCTTCCTCAGGGAAACTAAGATTTCATAATCTAAGAATTTCAATTCAAAAAAGAAATATTCTACTAACACTTGTAGCTCAGTAATACAGGCTACACAACAAAGAGCAAAGAGCCAGATTTTTTTCTCTTTTTTGCTGGCTAATCTAGAAGACAGACTATTCAACAAGTGACACTGGCTTAAAAATGGTACGAATGAGCAGTCAGCCAGGCCAATAATTAGAAGAGCAAGTCTAGCATGAATTCTCACCACTAAAATCTTTTACGGCTGTGGATATAACTTTGCTGACTCTGTTCATCAGTTACTCAGTAGTAAATGATGATTTTGAAAGAGGAATTCTGCAGCTCTATAGATTCTGTTCTGCTGTAAATAACCAGACAGCTTTCAGAGCCAGCACGGCTCTGTCTGCCTTGCAGGAGTTCCAAGAAGTCTTTGGACTAGATGGGTTTGGCTCTTTACCAGCTCTTACACAATTCAGAAGGTGTGCAGCAAGCTCCTTCAGAGCTGGCTTGATGGTAAAAGGTGACAGAAGAGCATTCACTGGCCATATGATTACTGCCCATCAATAGCTCATTCCCCACCAGCTGTGAAATGGCTCCTGTAATTTTGCCACAGTTTCTCAAGTTACCCATCTGCATGGGTCAAACAGTGAACCTAAATATTACCTAGTGGATATAATAATCCTGATCCTATGTCCTGCTTCTACCCTGTGTTTTGCCCTGTCTTATCCTTCCAAACAATGAGTAATCTCATGTAAGGAACCTCTGCAGGGACAAGACTATTGTCTCACATACTCCTGTGCTCAGAACTGCTCTTGCTGCTCTTCACCTGCAAGCTGAGTCAGGAATTGCCCCTTTAGTGAACCACAGAAGCATGCAAGTCCTTCGGAAATTTGCAATCACAATGCAGGCATCATTATACAAACAGCTCAAGTGTCATAACCCATTTACTGAGGCTCTGCCTTATAAGAAGTGACAGAAAATTTGCACCCGAAGTGGCAGGGGAAAAAAAGAAAAAGTAAACAAGCAAACATTTGTCATTTTCACCCTCAAAATATTGTGAGCTACCCTAATCAGAATTGAAAGCAAGAGCCTTGTAGTTCTGAGTGTTATGAATTACTCCCTGGCCCTAGTTTACAATGTTCTTAACTCATATCTATACTGTTAGAAATGCACTATGAGGGAAAGATGCAAAATATGACTTTGTAACAAAGACAAATCTCACTTTCGAGGAATATTATTCCAAGGAAATGACAAAAGGTATTCCAGACAAGAGAGCGTATACCATTCAAAAAATGATTTAAAAGCCCCTGGTCACATGAAGTTGGAAAGGATAATTTTAAAGTGAAAAGATAGGAAATAACTTGTGGGTTGAAACAGCTTGAAAGCTAATCCCAGTAAATCAATGAGCTTCTTGGAGGGCCCTTCAATGTGATCTTCAGCAACTAATGGAACATGTTACAACTATGTTCTTGAGTATATCATCAGGAATAAAGTTGTACATAATAATAGGCAGCAGGTAACACAAATTTTATGCAGTGTTTCTCTGCAGCTGTTCCTGGAAAATTTCTGTTTTGCAGACTAGCTTGCACATGTTCAGATGTTTTCACATACTGGGAGTAATCCTTCCAAATGCTAAGTCTCTTACAAAGATGTCGAGCACTGTCAGCTCTCACTGGCCTCAATTTGAGGACACCAGTAGTATGCAAGATAAGGTCCTTTGCAGATAAGACAGAACAATCAAAGAGAAATTTCCCACTGCATATGAAAGTTTCAATTGTGGGACTCAAGAATAAGAAGTCAGAGGCCTTGGTTTGAACTCCAGCCCCAGTTTCATTTCCCAAATGATCGCTGAGTAAGAGAAATACATAGCTGTACTCCAAGTCTCTCACAGAATACACACCCATTGATGAGGTTCCCCCAGAGAGACCTGAAACAGTAGCGGGCAATATGCACTGACAAGAAGAAATCTTTGTAAGCTGCATGAAGACCACTGATCTAAGCTTCCTCCCACTGGCACATTAGGAAACGAATATATCATCTTTACAGTTTTGAGAATAAGACAGGAAAGGACCATGTGCACAAAAAGCTGTTCCTACCTTCTGTTTGAGCTCACTGGTTTCATTGATGAAACAATCTCTCTCCTTCTCCAATTGGTAAATAATCTTCCTTTGTTTCTGAGCTTCATTCTTATAATTTTGGATTTCTTCTTCCAAGTTCTTCTTCGATTGTTCATGGAGCTTCACCAAATTTATCTGCTTCTGAGTGGCACTGGTAGCCTTGACCAAGTTCTACATGGAACACAAAATAATGACTCTTGAGCTGAAAAGGCAATACTGCCACCACGATGATAAAAACATGCCATTGTCTAAGTGGATTATAGACTTCCCAATGTTATTACCCCTTATCTAATTTGTTCAGTTGAAATACTTGAGCCTCAAATCTGATTTTAAAAAAATCTCTAACAGAGCTACTAAATAGTGCATTTTCTGATTTGAAGTTAAAACACTACTGCCTGCATTACAAAAAAATGGATAGCATTGTTTACAAGTGGATATAACTAATGACTGGAAAAACCTTACCAGCTTTAAGGCATTTAGACTGTAAAGCATACCAATAGCCAGTAAAATAAATAATAAAGCCAAATACCTTCCTTCTCGTATCCTAAATAGCAAGTTCAAACTGTAAATTAACCAAGCTTGGTTTAAAATTATGCATAAGGATTAAACAGAAAACAGGATATCATCTTTACAAAATCCCCCTTCTGGTCCTAC
>NW_008825155.1:1086199-1086721 GCF_000699105.1 Pygoscelis adeliae | reverse complement strand
AAACATGAGATGCTATCCTGCAGTACAAGAACCTTGGGCTGATGGAAAATGATCAGTATGAGAAATGGACCTAAAAGCAAGGATTAGTATTAACACAGCCTGCCAAGCTACTACCTGGTGCATCAACATTTTGGTTTGTTCTTTTACTAGCAAAGACTAGTTTTGCCTAGATTAATATTAAACTTCATATGCTACAGAGTGTAAAAGCTCAGATGTAATGAACTCTTTAGGTATCAAATAACAGGTTTGCAATAAAGGTGAACACAAGTAGCAGTTTTGAACTCCCTGATAGTTTATATGTTAAAACTTAGAAATCTTTTGTGTGTTTATGGGTACTAACGCTATTTCAATGCACAGAAAAGAAGCAGTGTAAGCATCTGCTTAAGGAAATCTGAATGCTTTACTTAATGTTATTTATTCTACAACATTTCTGTGTTGCTGTGAGTGTTTAAACTACAGACATTTCATTCTCAAGCCGTGAGATTTGTTTATCAGTATTACCAAAGCAAGCTCACCTTGCTT
>NW_008825155.1:1068589-1086187 GCF_000699105.1 Pygoscelis adeliae | reverse complement strand
ACAAGCTCATCTATAGCTTTCTTGTCAACCTCCGCCTGCTTTTTGGCAGCTTCCAACCCTAGAGAAAAGGAGGAAAGAGAATAAATCCTGGGTTCAAACTGTACAGCTGCTAAAAATTCAGAAACAACTTAGGGGGCTTTTAAAAAGCCTTAACATTACATAAACAGTTCAATTAGCTGTGACCAGGTTTTGCAACCTCAGGTATCAGCTAATCATGTTAATACTTACTTGGGTACTTAGAAGAACTTAGAAGAACTCAGGCACAGTAATTAATGGTATGAGGACTTATTCTATTTGGGTGTTCAAACCAAGATACCACGAAGAAGTTGTATTTTCAGAAATCACGGAGCACACTAAAAATCAGAGCCTTTTAAGAAGCTTCATTGTAAGCATCCAAAAACTCAGGCACTTTCAAAAACAGGGATTTTCAGAATTATTCTAATCCCTCTATGTGAAATCCAGTTCTCCTTTGAAGCAGTGAGATTCTACTGGCTCCAGTGGAGTTAAAACTACTTGTTATGGGTCAAGATTAACACTCTACATCATATACTATTAAAAAGATACTAAAAATTGAAGAGATGTGTTTTCACTATATTTTAAAATTAATTAAAACCTGCTACACTAACACTGCAATTCAGGAAATGCAGTACATTGGAGTGCTAAGATATCTCAAATATTGCGAAAAGACATGTTATTAGTAGCCATTCTCAGGCATTCCAGTACAGATATGAATTTCCTAAGTACCTCCCTCCTTTCTAGTACAGAGCATGACCTTAAGCAGCACTAGCAAAACGCTTGTGGGAAAGCTCTTCCACCCTCACAGAGATGCATGAAAAACACACACGACTTTCCATAAATACAGTTATATGGAAGGATTCATATCTCATACATGCAGTCTCTTCAGGACACAAGCTAGAAACAAGGGAGAGCAGAGATAGGCATTTATGCCAGTATATATCAACTTGAACTAGATGAAGGTTCTAGCAAAGGGGGTTTTTCTGCCCCAAAAAGTGAAGTCTCATCAACTCAAATGTTTTGCAAACTTCATAATATTATTTCAGGGGAAAAAAAAAGCAAACCCATAAAACTGTTTTTTTCTGAAAATTACTTTGAAAATGTGTCTATTTTTATTTCAAAGCATATTTTATTTTGAAATTTATTTGCATTTTAAAGTTAAAAAAAAGAAAGTGGTTTTAAATGCTCAAAAATACCCCCGAAGTTGTTTTTTAAAGTTAAACAAAATATTTTGTTAGACCCAAGGCATTTTCTTCCAAAATTTCCATTTCGCAAAAATGTTGAAAGTTCCTTCTTAAAGTTTTCCAGATTTGCTAGCAAGTCAAAGTCAATACTTTGACAGCTCTAGTAGCCACGCTGACCACTGAAGTCCTAAACATACCAGAACTAAGTTTATCAGCTCACTTCCACATATTCATTTCCAGGCTGTAACTGTTCTCAGCAGGATCAAAGCAGGAAAAAAAGTGTCCCCTAACCATGTCTGATTTCAGTAAGCTCTGAGATTGCTTCTCTCTCACAGGTCAGTGCAGGAGCAATGAAGGTGCATTGGGGATGACTCTCTATGTGACATGGCACAAATTGGCACACAACAAAGTTCAGTTACGTCTGTTGTATTTTCACCCCACATATGCTACATTATGAAAATTCTGTAACCCTACAAGGTTTTTAAAATGCTGCTGTAGATTCCAACTGTCATTTATACAGTCTCATACTAGACACTAAAGAAGAATGATCCTAACAGGAGGATGCACCCTGAATGAATAAATTATGAATCAGAAGACAGATCCATCCATCAGTTATGCACCTACCTCTCTCCAGTCCAGATATTTGATTTTTTAGGGTGTTTCTCTCATGTCCTGCATCAACTTTTTGCTCCTCTGCAACACGCAGCTTATTCTGGAGAACATCTCTTACTTTGTTCAGCTTTGAAATTTCAAGGCGCATCTGAGTCACTTCATCATCTCTGGCCTACAGACAGGAACAAGGAAAGGGGAGAGAAAGTATCCACAGAAAGAAAATGCCTCTGTACTCAGTATATACTTATTCCATGAAATTCAGGAAGCAAAGGTATAAGTGCTGTGGGTTGCCCAAGAGAAGATAATTAGCTAATTGAACAATATTAAAAATAATTTAAACAAAGCCAGCTAGGGTAAGGAAAATTATAATCAAATCTTATGCTTTAGGGCTGAAGATGATCAATAAAGAATACCCAGCTGCAAACCTCATGCAGCACTACCCAATTAGTCCTGCAGATTAAACACGGGCAGCTCTAATTTCCTTTGAAGTATTAGGGACAGTGACTGTAATGAGAAAGATATCTGTAGTGTGGTCTGGTTGTATGTCCCTAATAGCAGATATCTGTTATCCCCATCTCTTTTATAACCTATGGCTTTAAAGAAAAAGCAAAATGTAGAGTTCGTTTCATTTGCTACACAATCAGAGGAGAAAATAATCAATCAAAACACTGCATAAAAATTAAGGAACTGGTTACCAGGAAACACAACCAATAATCACAACAGAAATTTGTCTCTTTCCTTTTAAGAAGTAAATATAACTCCCTCGTATAATTCAGTGCCACTGTTAGGTTTTACAGCCAGCACAGACTACAGTGTTCCACTTACAGCCTCAGATACTGATTTTGTAAGATGGTGAATCCTGCTATGTGAGTATCCTCTGGGAGGATGTGAATCTCCTCAATTCTTATTGACAATAACCTTCAAGAGATTTATGAATACTTTCACAGTTTGGGTTGCTCAACACCATAGTGGAGGCACTCAGCACACTACAGGATGAAACTGCAAGCACAGTGCCTACAAAAAGGGCATCTCAGATCATGACTGGGGCTCTTAGAAGCTTTAGCAATTGGCTTAATTACTAACTGGGCAGTATCTTCTATTTTGTTTGTTCCTAGAAGTCCGTGTGCATGACTCTACAAGTTCCTTTAACTTTTCTTGAAGTTAGGATAAGATCATAGAATCAAAATCCTCCTTTTGACACTCTAGGGTCCCAAATGTAAGTCACATTTGAACACGTTGTTTGTAAAGTTTTGAACAATAATGGTATTGCTAGAAGTAATGATAAAACCAGATAACCTGGAAAAGACAGTAATTTGTTTCTCAAATAGGTAAGAAAAATATACTCCAGTCTGCCTAACAAAATACAACTGTTATAATTTATTAACATTTTTCAATGGGTTTTGGCAACATTCTGATTATGTTAATCACTGTAAGAAAGTAAGGCGTTGCTCTTATCTGAAGATCTCACAATCGAAAAAAGACCTTATGCTTGTCAAAAGTACCATGCATCCTTTATGACCAATGTGTTGAGTATTTTGATTTATGTGTTTTATGAAACACAGCTCCTCCAGCAGGACAGATGCTACAATGTCAGGTGATAGGGTTGGAGACTGCACCATGGTACTGCCAAAGAAAGAATGGCATCCAGTGACAGCCAGATCTATTCCTAAAAACTCCTCAGATTTCCCCCAAAACTATCCGTAGGGAACTATCAGTACGAGAAATGAGGTCATCCCTGTCCCAGGTGGTAACGCTGCCATCAGAGTGATATGGCTGATAGGATGCATGCACCTTCTGGTACTTACTTTCAGTTCTGCTGTCTTCTGGTGGATGTCCTGCATCACCTCTTCAAACATCACACTGTGCTGCTCGCTCTCTTGCATGAGCTTATTATTTCTCATCTGAAATTGCTCAAGTTCCTTACCAGCTCTTTCATTCAAGATCTGTTAGATTAAAGAACAATCCTATTAATTCTTTTTAACCTCATTACAGTATCTACATATACATGAAGACAGAACCTTCCATCTCTTCAGGAGATAAAAGCTGCTACAGATTGTTGTCTGCTTAAAAACCACTCTTCATTGCTGATGAAATTACTAATGTGAAATATGATACATGTTCATATTGTCTAGGGGAAATTATAATTTCTAATGAATAACACAGCCAGTGTTATTTTTTTTCTGGAAGCTTAGCAGGTCTCTCTTGCAGGTGGTAGATAAATATTTTACTACTTGTTAGGCATTTGGCAAGCATCACGTAACACAACAACTTGCTACATATAATTACTGAAAATGAGTCTGAGATTCAAATTACTTCAATCAGCAGAGGGCAGGGGAGCTCTGTTTCTTAGCAAGCAAATCCTACATTAATATGCTGATAACATTTCTCTGGGTACATGGTTTGCTGCAACCAGGACACAACCGTTTTCCTCTCTAATTTGTCTTCAGTCAAAAGCCCGGAACAGCAGTTTCATGGTTTCTATGGAGAACATATACTTCAATACTGGAGCTGCCAGTCTTTTCTTCTGCTTGATGGGTCTTCCCCTAACAGATATTACTCCATAAGTAAGGAAAGAACAATCATGGTATTTTTCACTTCAAGTATTAATGTATGATAAACCAATGAAGTCAACGTGTACTATGCCCTTAACAAAGATTGAAGGAAGAGAAGTGGAATCTCCCTCTTCTGCATGCATGCAGAAGCAAAGACAACGTAAAAACAAGGAATACTGTTTCTTGTGCTGCAAATGTCAGGATAACACTCTGTTTCAGGCAATTCGTTATTGAGACTTGGACATGGGTGGGATGAAGCCTATAGTAGCTGTATCAAACCATCTTCACTGTCATGCAAGCAAGGATATTTTATTAGAAATTTCAGTGGAATAAGAGTAGGCATCACAGCCAGCTACAATTCAGTTGAGAAACAATAACCCAATGACATTGCAATAGCTGAGTCACCTTCTCTCGCAGATCTCTACTCTGACCCTTGCACAGTTGGATAGCCTGTGCTTTGGACAGACTTTTTGCAAAAGACAATGCAGGGCCTCCACAGACACCTTCAAGTCAGCACAGGCAACAAAGACAGGGCAGTAGTCTGGTTAATTAGCCTAGGCACAGCACTTTATGTGAACTATTGGTTTCCAGGATAGTTTGGACAATTGAATGCCCCTAAAATCTGCACTTGGAAAGGTTGAAAGGGACTATAGAAAGGAGGAGGAAGAACGGAACAGAACCAGGAATTGTAGTTATCCTATTTAAAAACAATGTGATTGTCCTGGCAGATCATGGAGCTGCCCTCAAAAGCTGCATCAAATCAGTGATATTCAGAGAAATAAGCAAGCCTTTGCTGTATCTCTTTATGTGAAGTATTTTACTAAGACACTATGTTGACAAAAAATTGTCACAGACCTCTACCTTCACAAATTCAGGGACCTGAAGGGAAGAAAAAGCAGTGAAAGTCATAAATTTACAAAATACACACAACTCCCAAAGAAGTTTCCCTTGAGGTAGGACTGTTTTACAGTGATGAGATCTCCGCAGCCATTTACTGAAATTGCTTCTCTGAGAGTTTCTCCAAGTCAGGGGAAATGGTCTGAAAACCTGAAAATTCAAACACTTGCAGAACACTATGTTAGGACATTTCCAGATAAAGTTTTTAGAAATAGAATGGGGAAAATCAATCAAAAATGTTTACAAAGACAGTTCTCTGCCCTTTCACGGAACCTCTTCCACAAGCTTGAGAGGTAGATAAAAATTATTGTGACAGAGAAGAAAGAAAGGGTTGGAGGTAAAATGACTTTACCAATGCCATTATAGTGAATCAGTGGCAAAACTGTCAATACACGTCAGAAGCTCCAACCTGGCAGTCTCCTGTTACTATCATTAGATCATCCATGCTCTTCACAGACTTTGTCTCATTTGCTGTGATCTTTTCAAGATGATCTCTAACAATATCATTGCGATCCACTACTGATTTCTGTCAGGAAATCTATCTGAAATCTGTCAGCAAGCTTTACATATTTATTTATTAGTAAAGTAATATTTATATAAATATAAGTATTTATTAAAATTTGTTGACTTAAAATAATCTCCCCGACTCTCCCTTCAGGAAAATCCATTTTCTTCTTATTTTGACATCTGACCCTAATCTTAGACCTGATGAATACAGTGTGCCATGTACCCTACCTTCTGATCTTTTAGATGCTGTTCCATTTTCAGTTGTTCCTCTTTGTTCTTCTGTATATGTTGCTGTAAATTCTTGATCTCAGCTTGCTTGTTATCCATTTCAGCTAGAAGATTTTTCAGCTCCTTCTCCATTTTTTCCTTCTTTCGAGCCTCTCTTGATGCTTCATTCTGATGCAGCTGGATTTCTTGCTGAAGCTATAATAATAGAGAGGACAAAAGTTTAAGTAAGTTCTGCTGCCTTTTATTCAGGAAAACAAGGCCTCTCACCTCTTCTTCTACTATGCTTGATTTTGAAAACAACAGCTTCTATACTACTATACCCACTACTACATGGAATATGCCAGATCTTCTCAGAAGTGAGTATGTTCTGTAGCGGCTGAACAAAAAATCCTGCACGAGGGAACCTATTTAATGATGACAAAAATTTGTTAAGCACCAGTCAGTTCACCCACACAGAAGGATCTGATACAGTTCAGACATAAAAGCATTCCTCTGGAGATGCAGTGGCACAATTGTATTTTCAGCTGTATGTTACTTACTTGTAAAGTGCTACTTTCTGAACGCAGTGTTAAAATTAATTTGGGCTTGATGTTGTATTGCAAGGATTTTTATTTTGATTTTTCTATCTCACCAGCAGAAACACTTATTACACTGATAGTAAAGGAAAGAGGGAGATGTCAGGCCAGTGTTCATTTTCACAACTGCTCTCAATCTTTCTGCTCTCAAAGTTCCTCTGCGGGAACTTTGAAAGAGGAGCTTTCTCTCATATTTAATAGACTGTCTTGTGACTTCTGCTCTCTCCCTCCCCAAAAATGTGATGGAGCAGAATCAGCAGAGAGGAGACACAGGGGGGTGATCCACATGGAAATATTCAGTTCAGCCAGGGACCAGCAATTGAAAGATGTTCTTCGCTTAAAGATTCCTCTCCCTCTGAGCTCACAGATGAAAAGTTGCCAGAACTGACTAAGTCTTCAACAGGATCTTCAAAAAGACATTGTCATTTAAGCAGTCTGAAGTGGAGAATCATTTCACACTGGGAAAATGGGAGGTGGTTACAAATGCTGTATCAATCCGATAAATTTAAGGTCTGATGACGTGAGTATCAGAAGATTAAGGCTGGCAAGATTCAATGAGTTTTGACGGGAGTTTCAGTCCTCTCTCTTTTCTCCCATGCCCACAATGCTGTCAGAAAAGCAAAGATATATATTCTCTTGTAATACATTCCTAACCATCTGCTTTAGAAACAGAAACTAGTTCCGTGCATGAAATCTAGGCCGATCATTACTTTCCTATTTGTGATTAATAAAAAACCGTAAGCTAAATGCTGCTTCCATCTCTTCTCTGTTCTTTGTTTAAGTGTTCTTTTCTGCTTTTCCTTTCTCCTGTTGTCTGGCTCCAGCCCCTATTTATATTCTGCTTTAAATTCTTTTATTCCTCATTATTATGTTTTTATATTTTGATGTATCAGAGTTCTGTATCCCACCTTCCATCCTTTTCTACTTTCTCTCCATTCAGTGGATATCCTATTGATCCTCAGTTTTCTCTATCTCTAGCTGCTATAAACATTTAAAGGAAGCTATATATATTGATCAGTAAAGAACTGTCTACTCAGATGGTCAGAAAAACAGAGAACCTAACTTAAAGAGGAGACAAAAAAAGTAAAGCTGAGATGGAATACGACTTCTCTCTACAGACACTGGTGAGGTGAAAAATTGTGTAAGCTGAAAAACAGTAGGCAGGAATCAGTGTGAAGAAGAAAGTAGGAGGTCTCTAACCATTAGAAAAATGAGGTTCTGGAAAAGCTTCCCATAAGCAGTAAGGGAGAAAATAGCCTAATTAGTTTTTAAGTCAGAATTTAATACATTCTTAAAAATGATGGTATGGCATCATATGACAACCCCTGCCAACAGCAAGGGACCTAGGATCTCCATTCCAGGTCTATGTTCTAAGCGGTTCTTTGGAGGCATAAGGATTTACAACACAGAAAAAGAAACACATCTCCAGTATGAAAGATAACTATGATTCAGGCAAAGGAACCTTGGCCTCATTCAGGGTATTGGGAAGCCTTGGAAGCGGCTGGTACATGACAATAAACTTTGCAAAGGACATAGCCTAGAAGCAGAGAAAAATATAAAAATCATTCACAACAGACTCCTTTCTGAGCACTCCTGAAAATGTTTCAGACGTGAAAGAACAGGTAGTAGCATACTAGTCAATGGAGATCAATTGCAAGAGTGGAGAATGGTTCAGGACAAAGCCTAAAGTCACCACCTGGTGACCTGTACAGACCTGCGTAACGGATTGATCTGCCTCGTTTTTTGCCCTCTCTGTATCCTGCTGCAGCTCTGTGGCTTGAGTTAGACTTTGACGTAACTTCACAACCTCTGACAAGAGTTGGTCTCGCTCCTTTGTTATCTCTTCTTTAAGTTTTAGCAAATCCCGGATACTGGAAGCAAGGAAATAATAGTCAAGCAGTGTAACAGGCCCTTTCTTTCTTCCTCCTATGCCAGAGCAAGATCTTTTGTGAGAAACAGGACTTTAAAAGTAATTTGTTTCATTTTAAACGGCTCTTGGATTAAGGCTCTGCTGGTCAATTGAATTATATGGTCTATCTACTGTGATCGTAGTCACCGTCAACATAAGCAGCTTTAAAAGCTAACCCAGTCCAGTAAATCACTCTTTCTTGTTATATCACATCCTCATGGCTCTGAAGAAACCTTAAGTTTCCCAAAAAGGTAACAGGGAACAAAATTCCTTCTTCTCTGCCCATTGCAAAATTACTCAGGGACCAGAAATGTTACGTTGTTGCAACTAGTCTCTCTGCAGCTTACCTGACTGGGAACCTAACTGAGTTATGTCTAACAGTCATCTAATGTCAGAACAAAACAGATTCCCTGTTTGGACACATTTACAATCTGAGAGGAAGTCCAAGCAGTGCAGATTCAAGCTCAACCTTAAAAATCAGCCTTATAGTTCTAAAAGACTAAAGGTTTTTCAGCCCTATAGGGCTGAAAACCTGCAAAGGAGTTGTCTAGTCCCATGGCCTTGTTACTGGACAGAGTATTTAAGCATGGAACTGGATGGCAATACATAGGGAAATTTAAGAAGAAATTGTGAGCAGGCACGTCTCAGCAGCCTGGGCAGCAGCTGGAAACGGCAGGAGTGAGGTCTTGGCAAAGTAACGGCCCCTGGCTCTTGCAGGAAAATGCAAAAAGCAGCCACAGAGAGCTGCCTTTAGGGAGAGTTATACTAGGAGAAGTCTTAATGACCAAGCTTTTAGATCCAAGGAAACCTGTTAGACAGGTCCAGAACATTTCAGGGCCAGAAGGTGAAGGAGTGGATTTCTCATGCATCCAGGTGGTTTATGTGCCAGCACATTCCTTGGAGGGGAAATGTTTGAGCACACTAAAGGACTTGCTCACAGACACAAGTCTTCTTTATGCAGGCTGGATACACAGTGCATAGGGAGATAAGCTTCCCCCATACATATCCTGAATGTATAACATAAATAAATACCTTACCCAGTGTGAAAATTTCAAGCCAGAACCAGCTGGGCCAACCATCAGCAATCTTGACAGAAAGTGCACACGTCATAGGGTCAATATACTTAATCTCATCTTTGAGTTTACACTTAATCTTACAGCATAAGCACAGTCTGAGGACCTGATACTACAAACACTAGCTTTTGGAGGGCTTTTGAACAGCTCCTGAGGATCAGTATTATTTGCACACTGTAGCAGCTAGAGGCTCCACCTGAGGCTAGGTCCCTCTATGCTAGGGGCTGCATAAGTGTTAAGTAAAAAAAAAAAAGAGTCATGAAAACATGTAAATATAAAACACAAACAAGAATACAGACAGTGATAATGCCTTATAACAAAGCTGGGAACAGAAGAGAAATCAAGTCTCCTGCTTCCTTGACTTATCTACTTGACCCTGCTGCCATCATATGTAAAAATGTTGACAGGATCCTATTCTCAAAGACAGAGTATGCTGAAATGCTAGTCAGATAAAACAATATGACAGATACTGAGAAAGTGCATAATATTGATTTTTATTTGATCTCTCAGCTTAATCCAATGCTGAATGAACTCACTCAGAGCCTGATTCTGTACTTGCTCACTGCATAAACACATAGACCAATAAATGTGCAGTCATGAGAAAAGTAAAAGGCAGAAGAGACCTCTCTCTCTGTTCTCCAGTGTCTTTTTAGTGTCTAAATGGCTAAACAAGGTGTAGAATGATAGAAAATCAGAACAAGCTTTCACCCTCCCTGGGGAAAATTTACTTGTACTCCTGTCCCAGGGACAGTCCAGATCCTTGATCCACTAAGTTAGTAAGGCGTGCAATTTCCTCTTGCAGTGAATTAATCGTTTCCTTCGCTTTCTGTTCCTTTTCATAGGCTGTATCCACCATTTTCCAGGCCTTTTCAATCTCCTAGGAACAAAATGGAAAACAATTACATAAATTAAATTGGGTTGAAAATGAACAACAAATTAAAAATTAATTGCCTTGCATTTTGATTAAGTAATAAAATAGATTTTCATGCCTTTTCATGCTTAGATTCACAACAGTTTTCTTCATCAGTTGTCTTTTCTTTCAGACAAGGGTACAGCAAACATTTTGAGCCATTCAGGATATGTCAATTTACACCACAAAAGCTCTAATACTTTTTCTTTAACACATAGATCTGAACATTATCAAATCTCACTCTATGAGGTTTTGGCCGTGTGAGTCCCACTAATATCTAAAAATTTACTGAAAATTCTGTGCCCACAAAGCTACCATCTACTTAAATAGTTCACTTATGTCTGTAAAAATCTTATTAGCGGTTATGACAATGAACATCCAATTTGATTTGGATGAGAAAAAGGTGGTACTCTGGGCTTTTCTCCCTCTCTGTTCATTTTCATCTGTGAGGACCTAGTGTATTTTGATTTTAACTATATATTTAGACAAGCCACAATTCTCATGCCAAATTTCAGCACATGGAATTACTTGAATGACAGACACCTGTGCCTCTCGCAAGCCCAGGATTTGATATCCACAAACAGGATAGGGGAGGAGGGTTCACTTGATTTTTTTACTTCCTCTGCATGTCTCTCCCTTGAATCAGATCCTTAAGAATCACACAGCAGGCTTATTCCTTGCCAGGTTCAAACCAAGCTCCTACCAGTTCTGGAATACTGTGCTAAAAAAATGCATAGATTCAGAAAGTGGCTGGACTGGAAGAGAAGTTCCCGAAGACCCGGTAAATAATGAAGACACTACTTTTGACACTAGAAGTCCCTGAGCTGAAAATCACAGCATGATGTCCTCTCTCTCATGTTCTTTTCTCAGCTGGCTGCTGGTGGAGTTCTGGACTTGATAGACTTGTACAGATTTAGACTCCAAGTGTGGCTGTGCAACTCTACATTAGCTCTAGAGTCTCGCCAAGCAAAGCCAGACAGAAGCTTCATTACATCAGGCCATAATATCCCTGTCAACTCCTACTTGCATCATATGAAAATGGGGCGGGGAAAAAAAAATTAAAAACCACTCCACAATGAAAAGTATCAAATAATTTAATTTATATCAAATTGTTTACGACAGTTCTTTATTGAAATTAACATCTCTGGTTCTAAAAAAAGACTATTTAACACTAAATTCAAAATGATGACACCTATATTGTGGTATATTGTTACTATATTTATTGAACTCTTTTAAATCAAATAAATAATACTTAGCTGTTTACTGCCTAAACTAAAAATTCAAGCTATCAAACTAGCAGAAGTAACAGGCTACCAGAATTTGCTGAAAAGCTAACACAAAATATAACATCTGTAGCCTCTTCAAACTGGAGAGGGAATACATTTTCATTTTATTTATTCAACTAGTTTAGCATATCCAAATTTGAGAAACCATCTGGAGCTTAAAGATCAGGAATGTTTGCTCTTCTTTTCTTTTCCCAGCCTATTAATAAAGAATTAAACAGTGGGCTTTACTTCTTCAGAAACTCTGAAGGAGATTATAGTCAATTAAATTCACTACCTACAAACAGTATTTTCATTACTTAACAAATTACTTAATTCAAAATTTAGTTTGAAAAATGTGCTTTTCACTTATGTATCAAGCATATTTAAACAGTTTTAAATATTAATGTCAATTGTTACATTTTATACATTTTGAGTTCTAAATTCCATTAAAATGCAGCAATGATCACACATAAAGTATTAAGTATCGTCTAGTAAATAATAAATTTTTCATTCATTATCTTACATAAAAATGTTCAATTATGAAATTTAAATAAATGCATGCTAGGCTGAAATAATGGTATGAAGACATAGTGTATCATCTTGACTGGCAGAAAAGCATAAAATATAGCTGTAAATAAACATGCTTCAGATTTGCCAACCAATAAGAGGCAACCAACCTTTCTCTAGAAAAACGCAAATGGAAAATACGATTAAAGCTGATTACTTAAATCAAAGCTTCCTGCTGGCTGATTAGACTGTGATTAAAATTGGTGAATTAAATCATTGCGATTGGAGTTTTGGGGGATAGAACTGGTGAATAAAATCAATATGCCCTCTGAGAGGTCTTACCGGCTTCAGTGAGTATTTTGTTCTGGTCAGTATTCGCAAAAGTGATCCCCTGAAGTCAGTGAGGCCATTCAGATAAGCAGTGATTTCAGGTCATCCTAAGCTGTGCTTTTTGAATTTTATCTTGCTTTCAATGTGTAAAAACAATTTTATTGAATTTGTATTGATAAAACCAATTTTCATCAATAAGGTTAGCAGGCACATATGATGGCCCCATGAATAAGCAAAATCTAAATAAGAATTTCCTACAGACTTCAGCATCAGCAAAACTGGGCTTCATTGTAGTTGTTTCTTGGTTGTGCCTTTTATTTTGAATAGCGGATCAACAGATTACTTCCTTTAAATTCAAAAGTAAAGAGGAGGAAATTTTTGATGGTCAAAGCCTTCATTGAAAAAATATTCACATTATTACTCAGTGGAGAGGGGAACTGAAATAATACAGAGTATGTCAGCATCACTGGGTGACAGCAGTACATGGTTAGGTAGGTAACATGCATTGCAGTCTGTTGTATAATTAAAGATTGAAGTACACTGGACGTTTGCAGTTAGAATCATTCAAAAATTTTTGGAGTAGTACTGGAACTCTGGAAATTGTGAAGCAGAATTCATAAAGTGTGACTGCCTTACTTTATTTTCATTAAATACCCCAAAAGACCACATCAGTTTCACTGCTCAGAAAATGAGAATTACTGAAAAGCTTTCTTAGTATATTGGATTGATACTCCGGGAAATTGAAAACCTGGTCATTCCAAGCAGGGCAGTACAAGCTCCTACAAATTCCCCTTCTAGGGTTGTTCCAGTGCTGCCTTGTGGATCAGTATCCTGACCAGTATACCAGAGAATTGTATTCCCTTGGTGTTCAGCCTGGCAATTTGCTCCTTTGGTATGACTGTAAACAGCAGACTATTATGTCCGGTTTATTAAAACTACAAAACAGAGCACTGAACAACCATCAGAGACTTAACAGCTATTGATTATTATTGACCTGGGTCCTACCAGCCACTGATCTGTGTAGTTAACCCCTGCCCCTAAACAAATCCTACTGATTACAACGAGGCTTCACATGGGGAAAAATTTTGCTTCTGCAACTTTTATTTGTATGTGAAACAATGACCTAGAAGAGGAAGGCTGTACACCTGTTACCCTGATGACCCATCAAGTCACCAAGATTTAGGGCCTTAATTTGAAGCAACTATATCATTTTTACAGGAACAGCCCCACCAGGATTCTCCTGTCTTTTGTAAATAATGAAACAGTGGAACAGATTGTTTGTTTTATTTAGCGCTGAAGAATATAATCTTTGCTATTTTAGCACTTGAACTTTCCTCAACACTTGCCTTGGGCACTTGCAAAACACATTTTTTGAATGTTAGTAGAATTGTAGTGAAATAGCACAGCTGCAATGGAACTTCCCTTCAGAAAGGAGAACATGAAATATGAAGGGTATACCAGACAAAACCCCAAAACATGACATGAAAATTTTAAACAATACCCAAATAATTCCTGAACATTTAAGGAATGAGACTGTGTCTCATAACCAAACTGAAAAAGTCTCAGTGTTGTTTACTTGGTCCACAGGACACCACTAGAATTGAAGTGTCACATGTTGTGCATTACACATCATTTTTAATAGGATCATACTGTCAAGCAGCTTTTTCACTACAAAGTGAAAGTTCTCTTAGCTGGTTCAATAGTAGGTGGTATTGTTAAACCATACCTTGCCCGAGCTTCCAATTAGCTGCTGAAATTGGAAAGGCTCTTATTTTTCCTACTCTTCCGCTCATCAGTTTTATGACATTACTAAGACAATGGCTCCTCAGCTTGGGAACATCTTGAAGGATTGCCTCTGCTGCTGTTCACACTCAGATATTGCCATGTAATAGCAGAAAGAAAATGATAAGGATCATTGCGGTTCCTGACACCCATCTACCAGGTTTTGATTAGCAGCAGTGAAAATCAACAAGATTTTCTACACAGTCTTCCCCCTCCTTGAGGATGTTTTGAGCAGTACCATGGGCTTGCAGGCTGCAGCCATAGGATGACAGCACAGCTATTTATATTTACTCCGAGTGTATTTTCTTCCTAATTCTAAGGGCAAGAAACTTCATTTCAAAGAAGAACTATTTCTACAGTGCTCATAGATCACTCTGGATTGTTACACTGAATTTATTTTACTGGAACAAAACACTTTATTGTAAGGCATGGAGGTTTCTCAACTAAATGCTAAATTAAAGCCTGTCTAGGTTCCACAGCCTAAGCTTTTAAAACATCAGAAGGAAAAAAGCTCAAAATACAGTCTTCTGATCATTTGGCAGCTTTAGGTTTCTGGTAGTCAAACCTCACTGTAAGGCTAAAAACATTGACTTTTTAGCGAGTCAAGCACTTTGATTTGACAGAGTTCAAATCAATAATAAGAAAGAACACATCAGAGTAAATTGGTAAAATCACATTGAGATGCTATATAGGATTTCTTTTCAAAAACACTGTGAAACATTTATTTATATGAGTCGATGACACTTCCCTGGTCTACAATCCATATTTCAGCAAGTAAGTAGATTTTTTATGTTCTGGCAATAGTTAACATCCAAGCAGCACTTCAAAAATATTAATGAATCCAGTCTGAAAAACTGCATATTAAGTTGGAAATGTGCTATTTTACAGAGGGAAAGCTTAAACAAAAACTATTAGTGAGTACTTGAAAGCTGATGGAGTTGGTTTAGTGCAAATAAACACAGAATTTGACTGGGACTAGTAAAAATATCAGGCTAAACAAACAAAGCGGTTGGTAGCAAAGCAGAGGTTAAAGAACTGGAGATGCCGCCTCTGCAGTTAGTCCTCCAGCTAGTTCTCTACAAAAAATAAAGTGTTCTTGTAGATGCTTTTCTTATTACCATGTTTTTCATTAACAATTTGCAGATCATATTTAATTCTATTCAAAACTTTACCGTCTTCATTGATGATATAGTTCCCCGATCATCTTTAGAGAGCTTTGTGAGCGCAGCTACTTTAGATGAATTCACCACAAGCTCAGTATTCAGCTCCCTGCATTTCTCCATGAGGCGCTTTTCATTTTCATGAGACTTCTTCATAACAGCATGGAGCTTCTCATATTCTATTCGGAATTTTTCCAGAGTTTTTTCTCCCTGAAGTAGATTGATGACTTCTTGGAAGTCTTTTTCCAGTGCTTCAAATGCACTTTCTTCTAGATATGGTTTGCCAGACTTTTCCTGAATGAAATGAGATATATAATCAACAAACTGGAGGAATTCAACATCTCGCTTATGACCCCAGAATATTAAAAAGCAATATACTGAGTGTGTAACAGCTACTAAGAAATCATGACAAAATTTTCTGAAATAACAGTTCTCTTGCTAGCATATGATATGCACGTTGCAGGCTATTTTTCAAACAGATCTCCCCCAATTTTACTGAAATAACTTGTGCTTTAACAGTCAGAGTTCCTGTAACTGAATACCACAACTACTTTAAAGATAGGTCTATAAAATATCATCACTGTGATAGTGTTTAAATAATACATCAACTATTCAGGAAGCCCAGTATTTCAGCCTCAATTCTTCCCCAGTTCTCTACACTCTAAAGTCTGATTAGTTTCTGCTTTCTACGCAGACAGTGCTAGCAAATCACTTGCAGATAAGCATATCTGAAAGCTCCAGTAATGCCAATGCAAGCCAGTCCTTCCTCTGCAGGAAATGCTACTGTTTAACCTTTCACAGGGGACATTAGCTCAGTTCTGATGCCAGATTTTGCCAGCTTGGTTGCTGGACACCAAACTCCACCAATATTTTTCAAAACAGCTTAAAATAAGCCTCCATTATAGCCTTCAACAGAACACAATCATACCAAGTGGAGGCAGTATGGCCACTTCTCAGGTGTTAGCTTGATCTGCTAAGCAGCAAGATAAATCAGCCCGCGGGATGCTGCATGCTGTCACAGGTACATTGCTTCTATTACTCAAGCTTGCTCAAAACTGACGGGAATGTCTCTACGCTGCGATCTGAAGTTCAGGTATGTCCTTATAATCACATATCAGAGGTGGACTCACTTGGATAGGAAAACAGCTCTCCTGTTAGTGCCGGCCATGGAGGTATGGCGAGCCCGCCTCACAGAGGAGAGGGAATGAGATGCACAGCTCCCACAACCTTAAAAATCTGCCCTCGTATCTCCCCCCCAAACTAATGGATTGCTATTTCAAAAATGGTTCAGGCCCCTACTCACCATTTGAACACAAAGAGTTTAAAGACGAGAATTATCAAATTCTAAAAAAAAAAAATTCTGAGAGCAAAACGACACATTTCATTTGTTTCATTGTTTTTTTTTGTGGGGGAGTACATAAGTTCACACTACCAGGAAAACCTGAAATTAAAAGGGTAAAAACAGACCCTTACAACATGAAAGAAAGGCCAGGCCGCGCGACGCATCGAGGCAGAGGCACTGGCTCCAAATCCCCCCTCCTTGCCAAGGTTCTGATTTGAGGTTTTTTCCTGTGTCAGAAACTTCAATGGGAAAACAGCAAAGGCAACTTGAATATTAAAACCCACGCTCCGGTTGGCATGGAAGGGCGGTCTGCGCGGCATGGCCGAAGTTTGGTGCCTAACACCTTCAAACCTGCTCTGGCGCTCATGGCAACACATTTGGGTTTGTTCTTATTTCATCCTCCTCTCCAGCGTCAAACCTTCAGTTTTGATCTCGTTTACGTTTGTGATCATAAATGGAGTTAAAAGAAGAGCAGTAATTTTTGGGGGGGGGGGGGGGAATCACACCCATGATCTTAAAAGTAGCAGGTGTTCCTAAAATTTAAGTGTTACTACTGCCTGTGTACAAGTAGCCTAATTGCTCCTACCTTCAACACAGGATCTAACTGAGCTCTGCTCACAAAAGTAACTCGACACATAAATATGGTATATACATTATATAGATTATGTCGTTGGGCTTATTCTGAGGTACAGCCTTCGTCTTGTCCAAAAAACAGGTGGGGAATGTAGGGTGAGGAGGGGGCTCACCTCA
>NW_008825155.1:1067103-1068266 GCF_000699105.1 Pygoscelis adeliae | reverse complement strand
CCCCCCCAAGCCCCTTCGGCCTCGGGGTCTTCTTCCAAAGCTGTCCATCTTGCTGTTGAAATTCAGCCGTCAGAGATTTTAATCAACGACGCTGAGGAATATTTCCCCTCTGACATGAAAGGCCAGGCGCTGCCCCGTGAGCGGAGCAGCGGGGTCAGCGAGGTGCAGCAGCTCGCAGGAAGAGAAGAGTCAAGCGTCCCCTCAAGGCACGGAGGGAGGCAGGGTCGGTCCTGTGGGAAGTGGTGAAAGGGGATTTGTTCGGGTTTGGGTCGCAAATGACATTTGGAGCCTGGCTTCGGTTATTTCATTGCACCAGACTATCCACACTAGCTTGTCTGTGCGTGTGAATGATTATGTACAAACCGTGGTGTAGAACAAGGGAACGCAGGCCAGTGGCTCTGCATGTGGAGAGCTGTGCTCAACCGTCGCCTGCTGCTGTTTGCTCCACACCCAGCTCACCCTTGACATAGTCGTTTTTATCTCTATGGGGTCACAAATTGTTTCATCTGACAGCTTTTTAGGGCAGGGAATGTTGCGTACCATGTGTATACTCCCTAGCAGAACGGATGTTGGTTATGACCCTAAAGTACCACTTGAAACTAATAATGACAGAAAACTTTTTCTCTTCCTGGTTTAATGAAGCCTGAATTGTAGTGCTTCATTTTACTGATTACATGGCAAAATAGGCAATTTCAAATGGATGCTTTCAAATGGTCTGATTTTACCATTACAACTGGAGAATAATACACATTTTATAATGTATTCTCTAGATGTATGACTTAATTTACAAAATATCGTACATGCATACATACATAGTTTCAATCATTTCAAAGCACACTTCTAATAAAAAAAAAAAATAAAGTTCCTTTTCTAAGTTTTGCACTCTTCTTTTTCCTCATTTTCTTTTGTACTGATGTTTCTTACATAATAAAATTACCAGGAAGATGACCATGGTAAATTCCCTGATTCTAGGATTGCAGAGTCTCAAGAGGACCAAACTTTTAGACCTTTCAAACAAAAAAGTTGCACGTGTAAAGAAATCTCGAAAGATGTGATTTTAATTTTGCTAATAAAATACTGCTGGAGGAAGGGAATATGCTCAGAATTTAAAAAAAAAAGATAACAAAAAACCTTCAAATTTACATCTTAAATATATAACCTTG
>NW_008825155.1:1061289-1067078 GCF_000699105.1 Pygoscelis adeliae | reverse complement strand
TCTTTCTTACGGCTTTAACAACAAAACAGGAGTGGAAACTTACAAAGGGAGGTAGTTACCTTTGTGCTTTAGGTTCCTGTTTGCACTTGTGGGTAACAGCATAAATGTGTCCAAAAATTATACCCATTTATTGAGGAATTCCCATGAGCTTCTCTTTTTCAAACTCCTGGTGATTTGTGTCCTGTGAGACCCTCTAAGGGTGACTGTATAGGCTGGTCTTCACAACAAGTGCTATTTGAGCTAAATTCATTCAAATTCAACGAGTTCACCGTCATAGTAGCTGCACCTCTAACTGCAGCGCAGACACAGTAGGGTGACTGTTAGGAGTCTGTGATAATTCGTGCTAATGCCCGTTTTTGATAAGACAGCCACCATGCCTTAAAACACCACAACTCATAGCACCTACTTTTAAGTGCAAACAGGACACAAATCTGTGACAAGACTCAAATACTTACTTTGAATTAATTCCACAACAAACCTACAGAATGCCTTGACAGGTTCATGACCGAGGAGCTGGACTGACACTCAAGAGGACATCTGGGCTTCTGACCTTAGCAAGAATTTCCTGTAGCTTGGGACCAGCCACTTAAAATTCCCTGTGCTTTATATTCATCAGTAAAGTGGAAATAACCACATCTGCCATCCTGCAATAGTGTTGTGACTGTCATGGCTGTAAATGATGTGCTCATGTCATAGAGTGAACCTCTAGACAAGGGGGATCACTTTTTAACACCCCCTTTTAAGCTAAGCCTAAGTTCCCAGCTCTGGGAAAACCTTTCTGCAAGTAAGAGCAAAAAACTCCCAGCTACAGAAGAAGAAGAAAAAAAAAATCACCTTAAATAAAAATAAATAAGTCTCCATTAACAGCAGGGACAAGCCAGACCCAGAAAGTTTCAATTCGTTGAAAAGATTGTTATTTATTTCCCTGAATATTTGACTTTGTTCAAGAGACACCTATACTTTATGGTAAATAAGCAGAATCACCTGTTTCACCAGCTGCATAAAAGAGAGGTTCACATCAGTGGGATGTGTTTGTGTGCATGCAGAAAGGATTACTAGAGAGGAAATATTTGCTCACTGATTTATTTGAGGTCACAACCCTCAGGCAGTTAATTTAATGCTTGTTTTAAACTGCAGTGGCATGAAAATTATAAGTCATCCCTTCCTGAGTGTAAGGATTTATGGGCTACTGCAGAGATATAAATGAGTAAAATCTCATCATAACATCACCCAGGAGAATGTAAGCAATTTGGGGCAGGGACCATGACAGTACATGCCTTCTGGAAAGTGTAAAATGAACCTTGTGGACACTGGAAGGTAACGGTAAGAACTGATAAAGGAATGCCTTGAGAGTGCGGACGTTGAAATGGGTTTCCTTTCACACCGTGCTGTTGTAAGGAAGACCATCACTAGGTGGCACTCCACCACCACAGTGGTTTGATAAACTGCCCCCCTAAACAACAGCTATTTTCAGCCCTGACAAACTTTTCTGGTTTAGAAACGTGTTACAACCATTATTTAATACAAGGAGACATAATGGTTGGGTGAACATGTGTTCATTGGATGAGGTCCTGTATTTGTATACAATTTTGCTCAATTTACTCAGCAGATCATCAATGGGAGATTACCACTAAGGAAAGCAAAATTTGTCTAAAAATTTACTAATATTAAAGTATTATTTATATATATTACAAATATGTTACATAAATATTATCTAACTGCAAGTCTTGTAATTTCCCCAGCGATATGGAAATCCATCACAACCTCATGGCCTCAAACACCGGTGACGCTACAGACACTGTCAGCGGGCTGACGTCCTGGGACGTACCCTGGAAGCCAGTTTGCCTTCTCAGAGTTGCATCAGTTTTGCAGTATTAAAAGGAACAAGAGCTTACTAAAAATATTTCTTTTTCTCCAGTGACAAGGAAATGCTATGCGATCCTTGATTACTTAATTATCTAACCGATATTTTTACTATAATCTTTTTGAATGTCCTCTCCTCCTGTTATTTTCAAACTAAATGATCATTTTATAAAGTGAACAGTTGTTCAGTTTAAATTGGATTGAGGCTTTCTACTTTGTTCATAAAGATCACACAACAGATCTCACATAGCAGTAACTTTTGATCATGTTTGGCACTAGAGTTGAGCCAATGATCTCAAGAGGAAGAAACATTACCATTTTCATAAAAAGTTAAATCATGGAAATGTTTTGATTTAATAGACTCACCTAAATAGAAAGCTCGGTTAATTCTGAGACAGAAGCTAAAGCTGGCAAGCGGTCTGTGTATAATGTACAATTACATGCTCTACATAAAAAATAAAATAGATTACAATTATGGAAAGCAACCAAAATTAAGTAAATAATCCTGGAACTAAGCTGAACTTGCCATTCCCCAGCATGGTTTGAAACTGCATAACAGTTTTCTGTCCCAGTTCTGCAACTGGGATTACGATGGCCTGCCATGCCTGTTAGAAAATTCCTCTCTTCTATCCTTCTCTGAGCCAAACATAGGGATTCTCCAAGACCACTGGAGGAAAGCAATGCTCTGCGGATCCCCATCACCATTGCTGCCCACTGTGGGCTCTTACCACCACCAGTATTACGGTTTATGCTACCAATCTGACCTGCAGCTCTGGAGAGTGACATGGGGTGGACTCTTCCTCCTATGTATTTAGAGGAACAGTCTGGTAGAAGTGACTACCTCCCATCCTGGCTGCCCAGCATCATTAAAAATCCCTAGAGAGGCCATGAAGGAAAGCCTACAAGGTAACATAAACACGCTTGGCCCTGCACAGCACTCGGGTTTCTTCAATGGACGATTTCTATTACCTGCCTACTAGTTCTGATCCATGGCTGTCTTCCCAATCATGAACATTTGGATGTATTTAAAAATGAGTTTCAAATATGTCTAGAGTCATCATGTGTTCATTAGTAGAAACAACTTCCCCCAATGCTTTCCAACAGCCTTTCAGTTCCAGCAGCAGAATCCAGGCCCTAATCTCTGATTCCTGTTCTCCTCATATTTTATTCTTCAGCCTTTTAATTCTCAACCACCAAATCTCTCCCTAGCTGAAAATTTGTCTGGCATCTTTCACTACTTGACACTTGAGTCGTCTGGGAGGAAGAGGCTATTAAAAATAATCTTAATACCCAGGGAAGGCTATAGAAATCACAGAGATTTAAGATGTTTGTAAGGTCAGGTGTAAGCGGGTAGATGAGGACACCATATGGTGAGCTGTGAGGAGGTGACCCCATCTCCCTGCACATTTCCTTGCATGGTAGCTAGGAGGTGTGAAATATTCATGGGTGGAAGGGAGTCCCCCACTCCCTTCTCCCCTTGGTCTGCTCCTGCTCCTGCTCCGCTGGGTCACGCTGAGCTGTGCCTATTAAAATACTGTCCTGCTGCAGTCTCCTTTAGGCTTACACAAACACTTGCAGTATAAAAGGTGGGGCCCCAGCAAGGCCTGACTCGAGCAAGATTATCATACCTGCTTTCTCTGTGTTAACGTGATCCCCCTGTGTGCTCTAGGTTGGCAGCCATCTCCTGTGTTCCTTATGAAGGTGACAGCTGGAAGCTCTACTAAAACCTGTTTCACTGCTACCTGCCCATGGCCTCTCTAGCGTATCCCTCTTCTCTCTTTGTAGACCTTGCAAGATGATTTTTTAATTTACTGCTTGTAATAGTTTAAGGAAATATTGCTAGTTTTGTAATGGATTAGAAATACCAGTGGAAAGAATAAAATAATTCCTCCATCTTCTAACATCTGAAAGCTGCTGAGAAAGATACCTAGAATTTAACTCTCAGCCCAAATCTTGCTCTTGTCCTGCTCCTGCTGATGGGATCTTAGAGTCCATTTTAGAAATAATATTGTTATATCTAATTTCTGCTGCAGTAGCAGCCACGTCACAGAGCCACAGGTTATGTCCCAGCATGCAAGGAACTGTGGTACTGTTATTCCACTGCTCACAGCTTCAGGTCCTGCCCAACATCTGCATAAGGTTAGCGGAGCTTGGCTCATTATCAAATAAATTACTATCTTTAGCAAGATAATGATCTTAAGCCTTCTGCAGTGCAGCAATACTCAAACAATGAATCATGTGCTGGAGTTGTCAGGGTATGTGCTTCTAGCTTTCCCTCCTCTTTCAAACTGCTGAACTGTATCAAAAAAACTAATACAAATCAAATGAATGTGTCTTGGTTTGACTTTCCATTGACATGTATCGTATTGTTATCATAATTTTATACCATCTTAGGTGGCACAGAAAGTAGATCCTGAATGGGATGGTGGATATGTCATATACTCTGTTGGGATATGAGCCTTCCTTTGAAAAATGCTCAGGCCTTTTCCCTGTATCCCAGGGAAATTTTGCAGATGAATGTAAATTATAGTCACTGTAACCTATAGTGATTTGTATTGTCCAATGTTTGTATATATATATATATACACACAGTCAGAATCGGTAATTACTACCTTGTCAGGCCTTATGCAGGTGATATTTAATAGATATTTTCCTTTGGCTTAGGTGATGAATAGCTGTGATCTTGGAGAGGGAGCTGTTTTCTCTCCTCCTGCTGCTGTGAAGTTCCCAGGGGAAATAAATAATGCACCAAGACAGGCTGAGTCCTGCAGCACAAAAGCGGGGAGATTCCAGTCTCTTGCTAGAGAAAATTTTCATAGATTATGGCATAATGAGAAAGGCATGTACTAACAACACCCAGGTTGCCAATAAGCCTGAATAAACTTGATTCAGACAGTAAGGAAACAATACCCATACACACACATTTAGAACACAAACCCTTTGAATAACATTAGAACTGTTACTTAATTCCAGAAGCACTTCAGGAAATTCAAAGAACAGGCTGACTTAACAGTCCCAGTTATCACTCACAAGATAGACAGCTTCAACGCCCAGCTATGCCACCACATTTGCCTGGTGCCCTCTTGATATTGCAAGGTCTTAGTGCAACATAACACGCAGATTGTCTCCCACTGCGGCACATGTCCACCACCTGAGCTTAAAAAAAAATCAAAGCAGCAGTGGTGGAGAACATGCCATACCAGTGGTAATATAAGACAGTTGTTGCAATGCTGTGGAAAGAGGAAGGGTGCAATGAAGGGATCTATAGTTCCCCTAAATCAGATAGATGTTATTATGCTGTTGCTCAAACCTGGTGCCCTTAAGCTTCTTTGTGGAAGCAAAAGTTGTTGAGCAAACTTACTTCTCTGCTAGATCTGTAAGAAGATGCCCTTTAACTGTAGAATGAGGGCAGTGCTGGAAAACTTTTTAAATCCCTTACAGTGGCCTTTATCATTGGTTAAGTTAACCCTGCTGTGCCTTGGCTCCCTCACCCCTACAAGGAAACTAGTGCCACTTCTCTGCCTCGAAAGGACGTTGGGCAGATTCACAAGTTTCTCCTTGTGCCAGCTCTGAGCAGGAAAATGGTTCAGCGTCCCTGGGACCTGCTTCTTTGCTTTGTTAAGACCTACAACCGAGGTTACGTGTTTCAGCTGCTTTCCTGATTCTCAGCCACGACCACCAGGAGGTCAGAATACATCCGAGAAGCAAAACGAGCGCATTTCCTCCCCGTCCCCGGTGCCCTTAGTACAAAACCATCTGGGAAGCTAATGGGGCAGCCGGGAGGGAGCTCAGAGAGCAGACTGCAGCCTCCCGGAGGATGGCTCGGCTCCTAGGGCTGGCGGGGGTGGTTTGAAGGAGGAGGGAAACAAAAAACCAAAGCGAAAAGGAAACCCGCTCCGGCCAGGCTGGGCGGGCTCGCCTGCACC
>NW_008825155.1:1015535-1060996 GCF_000699105.1 Pygoscelis adeliae | reverse complement strand
TTTGGGGGGCAAAGCCGCGGGACTAGGTGCGGCGGGTGCCGGTGTCTGCCTGCCTGCAACAGGTCGCGCTGGTGTGTCTCTTTACGGAGTAACTTTGGCATTTTGTGCTCTCTCCGTGCGTAAGTGGCTCGTCTCGGGGGGGATTCGGGCATCGGGCCGGATCAGGCCCCTGAGGCAGACTACTGTGCCCACCAAAGTTTCTACAGGTCGTTCGGCTTTCCTCTCCCAGAAGCCTAGGCAGGAGCCAAGCGCAAGGAGCAGAAGGCAGCCTGCTTTCAGGGGCCCCCTTTCGGGCTGCAGCCCCCTTCAGTGGAGCGCATGGGGAACTTCAGCGGGATCGAGTCATGCTGCGTAAGAGACCCCGCGGCCAGCTCTTTTTGTTGGTGCCAACAGCACGGGGGGCCTTAGGCCAGTGGTGATCTCAAGCATGTACAGGCCATGCAAAATGCATCATTGAGCTTTGCTGGGTGTTCAGTATTTACGTGGCTTGGGCTTAGTTTGTTACAAGACTGTTTCGCCTTTGTTCTGAGATACAGTATATCTCTCTAATGAGTACAGAGAGAAGGAGCGATGTTTTTGGTAGAGCTGCTATTTATGTGTCTGGATGTCTTTTTGAAAGATGGCCAGTAGGTATTTGTAGCTCAAATCAGAGTCAGGAAGGGGATACTGGAAGTCATGGGCTGTAAAACTGACACACAGAACCAGAGCCTTGCTGGCCTTTGCATTTTCAACTTGGCAATCTCCCACTGAAGCAGTTCTCGAGACCTGCCGTATTAAAATCCTTCAGGAATATAGGACATGTTGCTATTGGTGTCTGTTATGTGGTCAGGTGAGATGAGCTCCAGCAGTGTCTCTAAGTGAACATTACTATTAATGTGTTTTTAATGAGTGCTATAGGCCTAAACCATACCCAGCACATCTCCTTCAGGCACGAGTGTTTGGCCTGAGCTGCCAGGCAAGGACCTGAGCTGCCAGGCAAGGAGCACTTGGGCCGGAGAGCAGCTGTAGTGCAGCATGGTTTGTTTTGTGAGGTTTTTGAGTTTGGTTTGGTGATGATCATGCTCTTCTGCAGCTCTGACTTAGTGATTCTGTTTACTTTCATAGACGTATGCTTTTAAAACCTACTGATTCCAGTTTTCCTTAATATACTTGAAAGGGGTTTCTTCAGTCCTTGAGGAAAAACAGAGCATGGAAATTAGGAATGGAAACTTAAAGCCTTCTCTTCAATCTTGTTTTCAGCACAATAGACGCTTCACACTGCTCCCACATGGGAAATGCACATATTAAGTGTGATTGCCAGAGATGTGGAGAGAGGTGAGTTGATTTGCCAAAGGTCAGAGAGCCAGTGTCAGTACTGGGATCAGCCCTGAGGGCTGCTTGGCTCCCAGCTGGTAAATGACACTTTTTGTTTGTTTGTTTGTTTGCATGGCTCTGGTGTGCAGAATGCAGTGATCTGTGTTTGCACCAGTGACATCTGCAAGGGAAGAAGCGACCTGTGCACACCAAAGATGGTGTACCTGTTTATCAAGAGCTCAGGCAGTGCCCCTCCCCACCTAACTGTCTTCCTCTTTTTGTTGCTTGGAGCATGACAATATACTAAGAACAGCCTTCCCCCTCCCCGCCCCAGGTCAGACTAAATAGCCCTGGTCGGGGACTGGGGGACTTTGCTTTTCCTGAGTGATTGTTTTGGGCTGTCTGGCGACTAGGGCCACCAAAGCTGCATGTCCTGCTCCCGTTTTGTTTTTTGTTGGCTCTCTCCATGGCAATAAGGGCTCCTGCATGCCTCTGCTGCATGGTGGGTCTCAGGGGGATGCCAGTGCTTGTGATCCTCCTTACGTGGCAATGAGTAACAGGGGGAGGGAATCTGACCCGCAGAAACCTAACACTGGTGTTCCATGAGCTGATCTAGCTAATTTCCGAGTTTGTTTTTCAAGGAAAAAACTGTATGTGTTTCACAAGGACAATTTTAGGCTGGCTTTTGACTGACTACCTGCTGATTGTTGTTTCAGTATCTTGGAGCTTCCCTGCAAATAAATTAATGCAGATAGTGCGATATCAGGAAATGCACTTAGTGGATTGTATTGTGGCGTACTGTTATTTTTTTGTTGCTGATAGCTTAAATCAGTTCCCTGAGTGCAATAGGTACACAGCAAAAGGGGTGGTTTATTTTTCTAGTTGTATTGCTTTCTCCTGCCACATCTGCATCCCCTCTAAAACAACTGTCCTGGCAAAATTTAGCCTAAATTCAGCCTCTGTCAACAAGGTGAACATTAAGAAGCAGTTGTTCTGGGAAGCACTGATATGAACTCCATGAAGAGTCTGCACAAGTCTCCCTGCTGTCCTGCACGGTCTGCTCCACAGAATTGCAATTGCAATCCATAGTAATGGTGCAGTGGAGAAGGGAGCTGAAAAAAATCTTCTGGCTTATTCTCTCAGATCCCCTTTAAAATGGGCTGTTGGGTGGGCCAGCTCTTTCTCTCCCAAGTGTTATTATAATCCATTTACACTGGGGAAAAAGCTGGTTTGCTGCCGGGCGGTATACTTTCCATCTGCACATGTAATTGCTGGGTGGTGGAGAGAGGTAGAGACTCTGGTTTTCAGGCGGGAGGAAGGGAACGTGGCCAGGGTGTGCGCTGCGCAGCATCGTCGTGTGCCCAACCATGAATTCCAGGTTTTGCAGGGATGTGGGCTCAGCTGTGTAAGTAAAACCTTCTGCCCATTGACCCCTCAGCGTGGCCGATAGGAAGGGAGGCGGGTAACCAAGCTCCGAGCAGTTTGAGGGATGGAGAGCTGGCCCAGGGGTGCAGCTGCAACAGGGCTCTTTTTTTAGCTTGTTTTGACTTCCATGCACATGTGGACAATGTGAAGTTGGCTGAGCCCAACCTTGACTGGCAGTTCAGCAAAACAAACAGGTTTTACTGCCACGACCTGAAGGCCAAACTAGCTGCTGAGCTTCACTGGAGCAGGGGCAGGTTTGATTTCTGGCGTGGAGGGGAGGTTCTTGTATAGGGCTGACCCACAACAAACACTGTGCTGTGTTGCTCGGTCTGCCTCTGAGGGAGCGAGAGGAGGTTTGTGCTAGCATATGAGGATGCAGCACAGATGCACCCACTGCTGAGAGGGACCTTCTTGTAGTGACCTTAGAACACCCCCTAAGGTTCAGCCAAGGTCTCATCAGCATCTATACACATATATTAGAGGGAGACCCTGAATTAAACTCTCTCTTTTGAGATTTAAAAATTATTTTAACAAGTGAGCACATATAAGTCCCGTAGCAGCAGTTTCTGCACAGCACTTCATATCTCCTTTCCTCCAAGCAGAAGCACCTGCTGTACTTAACTGGCCCTGAGCCACCACGTGACCAGGCATTGCAGGCCCTGAAGGCTAACAAACATCCACTGGGATGTTACAGCGTGGATCCAGACCTTTTGGGATTGGGGTGTCTTGCTCCTGTGCTCGGCAGTCTGTGCTGCTGCTGGTAGTGTCGTGGCACTGGTTGAGCAGAGGCACAAGCAGCCCTGCAGGCTGTGAGGCGCTTGGAGGTCAGGGAAGAGCCTGTTTGCCCGATTTGCCCTCACGGTTGAAGATGGAAACAGAGAAGTGAAACTGTACACATGGTCTGGTCAGAGCAGGTACGTGGGAGGAGGGAGGGTTGAGCCATCCCCTCCCCAACGGCTGCCAAAGTGAAGGTGTTCAGGAGAGCAAGGACGCGTCAACCTAATACCGAGCCCTTAAAGGACCCAGATCCAAAGCCCAGCTCAGCCCACGGAAGGGCTATTCATGATTTCATCATCCTTTGGATCAAGACAGAGGGTTTGAAGGAGTGATCGTGGCTGGTAACAAAGGCGGTGGATTCCTGTTCTCCAGCCCACTTGTGCGCAGCTGGGTAATGTCTCCTTTATCTGCCTGCAACCAGCTTGTCAGGCCCATCCACTCCTGCTTCTGCTCAGAGGACTTCGCTTTGTTTCCTGTTTCACACAAAATTTCTTAACTTCTCTCTCCTAAAATATGGTAGTTTGTCTTTTGTGGTTCTGTGTTTCACATCTTCCTGTATGCTCTTAGACTTATTTCCTGCCTCTTCTCCTGCGTTTTCTGTTTCTCACATTAGCTCTCTAAACCCAGCTCCCCACGCAAGTATTTCTACCTCACAAGCTGCTTACAGCAGCTAGATGCCTTTTCTGAGACAAACCAATCCCAGACAAAACTGTCCCAGCCCTTGCACTTAGGCAGCTGCTAATTTGACCCTAATCCATTTTGAAAGGAGAGGGCTGGTGTGTGAGGATGGAGTCAGAGGAGGGAGGTCCTCGCTTGCCGGTATGTCTGCAGCGCTGACAGACCCCTTGGTGTGATTTGCACAATTTCCCATGGGAGAAGCAGCATTTCAACTCTTCCCTGATCACTTCAAAGCTGATTACTTCTGGTCTCTTGAGCTTTTATGATCATTTTATTAGGTAAGGGTGTGAGTTAATCTCTCTTTTAATCAATCCCTAATTTAGATAACTGCATTATGTACCCATCTTCTGCCTGAACTTCCTCATTCGTTCTCTCTGTGTTTTGCAGACTTCCTGGCTGTGCTTCAGCGGTGGGTGACTGAATATAGCCTTCTCTGCATCACAGTGATAGTACTAATGTGAAGTTTAATGAGCACCTGCAAAGTCGTGTAGCAGGTAAGTGCTCTGGGGGTCATTCTTCCTTCCAGATTTGATGTGATTTTAAAAAGCTTCTTGATGGGCTCTCACTAGGAGATCTTGAGCCTTGCGGCAGAAATGCCGGAAGGAAAGTGGTGTGGCTCATATTTTAGTAAACGTTCCCAGCAGTGAGGGTCAGACAGCACTTGCAAAGCAAAAGTAGCAATATTGTGAAGGTTTAATTTGGAAATGGCTTCAGTTTAGATCAGTGTTAAAAGCCTCTGTCTTTGGGCATTCAGTATAAAACTGCTTTTATCTGACTGCTTGGTACAGTTGGGGTCTAGTCAGAGAGTGGTGGCAGAAGGGAAGCAACAGGTCCAAGCTTTGCTGACAGCAGCTACTGTTGCATTTGCTGCTATGCAGGAGAACTTGCCAGAGGTACCTTACCCAGATTGGGAAAGCACTAGATCCCCCCTCTTCCAGGTGTTAGAGGGAGAGCAAAGGCCTGGAAGTGCCTGGACAACCTCCTGATGATCAGGGGTGACAGCAGAGGCAGCTGGATTGAAGGGAAATAGTGGCTTTTACAAGTCAGCAATGTATAGAGTTTCCATGTTTGTACAAAAAGCCCTGAAAAACCTGCTGGTAGCAGAACTGCCAGGTGAAACCCAGATGTCTGGCAGTGCCGCTCTGTGAGCGTATGACAGGAGGCTCTGCAGGTAGCAGTGGTGGGAAGGAAAGAACTGGAGCTGATGGTAGAGGGAGCCACCAGAGCAGCAGTCCTGGCTGCCGCAATGTCCTGCTACAGCTCTGAGTACCTGTTACTTCATGTACTCCACATGATTTTTTTTTCTTTTTCTTATTTATTCTGGATCTACATCTGAGTTGGGTGGTGTCTGTCCCCTTCTTGCTATCCCATTCAGTTCGAATGGCTGCTCTGCTCTAGAAAAGCTCAGCTCACAGCGTTCCCTGGCATGCTCCTCCAGCCAGCCCTGATCAAAGCTGTGAGAGCTGGCCCATTGCCATCTTCCTGTGTGTAAATGAAGCTCTTTCCCCCCACCGTCTTTCATTATTATCCCTCTTCCAGAGGCAGGTTTTTCTGGCTGATCTAGCATATTATTTATGTCAGTGATATTTGCCTCAAGGCAGAGATGCTTTTTCAGCATTTACAGGGAAAACATCTGATGCACCCCACTGCCATGCATGTGGCTTGGAAAAACCAAGCATAGTGTTGGCAAGGATGAGGACCATTGAGGCCAACTGTTGCAGAATTTAAGCCCTGTTAGGCGGAGTCTCCAATTCATATGGTTATTTCAGTTGCCTGGCAAAGGAAAATATACTGTTCCTTCGCTTTCGAAACCAGGGGGAAGAGCACGTACAGAAGGTTCTTGCACCTGAGCAGAAAAATGACATTAGCTATAAGGTGTCAGCTAAGCCACCTGTGTAACCAACTGCATCTTTCTCTGGGTTGCCTCAAGGGATGGTGGGCGCCATCAATTGAAAAGATAGAGTTTGTGGCCAAACCCAAGTGAAAACAATGAAAGTCAGCTTCAGAGTGCCTTGCTTCCGGTTCTTCCAAATTGCAGAGGATTTGGTGATGCTTGGTGAGCGCCTGACGAGGAGTGGGAGCAAATGGTTCCCACGCTGCCCGCAGGGAGGGAAGTAGCTCTCTAAGACAAGATACCGCCTGTATGTGCCAGAATCCCAGCAGGGCTTACAGTTTGTTTTGGAGAAAGCACATGCAGTCATAAGGAGACTTTCCTACAGGTAGAGGTAGTTAAGCAGTAGTCTAGACTGCCTTGGGAAGCAGAGATGGAGATTTGCTGGAAGCTTTTCAGAAGAAAGTAGTCAAAGTCTTGCCAGAAACCATCCAGGCACAGTGTAGGCCATGCGTGTAGGCAGAGGGGGGAGACTGTATTGCTTTTTCAGACTTCTTTTTTTTCCCTATTTTTTTAAGCTCTGGTAGAATATTAATACATACCAGAGATGGAGCTAAGGAGATGTTCTCAAACTTAAACTGTGACACTTGATGTTCACAGTATAGTGCTTCCCAGAGGGGCTTGTGTGTGTATCTGCTCCCAAAATGCTTAGATCCTAAGCTATTTCCTCCTAGATGTTCAGGTACCTGACAGCCACTGGTTTCAGATGAGAGTTTGATTTCTAAAGGTGTCTGGAGGTTTAGCAACCAAATACCTTGGGACTGTTGGAAATGCGAGAGAAAACACTTGGATTTTCTGCAGCACAGCCACTTCTGCACTGCAGATTGCAACCCATTCATGATAATTGAAGACAACCCTTATCTTTTTCTCCCAGGCTAGTAGGGGCAAGGATGAGATGGGTGTCTGTATTTTGGATAGCTGGAATCCATCAGCTGACCTGCCCCTACTGTAAGACACAGTGACATAAATTATCTGGTGCAGTAGGTGACTTAAGGACGTAAAGCTCTACTGCGGTCCTACCTAGCAAGCTGGCTGTGCTCAGTCTAAGTATCATGGCCATGCTCTTCTGCAGCCAAAGTCAAAAGACTGTCTGAAGGTGCTTGGCTGACATCCATGCCACCTCCTTGTTGAGCCATAGCTGCTTTATGCTCTTGGAATGAGTGCAGGGTTATGATCTCAAGCTCTGAAGGAGTTACAGGAAGAAACGTCGACTGAAAGGGACGTGTTTGCGTTGTAAGTCATCCACAACACGTGCTCTCAGCTCAGCCTTGTATTTGCTGCTAGTCCTGGACACTTTCAGTCTCCCATGCAGAGCTGGAAGCTGTCTTTGCTCCTTGCTAAGCTAAACTCCTTGCCTGCTGCAGCAGAGGGGATTTTTGTGCCTGTGAGCAGGGGCCCCACAGCTATGACTCACAGTTCCCATTACGTTGTAACTTAGTCTTTAAGTGTGCAGAGAGGCTGTCCCTTGGCGTTCAAACAAAGCCTTCCTTTGTTGTGCTTATGCTATAAAGGAAGCAAGCATATGTGTTCACCCCACACATCCCAAATGAAAACCACGTGGCTTTACAGCCTTTATATGTGTGTCTGGTACTCTTGCTACAGCAGTGCATGTTACATCACTGTTTTCCCTTTGAGTCTTTTCAGAGTTTTTCTTCACAGCATTCAGTTTACAAACTCTTCAGGGAAGGAAAGAGCTTAAAGATGTTTTCTTTTGTTGGTAAGCAGAGGGGATTGAGCAAAGAGCGCACGAAAATTATTAAATATGGGTGCATGTGGCAATAGGCTGGTCTCTGAGTCATTCCCTTGGGTGAAAATGGCTCTGAGTTGGTGGCCATGGGTGCTGAAAGGATGAGCTTCATGGAAATATTGTATGGAAGTGGGACAGTTTGTTTTCTTGTATGGCTTTGGTTTTTTCTTCTGATTTTTATTTATTCAAACTCATTTTGAAAAGCAGGGTTAGCCAGCAGTACGCTACAGCCAACATATTTGTGTGCGTTCATGTCTCTTGGCAGTTTTTAGGTTTATGACTAGTGAGCCAAGACTGGGCTTACTGCTTCCCAAAGCATTTGTGTTGTTTCTCCTGCTCTTTTCTAGAGCCACCAGGTAATGAAGTAAGAGGGCCTGCAGATGCTGGCATGCAATGCAGAGTGCCTCTGCTTAGATCAGGGAGTCATCCTAGTGAGAGTCAAGGAAACAGGGCATTGCAGTAAAAGTGCTCAATCTTGTTCTCTCCTCCTTCCACACCCTCTACCCATCCCTGCAGGGACTTTCACAGTCTGTTGGGGTTTTTTTACTTTATTTAAGGAACTATATTGTGTTTTATAAAAAAGCTGGGATTTCAGGCAATGGAATAAAGCATTGCTTTTCATTTCTGTGGTGACGTTTTGGCTACAATAGCCAGCTCTTAAATACTGTTCCTCCCCAACTGTTTGAATACAAACAGCTGTAACTAGTTAGCAAAACAATAGTCCAATATCACACAAGCCTCCAATCCCATCCAGTGTTTTTGAGTCCTGTTTAAGCAGATACTTGGGCCTGCAGGTCTCCTGACATAGCAGTGTGACTTTGTCACTGAGTCAAGACTGACGGAGTAGAAGGTCTCAGATCAACCAAATTCCCAGCCTGCAATGACAGTTTCTTTTTGCTGTGTTTTTGTTCAGTGTCTCAGTGTGGAAGTGTCTGGCAACTACTGTGCATTCTACTGTCTGTAATATGTTAAGTGCTCATTGTTACATGACTGAAATGGGACTTCAAAGTTTCACAAGTAAAACATAATCATTCTGCAAGTCATGTCTGAGCTGTGCCAATATCCACACGTGCTCTTCTTAAATGTGCTAGAGTGGTGTGTCCCTGCTGGCAAATCAACTTTCTGATAATGTTTCCACCAGCCCTTTTAATACCGAAGCATTCATTTCAATGGACATACAATATACAGTTAACTTGGATGTGTAGTGAGGTAGGGCATGTGCTTACCTTAGCATGAGGAGAGTCAGAGTAACCAATACCTGATTTAACAACACTGGTGTGATTTTTCTCCACCTTGTTGAGAACTAAGCAGGTAAAAGGAGGGCAGATTTAAACAAACATCTTGGCAATTGAACCCTTTTTGTATTCTCGCCACCTTTCCCTGGGGTGACTGCCAGATTAGATCAATAAGCCATGGCTGCCTGCATGTGCAAGGGGAGGTCATGTGGCTGAGAGGGTGACAGCCAGAACGTGTCCCAGCGTGAGCACCAGGTGGAGGCCAGAGAGCATCTGTGCGGTGACATTGCTCCATACGTTGTGGTTGACACTATCAGGTTTTTGGTAAAGCAGCGGGGGGTTTGCGTCCATCTGTGCTGGTGAAAGATTGTGCAAGGGAACGACCAGCTATTGCCTGGACTCCCATCACATTGGGTTTGAGGGGGAGGGAGCTGGCAAGGTTAGTAAGCCAACCTTTTTTTTTCTTTTTTTTCCTTGGTGTGTGTCTTTTCTCCTCAAAAACAAACAAACAAAAAAAACCCAAAAAAACACCCTGGAAGTTCCATCTACTCCAATTGTTTTTCTCACAATTAACAGACAGAATTTATTTGGCTTAAAAAGCCAAGCTGTTCCTGGCCAGGATCCTACCACAAGAGCTCAGTACATGGGTGGGAGCCACATGCACACTTCCTACCTTTCCCCTCCTGCCTCCCTTGCAGCCAGCACTATGTTCCAATTTGTAAAACCGCTTCTCAGCTGTAGCAGGGGGAACCCGAGGCACTGCACAGACTGCCCATGTGCTGCTTGCTGACAAGAGCTGAGCTGGCTTGCGCAGTCAAAAAGCAAAAAAACACATTCAGGCAGTGGGCAGGATGCTGAGTAACACACTCCTCACGCTGTTAGCTTTGTCTCCTGGTCTCCGTGGGCACCCCCTCTTGGGTCCAGCCTTACAGTGAATAAACAGTGAGTGTTTTGGGGGCATGACGTGGTTCTGCATTTATTTAGCAGCTGTAACAGCTGTCCTTGATGGTGGCTACCGGCTTCTGGGGCAGGAAGAGGGAGCCAGAATCATGTGGTGTGATACCTGTATGCACTGAGAAATAGTGAGAGAAATATCCAGATAAATCCCCCACTTGCTGATGAAACTGAAAATCTAACAGGTGCCACATCTCTTCGGGTTTTGGAAAAGAGCCCTAGAAGGCAAATAACTCCTTTTGAGCCAGAAAGAAAACTTTGTACTGTCTAGGCTTTGTGGGAAGGTGGCCCATGGGATTTTATGGTAAGGTCTTACAAATGCATCTGTGTGCAGAGAAAGCTGAGGCAGGAGGGGAGGACCTCTGAACATCTTGAGTGCTACTGCAAGAAGAAAAGAAACAATCTGTCCTACTTTTACCCACAGTGGCCACTGGAAAGTTAGGGGTTCAAACTGCAGCAAGGGAGAGTTAATGAGGCATGAGAGAAAGCTTCCTGTTGGCAAAGGTAGTGAATGACTGGAAGACACGAGAGAGACTCTCTGTCCTTCCCAGGGCAAGTCAAGCACTCCTCTGCTTGGAGAGATGCTGGCAAAATCACTCCTCGTTTGGATGTGGGGCTGCACAGTAGCATCTGCCTCCAGAGCAATGTCAGTGCCACTCACATGCTTATCCACCCTGAATCTGCCTGTCCATGGGAAGGGAGGGCTACCTAGCCCTGTACACAGGATGAGCATCAGCATTTCCTTGGAAATACCTGATCTGGTAACCCCGGGAGGAAAACATTGCTTCCGAAAGTCCACAGCAGACCTGTTGGGCAGGATGTCCTACTGGGGCTGCACGACTGACCCCGTTGGCAGCGCAACAGGCTCAGGACAGGATGTCCACGGATGTTATGAAAGGCTAACATGTTCTCAAATAGCAAAACAATAGTTATCAGGCAAGTGACCTTGTCCAGCTGCTGTCCTGTGGCCAAGCAGCTAATCTGGGGTGGGGCTTCCAGGTGTGTTTTAGAAGGCAGTTGCTCTGCCATACCTATCTTGTGTAGTCCTGAGCAGGCCAGCTGGCTTGTTCTGGTTTTAAGCATGGTTGTGGTACCAGTCTCAACATCCAGACCCCTGCACCTCCTGTGTCGGTGCTTTCAGTCCTTTCCACTGGTGGCTTTGGTAGGGAGCCAAAGACAGAGCCTGATCCCACTTGGTGCTGAACCAGCTGTGACTGTGCTGGCAACTGGAATTTGGTACTTCGTCTGTAGCACTAACTTAATGCTCAAGAAGACAAGTCAGAGCATGAGTTACAGCTGCTGTGGCTGGAACTGTCCTGTCCCTGTCAGTAGTTCATCACACCAACGCAAGCTTAATTCATAGAGGGTTAAAGAACAGCACAAGTTGGTGTCACTCAGACTCTGTATTGCATTTTTGTGGCTCCCAATTTTCTTGGCTGGGCTGTGTGCGCTGCAGCTGACTGTGTGCTCAAGAGATGGGAGAGCAGGAGCCTATCCTGGCTGTTCCGTGGTGCGTGATCTCTGGGTGGCCTGTGCTGGGTGCTGTCAAAGCTGATGGTAGAGCAGGAAGTGGGGGGTCTTCATGGCTTTGTATGGGTCTAGGGACATGTTCTCACTGCAGCAGTGGCATCTTTGTCCTGGAGGGTACAAACCAGCTGAGGATCCTCATCTGAGCCACTGGGCTCTTGCTGCCTGTGCCAGGTGAAAACTAGGCAGGATCACATATGCTAATGCATACGTAGTGGGGTGGGAATTGTAGACTGGTGCTATAAACCCTTAGTCACCCTGGGGTGTGTTTCAGTATGTGGGCTCTGAGCGTTCACCTTGGCCCTTAGGGCCCTCCAGCCCCCCTGAGGGTCCAGAGCCTCGCCAGCCCCACCTTGCTGACTCAAGTGAACATAGAAACTCTTGTTTTGAGATGCAATGCTTTGGCATGATGTCTCCTAGGAGCTGGCTTAGCTGGCAGCGTCCATCACACCAGGGTGCTGGATAACCTGCAGGCCCCAAAAAACGTGGTGCTGACCTGGGAGGAAACCTCACTCATTTCTGGTCTGAAGTTCTTCACCAAATGGGACTTTTCCCCTGCCCACCTCAGAAAGTATGTTTTCAGTAAAAATGGTCTCCAGAACAAGACAGGTTTGAGTGAAGTCCTGCCAAAACCAATTCCTCAAGTCCTGTGAAAGCCCAGGTCAAACCTGCAGAGCAGAGCATTGACCTGAAAGCAGCCAAGTGATGAGGGCAGCAACCTCAGGGGCCGGGAAGGAGACCAAAGCTTAGATTACTGTTACTCCCTCCTGAATTTGGAGGAGAGCCTTCAACAGAAGTTTCTGCCATCATGTAATCATGTAAGTGATCAGACTCTAAGGGCATAGACGTGTGCTCTGTTTTTTAAATATGTGCATATGAAATTAAAACCTGAAAATTTTCTCATTCTTCTCAGTGCAAAAGAGGCAAAATTTGAACAACAATTTCCCAGCAACTAATGGCAGAGACCAGTCCGATATCTTCACCAGGGTATTGCTCTCTCTGGTGGTACCTTCGTCTTTTTCTGTGAACATCCATCCAGCATGTGTCTATTCCTGAAGGTTTTACATGTAGCAGCTGGAAGGAAAACTGCCCTCACCATCTGTCCTGAGCCAGCAAAGGCCTTTCGATTGCTCTGTAAATGTTGATGGGGAGATGGTGGAAAAACAGCAGCATGGTGCGGGGTTGACTAAATAAAGTGCATCTTTCCAAGTTTTTGGCAGGAACAATAATACTGGCATGCATCTCTGCAATTCCCATTTCTTTTTCATTGTGCATGTTTCTTACAATTCAGAGCTTTTTCATTGTGCATGTTTCTTACAATTCAGAGCTTCTAGTCCCCAGTAGGCGGAAACGTACTTTCTTTCTGCTGCAGCCAGGCAAACCTCTGAATAGCTGCAGAGGTGGCAACAGTATTTGCAAATTGGAGAAGGACATAGTGCTTTACAAAGGGCTTTCAGCAAACTTTTTGTCTTGACTAGGTCTTCATAAATGCAGCAGAAGCATTTTCAGACTATACACTCAAAGGCCGAAAGGCAATTTGTTTTCTGTTATAGCAAGGGGAGTAATCATGGAGCTCCCAGAAGCTCAGCTATGAGGGAGTATGGCTGGGCTGGGCCTGAAACCTCTCGGCTTGAGATTCACATCTTCCCAGTAAGAAAGTCCCAAGTGCAGGTTAGTGGCTGTTCTGGGCTATTAATCTCTTCAGTCAAAACAAGCAGCGGAGTCCTTTCCAGACCTCAAGGACCTTCCCAAAAAGAGTCTCAGAAATCATATTTGTTCCCATGAAAGTTCTGGTTTCAAAAACTTGGCAGCTTTCAATGAAAAAAGCTTCCAACTAGCTGTAGTTTTTATCATCTCTTCGAATCACCTCTTTTCTTGCAGCCTACCAAAGAAAAACACAGTGTGGCAGCCACCTATTCACAGCCAAATCACAGGAAGCAATCGAGTGTGTCATAAGCGACGTCTTAGCGTATTCCGGTGCATTACTTGAATGGCATTCAGTGGCTTGACTTGGGTTTTTCCAATTTAAGAATCAAAGCTTCAGCTCGCTCCTATTTGGTTTATTGCTGAACACCAGCCAGAGCGTGTTTTGCTTCCCATGATTCAAAATTTAAGAGAATAAAAAGATGGAAAAAATACAGCTGTATGAGGAACTCTTGAGGAAAGAAAGGGACTGTTAATGAAAGGGAAATATTCTCCCGTGTCTTCAGAGAAGATGGAGGGTTATCTGAGCTCAAAGCACATGAGCAGCCTACAGAGGCAAGTTGCAAGCTGCCATTTAAATTCTTTCTTTCCCTTTGCCAGACTGAGCAGGAGGCAAAAGGGTGTGAGGAAGGCTTGGGGACATCAGAAGTTGAGCACATTTTAACTGGAAGGGATGGGATATTGTTATGGCTTTGAGCATCATTGTCTCTACAAAGGACTTTACTGCTCATGCAGGGAAATCCCCTATGGCAGGGGGGCTGGTAGGAAGGGGGAGAGCACACACTGCCACAGGACAGTGGCTGTCCCAAGTCAGCCCACACGAACACCAGGTGAGCTCTGTGATGCTCCCAGGTGAGGAGGAGGTCTTCAAGGCAGAAGCTGAAGGTAGAGCGGAACTCTGCCCCCATGCCACATAAAACACCACTAAGCAAATCTGCTTGTGCTAGAATGCACTGCAAGCACTATTCATCTTCAGGGCTGACTACAGTCAGGAAACAGTGTGATGGCTATTTTTATATTGTCTTGCAATAGTCTCTTGTCGTGGTTAAACCCCAGCTGGCAACTAAGCACCACACAGCTGCTCGCTCACTCCCCCCTGGTGGGATGGGGGAGAGAATCAGAAGAGTAAAAGTGAGAAAACTCGTGGGTTGAGATAAAGACAGTTTAATAGGTAAAGCAAAAGCCGCGCACGCAAGCAAAGCAAAACAAGGAATTCATTCACTACGTCCCATGGGCAGGCAGGTGTTCAGCCATCTCCATCACACGTAACGGTTACTTGGGAAGACAAAACACCGCAACTCCAAACGTCCCTCCCTTCCTTCTTCCCCCGGCTTTATATGCTGAGCATGACGTCATACAGTATGGAATATCCCTTTGGTCAGTTGGGGTCAGCTGTCCCAGCTGTGTCCCCTCCCAACTTCCTGTGCACCCCCAGCCTACTCGCTGGTGGGGCGGTGTGAGAAGCAGGCAAGGCCTTGACTTAGTGCAAGCACTGCTCAGCAGTAATGAAAACATCTCTATATTAGCAGCACTGTTTCCAGCACAAATCCAAAACATAGCCCCATACTAGCTACTATGAAGAAAATTAACTCTATCCCAGCCAAAACCACCACATCTCTGCAGATGATTTTCCTTCCAGGCCACTTGTGCAGGGACCCAGGTAGCGCAGATGATATGGAGACAGTTACTGCAGATTTGCAGGCACAGCAAGTGCTGGTTTGCAGAGCTCAGCACCAGTTTTTCAGCTTAAGGGGCTTAATTTGTGCTGGTGAGGAGCTCTGACTCTGCCTTTGCTCCAATGCCAAGGGGCTGAGCATGGCTGACGAGTCAGGTCTCACCTGAGGGACCATTTTCTGAGCTCCAGCCTTTGGTGTGGCTGGTGCTGCCCAAATGTGGCCAAAGGAGAAGAGTCTTTTCCAGTGGCAGTTTTGGGGCAAGACTTGCTGGGCAGACTCACCCCTTGGTTTTTATGATGTGTGTGCAAGAGGATTTCAGGCAGCTCTCAAAATCCCCATGCAGAGGGTGCTTTCCAGCCATCACTTGACCTTAGGCAAGCCACTGCCTGGCTGTGTGATGGCTTTATGCGCCTGTGAGCTTCATGTGCTGCTTCCCTTTCCTTGCAATATGCTAACTGTAACCATGCTCCAGGCAAGCAGGTGAACCAAACATTACTGAACTGTGCAGCAAAGGGCTTTCAAATCAGCTGAGTGTGAAAGCTGCCCTCCTTCTGCATGTGGCTTCATGGCACCAACCTGAACTGCATGATAGCAGTGTCATCTTTCCCCTTCCCCTCTTGGGGCTCCCCGCATCATCCAGGACCTGCTGTGGGGCTGATCGGGATCCTCCAGCCAGGGACGCTGCTTCAGACTTGAAGGATGAGGCCTAACTTGCCTGGGAGCTGAGGGTAGAGGGCTATAGGTGCTCTTGGTGAAGCCTTTGAACATACCAAGTGCTGCAGGATGCAGCTGATCGTTGTTTCTAATTGTGCAGCAAACGATCTGCTGCTTTTATCTCTCTGAGCCCTCGCTCTGCAGCTGGAGATTGGGATGGTGCCTGCCCCCTCACTTCCCAGGGTTGTTCAGAGCAGTCGTTAACCTTAAAATTGGTGAAGCACCCAGTCACTGAAGCAGAGTGCCACAGAAAAGCCCAGAAGGAAACTAATTCTGGTGCTAGGGTCGGGTTTGAACAAGCAGCATCACATGCTGGGCAGTGAGCAGAGATGGAGCTTTGCATAGGGACGTTGGGGCTCCATGTACCTGCTTGCTCCCAGCCCTCCTCCCTTCCCTGAGCGGCTTTCCTCAGCCTCGCTGCTCCCTTCCCTGCTTTGTGCATGTGGGAGCACAAGAGGTGGGGTCTCTGCTCTCTCACCCCAGGGACACCCCAGCCTGGGGAGCAGGGCAAGGGCAGGCTCGGCTGCTCACAGACACGGCCTGCCTGTGATGCGGTAAGGACCACAGTGCCCTCCCTCAGTGGGGTCTTTGGAGCCCTGGGACTGCTGCAAGAGGGTCAGCAGAAGGCAGTTAGATGTAAGCCTGTTACCAAGCCTAGGCATTGCCTGTGTTTTGAATGGGAAAAAACTGGCAGGGACAGACATCTGGAAAAGGTCAAAGATGACTTTGGGAACTTGCTGTTTAAAAACTCATTAATACCTTTTTTCTTCCTTATGCTTGAAATGTTGCTAAATTGGATGCATAGATGAAATAATGATGTTTCTCTTTCTTAGTCTCCAGCTTGGAAACATTTGGACTCTCTCCCTCTTCCCCACACAAAAGCTGTCTCAGCCAGAGCAGGCATAAATATTTTTATTAGACTTAAATTGCTTGGGCTGAAGTTAAAAGCAAGGAAAAAGAGCGGCCTTTGTTATGGGGAAGGCTGGACCGCCCTAGCAGGCAGTGCTACTGGTTTCACCTGTGTTATTTAGTCTTTCCATATTAGCCAGGAAAGCTGTGCCTGATGAGGTGTGGGAATGCTCTGCCTGTACCACCCTTGCTGCTGTCAAGGCCAGGCTCTGCCGACCTTGGTCACTGAGCATGATTAACCTTAAGCCTTAATTGGGGTTAAAGTTTGGCTTCATTTTCTGGTGCGAATAGCTACAGTAGCAAAAGGGCAGTTTTGACCAGGAAAACTTCCTCTGTTCAGGCTGAAAACAGACATGCCTCTTGCAAATTCATGTGACCTGAAGATGTTATCACTTCCAGCTTTCATCCTGACTGTCTTCCAGAGGTTGATGCTTGTAGAGTTTGCTGGGGGAAAAGGTTGTGCGCGTGGTTCCTAACTTACTCCTGCAAAATCAGCTGGGGTAGCCTAGACTATCAGTGTAACTTAGAATGACTTCAGCTGATCTGGCCAGTGATGGACTTGCGGATGCCTGGCCTAACCCCTTCTGCTAGCAGGGCTTTAGGACAGGTAACCTCTGGAAGTGGTGTGCCCATGGGCAGCTGGGCACGGGATAGTCTTGAAGGGTACAAGAAGATCCTAAGGAAGCTGACTTCTTTCAGCCTTATGCATCTAAGAAGTAATCCGGTAACAGCAAAACATCTCATCCGCAGGGACAGAGGTCTAGCAGGGCAGAGCAGCAATGTCGTCCTGGCCAAGACTGCAAGAGGAGGCACCTGGCCCTTGGCCATGTTATTTTTAAGCTTGGAAAGCACACGTGGTCTACAAGAGCGTAGACTAAGGAAAGGAACTCACCAGCGCTTCCTGCCCTGCCCCGGCAAACTGATAAAGCCCTTTGCAATGCAGGGTGACCCCAGTTTATTTTTAAAATGTGGCCAGGCATGGAGCTCACAGAATAACTGGAACACCCAGCTTTGGGCATTAATTCAGCTTTAATTAATTGCCTGATGAATTAGAGAGTTAATGTAAATGTAAAAGAGAGTTAATGTAAATGTAAAAAGGACAAGAAAGGCCAGCAAACCATCTCCAGAGCAATGTCTGTATAAGGACATGCATCTATGCATGTACATGGGATCTAAAAAAAGGGTAGTTAGTAAATGTTACAGAGGGAGGGGCACGTAGCGTTATCCTGAGCACCACGTGAATTTTCTTGCTGCTTGGACAATGCATCTCAATCCTGTTCCCTTCCCTTATTATTCCAGTCCCAGCCCTCTTGTAAGCAAAGATAATTGCATGCTGAAGGATACAGTTCCCATGTACAGTAAGTGCTCACATCGAGGAAATCTAGGTTCCTGCAATCGAAAGCTAGGAGTTTGTTGTGCAGTAATGATAACAAGGCCCACTGGGATGGATCTATCTTTATGTCATGCCCCGTGGAGGCATAAATTTGATTGCCAGAGATTTTCTCCTCCTTGCCCAGACGCTGGGACAGCAGGGTTGCTGTGGTACCAAAACATGCTGGGTTCAGGCCAGGAAGGAGCTATTGCAGGAGGAGAAAATTACAGCCCTCAGCTCCCGGTGCACACATGGTGCCTCACGATCTCTTGGCTCTCTGTGAAAGAGCCTCATTTCTGCAGCAGGTTGAATTGGTTTGTTAGGAATGAGATTACTCTTTCTGGTTTGATTGATTAGGTATTTTATGGATAGACTTTGTAACAGAAACCCTCTTCTCTCAAACACACTTTTGAGGCATTAAAGGAGCTGCATTAAAATGTTCCAGCTGGAAGAAGAAATACCCCTTCTTGTCCGTCTTGTCCTTCTGATCTCCCTGTGCTAGGACTGAGGGGTAATGTTGCTAGAAAGAGGGACTGGTGAGCTTGCCACATACCAGCTGTGGTGACAACCACAGATTGTCCTGCCCTGAGCAGGTGCTTGGGATCTTGATAGCGATGCTAGCCCTCCAGAAACAGAAATGCCACCTGGGACGAAACAGCCCAGGCTTTAGCCTGGGCACCCTCTGGCCCAGATCTCTGGGAGGCCTCGTCAGATGTCCCAGCAGTGGGACCGTGTCCCAGAAAGCTGGGAATTAAATTCTTTCATCATGAGCCCCATGGCATGGAAAGCTTTATTAAGTGTGAGGTCCGAGCAGCAGAGCCAGTAACCATACAAAGCAACTCCAAAACACCATAGCAGTCTCGGTCATGCCAAGGGCCTGTGCAAGGGGTTACATGTGGGACTGTTGCTGGCACACGGTTGCCTGCGGCAAGCGCAGTGACACCAAGACCCGGGGTGTGTCGTCACAGCCACGCTTAAGGTTACTTCAAAAAGGAGTGAGCAGCTGCAAGCACAGCTGTTAAGGGGGTGCTTGGGGAAGATGGCTTAGATCAAAGCCATGGTGTTTACTAGTGTCTTCCACAGATTAATAGTGAAGTAAGCACCAAAAATAAACAACCCGATGCTTTTAAAACCACTGGGTTAAAGGAAACCCTTTCCAGTTTAGCAATCTTTCTGTCTCTGCCCTTTTTCCAGGGACCACAGTCATTAGGCATCCTGGGGGCCGGGAGGGTTTGCCACTGCCTGATCCTGATGGTGCTGACAGGCAGGAAGAGCTTTGCCTCTAGTGCCTGCTTAGAAGCACGAAACCATGCATGCTTGTTCCCACCCAGGTGCACATAACCAGCACTGGCAGTGAAGATTGCTCTGATCCAAGCAGGCTGTGTGGGTCCCCAGACATGCTTTACACGGAAGGTGGCCAGAACAGCCCTGCCTATGCCATTGCCACATGTGCGACATTAGCCTTCTGTTGAGGGAAAGCAGTGGTCACCTCCAGCCCTGCTTTTTTACATCTGGGGAAGTCCTGCCTGCTTCTTTGCCTTTCTCTCCTGAGAACTTTAAAGGAGGAAGGAAGGGCATGCCCTCCCACACTGCCCCAACAGCATCACAGTGGGTTGACAGTAGCAAGCGCCTTCACAGTTCTGTTGTTCTAAGTTAATTTGATAAGAGGACACTTTCATCCTCACTGTCTGCTGATAAAGTCTCTTTAGGAAGCTTGGTTGATAACTTGCAGGAACAGGCACGCGCTTAGGAGCTTCTAGACTCTAGCAGTTTTTTCAGGGCTAGAAAGGATGCCAAAGCTTTTATTCAAATGGGGAGTTTCTTTCATTTTTCTTCTTGAGGGAACATACTCCGAATTATGGGTCATTCTGCCTTTCTTTCTCTTCCAGGGAAGGAACTGCCATGCCCGTGGGAATCTTCCGCGTGTGCCTAGTGGTGATTACAGCTATTGTCAACCACCCGCTCCTCTTCCCTAAAGAGAATGGCACTGTCCCCGAGAACACGGAAGAAATCATCCAGAAGATGAAGGAGCGGGAGGAGAGCCTTCGGCTGGAGCAGTTGCGCTTGGAGCAGGAAATAGCAGACCAGGAAGCCACACAGAAGGCTCTGGAGAAGGCTGCAGAGGTAGTGGAGGAAAGCAAAGAGGAAAAGGTCCGATGGGATATGTGGACTGCCCTTTCCATGGTCATCTTTCTGCTGATCGAGCTCTGGAGGCAGGATTTCCAGGAAGGGAATTGGCAGGACACAGGAGGAGAAGAGGATGACATGGCTGTCCTGGGGAAAGCATTTAAAGGAGTGGCCTTCCCTGACAAGGCTGTCTTGGCCAGCTTCTATGAGAAGCGTATCCTGGGTACCACTGGAGACATGGCCAGGATGCGGGAGATGGTGGAAGGCTTTGCAGATGACCTGCTGGAGGCCTTGAGGAGTGTTTGTAACCGGGATGCTGACATGGAAGTGGAGGACTGCATGGGTGTGGGGAGCATGTATGAGAATTGGAGAGTGCGTAAACCTTTTGTCTGTGATCTGATAGTGCCTTTTGCCCCCCCAGAGCCATACTGTTTCCGGTCCCAGACCTGGTGCTCTGGCGACTGTTTTCCCCCCGATGAACAAGGTTATGGCACTATCAAGGTATGCAGGGCAGATGAGGATGTGACAGGTTGCATCTGTGACAAGACTAAACTAGGGGAAGATATGCTGTGCCTCCTCCATAGCAAAGCCAATACTACCAGGCCCAGCAGTGAGATGGAAGACCTCCTGTGCTTCAAAAATACTCAATATCTGGATGCCGACCAAGTCATGAAGTGGTTTCAGATCGCGGTCACCAAGGCCTGGAACAGAATCTCCCACAAGTACGAATTCGACCTTTCCTTCAGCCTCCTGGACTCGCCAGGAGCCCTGAAGATAAAATTTAGGTCAGGGAAATCAATTGCCTTCAACCTCACCCCGGTGGTGCAGTATGAGAACTCTGACGTTTACTTCATCTCTCATTTCCCTCGGAGGGGCCTGGCAGCAGACCTCCCCTCCAGCACTCACTGGTTTCTCACCTTTGCAGTGTATGAGAGGAGGTTCATCCAGCTGGTCTCCAAAACGCTGCCTGCTAACGCCTGCCATGTCAGCTGCCTTCAGATCCTCTCCTTCCTCCATGGGAAGCAGTGCAGCCTCACAGGTCCAAGCGGGCTCACCAACTACCACCTGAAAACAGTGATGCTGCATCTCCTGCAGGCACGTCCCAGTCAGGACTGGGCCCCAGAGAAGTTGGAGGCCCGTCTACAGGACTTGCTGAAATTCCTGGAGAAATGTTTGCATGAGAAGAAGCTCTACCACTTCTTCATTGGCAATGGGAAGGTACCAGCAGAGCTGGGCTTCCCCATCATATTCCAGAGGGCTGAGCCTCTCAACCTTTTCCGTCCCTTTGTGCTACGCAGGGATGTTTACAGGAAGACGGTGGACACGTTCCATGAGATGCTCAGGAACATGTCTGCACTGATAAATGAGTACACGGTGCACATTCCCCTTGCACACACCAATGGGATCCATAAGGATTCCCTTTAACCAAAGCCAGCAGGAAAACACTTGTTCCTCTAAGCACAAGTCCAGAGGGCAGCTTTCTGAAGCCTCCTGGAGACAACCGACTTCGCCAGTACAGCTTCTTGTCTGCAGCTGAACCGGTCCTGGGCCATGGTTTCTGCAGTAGGGGAGAGGGGATGGGGGGAGGATAGGGAGAAACTGGAAGACGTGGTATAAAAGTAAGTTTCTGCTCCAGTGGTGTGCTGGCTGGGTTTTATGCAGCTAAGAATATATTTTTCTATTGTGCCTCAGTCACGCTACAGTGGTGGTGAGCAACAAATATGACTAATTTATTCAGATGCCTGCAATGCAAATGGTGGTGGTGGCCAAATACTTCATTTCCTTTGGAAGGGGGAGATAAGAAAAGGGTGGAGTAATCAGAGACAGGATTTTGGGATCGCAGGAGCCTGTCTGCTTGCAGACAGCAGGAACAATGGGGAGCGCAACATAAGACTGGGTGCTGATGTGAGGAGGAGGGTCATGCACAAGACCTGGACCGGATGGAGATCCTTAGATCAACCACAGCTCTTTAATTGAAAGGTAACTGTAGTTATAAAAACAGCCTTCTTGATAGGACTTGCAGCAGTACTTTAAATGGCTTGTCCTGTCCTTCAAAAACACCCTTGCACCCTGCACATTTCTTCTCCTTGGGGAGGATGTAGCAGAGCAGGCAGTAGGGTCTTTGTCTTCAGACCATTTCGTTCGAGTGTTCTTCCATTTTCTTCATGGTAACATGGCTAGTGGGTTATATTCCTGGCTATTTTCCATAGATAAATGGACAGGAACCTTTTTTACCTTAGATAAAAGAGAAACACCGTTATTGGGTTCTGTTGTTTTGGTTTATTTGTTTGTTTTCCTTACCTTGGGGCAGCAAGGCTGAGAACAGCCAAGAGAGAAAGGACTGCTACAGGTTTTGCTTTCATAAAAGAAGCAGTTCTTCAAAATTATCCTGTAATGAAGCCAATCTCAGCACTCTGGTAGCAGGAGGGAACAATCACCCTCCAAATGAGAATGTGACTCTCCCAGCATGGTTTTAATGAGGCCAAGGCCAGCAGGATGGCTCTGAGTTAGGAGGAGAGGATGAAAGAGGTGCACATGTAGCAGAGCTTGGCAGCGCTGTCTGCAGCTGCCTTGTGGTCTGTGTCGCATCCCTTCTGCTCCAGATACCCAGGCAAAAGCTACCTTTTTGCCTCCATATAGGTCGTCCTCAATCCTTTTAAAGACTGCTGCTTTGATGAGGTTCTGAGGAACTGCTGCTAGCAGACCGTAATTTGCTGAGCCGGGAGCATGATGGGAAAATGACAGCTTCTGCAGGCTTTCAAGCCAGGTGGGAATCTCGAGGCATGTGCTAAAAAACACAATGCAGAAATGGAGATGCCTGAACTCCCTCAGGAAGCAGCATGTTAGTGCTGTGCCAGTGGGCTGCCCAGCCCTGGCGAGGTGGCGTTGCTGGAGGAGAGGGCTCAGTAGCTCCTCACCCTCCTTCGTGTGCTTCGTGCAGGATCCAAGCCAGGGCCTCAGTGCAGATGTGCTTTGTGCTGGTCCCAGAGGCCTGGCCTCCAGTGCTAAGGGGCCTTTTCTACCATTTTCTTACACTAGGATTTCCTGCAGTGTTTTACACTAGGGCTTCTCTGAATCCTGTTTACAAGAGGATAGTTGTTCTGGGTGGTGAGACCCATCAGGGATGATATTACCATGACTCCACAGGTCCCTTTTTATCAATCCTCTCTATCACATGCATCAGAGAGAAGATTTAGTCCTGTATCACTACTGGGAACAGCATACAGCATGAGGCTTATTATCCAGCCTGGTAAGCAAACTCTCTATAGACGTGTCCTCTCTTCCCTTTTCCTGGTAAAAACCGCTTCACCGCTTCCTTGATGTCTGCTTTTGTCTGTCCCTCCACCAGTGAGGGACATTTCATGCACAAAGGCAGAGAAAGCTGTAACTCCCGTTTCCACACCTAGTTTATAAGAAAGCACAGGTGGGGACAGGGAACTCTTCGCTCAAATTGCTGCTCCCCTTGGCTTTTATCATCATAGCTATAGGGTGGTTAAGTAATGTTTCTGAGCAGAAAGTAAGGGGTAGGAAGCAAAATGGGAGAGAAGAGGCTGGTGGCTCTTTTCCTCCTTGCCAGTAGGAAAGAGTCTTGGATCATCAGTGCTTGCTTCAGCACCCTTGGCGATGAGTGCCTGGGAGACTGCCAGGGCCGGCAGAGCAACAGGGCAGGACTAATTGCTAACGCTAATGAGTGCTGTAAGCCCCTGGCTTTCATTAGTACAACCAAGCAAGCCTTCCCCAGTAGAAAAGAGGGCAGGAGCAATCTCAGGGGACACGACAAGCAGGTAGTGACAAGCAGAGGTACAGGGAGGGTGGGTGAACACTGGAGCCTGGAGGCTACATTGGAAGCTGTGTAAGTTGTTTGCAAACCCAAGCAATTTGCCATTTTTACCTGCCCAGGTTTACTGCACACTGCCTGTAGCAGATCCAGCTTTGCATGGGCTGTCGGCAGGCAGGTCGTGCTGAAGCAGTTGTGGTCAGAGTTGCTTCTAAATGTGTTCCCAGCCCAACCAGAGAGAAATAAAAATTTCTCTGCTGTTTCCTGTCAGGAGTCTAAATTTAGCCTGTCCAAAGAACAGAAACAAATTTGTGACCCAGGTCTCTCAGGAAATGACATTCAGGGTTGAAAAATAACTTTTGTACATTGAGCAGGGGGAGGATGAGAAGAAAAGGCTGTTGAACAGAATAAGGTAACTCCCCTGTTAAAATGTCAGAACAAAGCTTTGTAACGCCAGTCCCACAGGCTTGTAAACATGCCTAAACTCGTCTTTACACAGCTCCGAGCACTGCTGCTCAGACTCAAAGGGAACCTAAACTGATAAGTGGATTGAATCTTTTGTTCTTCATTTTCTGTATTTGTGCACCTGTTCTCTCTTAAGCCCAAACTGACCCTGAAGTGTTCCCATGAGGTTTAGTTGAACCCAAGCTGGAGCTGAACCAAGGAATTTCTGGATTTGATTCCCCTGAAAGCACATTGCTTGGCTTAATTTTCCTACATGCAATATGCTCGTTTTGCACTGAGAACCTTTTAAGAGGTCTGTTCTGTGCATTTAGGCTGTGAGGGAACCCGCTCATACCCGTCCGGGGGGAGAAGTGCTCTGTGATTGTAAGCTGTGCTCCAGTAAGCCTGAGGGTAGAGATCTTCTTTGCAAGCCATATACCAGTATATATACCAGAGGTATATACGTGTCCCATCAGAGGAGGTGTGGGTACACAGTGTTTCTCTGGATCAGACCTCTGCAGCGGTACAAGGAGGCCATCATGTGAGGCACATTCCTTGGACTACCTTGTCTCTCCTGTATTAAATCTTGCCCACCAACTACTAGCCCTATCAGTAAAAGGCCACACTCACATTTCATAAAAAAGGTTTATAAGACAGTTCAGCTCCATCAGCTGTCAGCCAGTAAAAATGTCCTAAGACTTTTTAGTGCCGCCCATGTTCAGTTCTGCTTTGATTGAAGTCTGGCTGGGCATTCATAGGAAGCAGCTTTAAAGGGTGGGGGTGGAAGTGGGGGTTTGTGGTTTAAAGTGAATAACGTTCTTTTAAAACCAAACAGCATATGACACGAGTAACAAACATACAACATCTCTTTGTTGAGAGCAACAGCAAACATGCCTGTATCTCTGTGAGAGATCCTAAGGAAGGGTAAACTGCCTGTCCCGGACCTCTTTCTTGTGTCTCAGTGCTGTTCTTGCTCTTTGCTAACCAAGTGAATCTAACAGATGAACTCCTGCTGCCTTCCGCTGGTTTCCAACCACTGCCTCCACCCTCAACTTGTGGTTTTAATATTTTATTATAGGCTCTGTCAAAGCAATGGAATTAGTGGTGGCTTGATAGCAGCCACTCATCTACAACATAGCCTCAGGAGCCATTTGCCTTTAGGAAATGTCTTGGTCTAAGGTTGTTACTGTTTTGCAGGAGCTGAATGTCTTCTGAGGGGAGCTGTTGGGGTATGTGGCAACCATAGAATATGGCTTCTCTCTCTCCAGCTTGCTCTGTATACAGGTCTTATGGGGGTATAAAGATGTATTTCAGCAGAGAGATCCAAAACTTTATCCAGCATTCAAGCAGCAGGATTTGGTGCTTGTTCACCAGACGGTTTTAATGCAAAGCCTTTGCAACGTTTTCTCTGTGGTGAAGAAATGAGACTTTACCCACTTGTAACAGCTTAGCTGCTGGTCATTGAGGGGTTAGTTCTCACAGGATCCTACGTAGTAAATAGCTTTATTTATTACTTGTCTTTTTTTTTTAGGATTGGGGGGTGTAATATATTAGCTCAGAAGCAAAACTGTAGTATGAAGACCAACCTTGGCAATGCAGCTGAGATGGGCAATAACACCACAACTGTCCAAACTAAGGTCTTCCTTGATTGACAATGCTGTACTCAAACCGCTGCTTTTATAGCAGGACACTGTTGAATTTGTATAGATCTTCTCATGCAGCTTTATTTATAATAAAGGAAGTCTTATACAAAATCTAAAGAAGTGTGAAGTCTGTTTTGTTCCTAGTTCCCCCCAAAATGTTTCTAGAGAGCAGAAGGATGGAGTGGGGATATGTTCAGTGCAATCCTAGCACAGTGAGCTCAATAGCAAGAATCCCTGTGATTTCTGACTGTACAAATTGTTCCAGAATAAGTGCAATGTGAACATAAAGTGGAATAGCTATTCCAGAATAATGCCAGGGGTGTCAGAATTCCTGAGAATATGAATCCACAGGAATTCAAAATAATTATTCTGGATATCTCCGCTCAAAAACCACCCTTTTGTGGCAAGCCCTAAATATTGCTGGTAGATGTTGCCCTTACTGGCTGAACCAGAAATCCACCAAATTTCCAGTTCAGCTAGAGGAATCCTCTTTACCTGCTTGTTTTACAGGTATCCACAGCCAAGTTCCAGCAGCCACGCACCACCACTTAGCCTCCTGCTTAACCCCTTTCCCTGGTTTAAGGGAATGGCACCTCCTTGTTAATATTCTAATGTGCTCCGGCTCTGGAAGGAAATCCAAAGCTAGGTATGAATTCATATAATAAACCCACCACTGTTTCCTTGGTGACATGTCTTCCAGCCCCACAGAATACTCTGCACACCTTTAATAATTAATAACTCTGCCTTCCAGTGATCGCTGGGGCTGAGTCAGCGTTGAACAGGTCTGAGAAGCAGCTGGCTTAAGAGTTGCAGCACAAGTCTACCTAGCCAGGAGTTACGATTTCCCAGGGTCGACCACACACTGCAGTAAATGGAACTTGTGAGTGCTGTGGCCCAGGATCATCATCAGTCCTGGTTGCTTGAGTGCAACTTTGTTATTTAAGATAAATAAATAAACCCCCCAAAATAAACCCACCATGCTTTAAAGCTCAGTCTGACAAGCTCAGCAACATTTTCTCCACTGCACTGTTGATTCCTGGAGCATTTTTTACTGCTTCTGTGTTGCCACGTAACAGAAGGGGTAACATCAATATAAAATCTTTTTTCAGAAGGGCAATTAGCCATGCCATGCCGTGGTCATTATTACAGTATTATCTGCCATAGAGTAGGCAGGTGCAGAGACAGAGAGAGGCCAGCCCCAGCCACTAGAGATTGTTTTTGGCTACCTCTTCTAGTAGTAAAACAGTTTTCCTCCAGGCTTTGATCTGGATTCTTTCTTCAGAGATTCAAATTCTTGTGTTTTCCTTACTTCCAGGCTTTCTTAAAGCCCTGATTCCAATGTGCTGGCTTTCATCAAAAGTCTAGCAGCCTAGAGTTTTGGCATACAATTATGGCTACACTGCAGTCCAGAAATGTGCTTCCCACACCTGTAGACAATATTCCTAGAGATGGACAAAAGCTCCTGAGGTAACAACCACCCTGCAGCTCAAACTTTAAATGTGTGCTGTATGGCTGGAGACTTAGCTAGTGCACTTAGACATGGCTATCTGTTTATGCTTGGTTGGTGCGTAAAGCCACTGTTCTGGGAGGTCCTTCACTCCTCGAGCAAAGGGACAGATCATCCCAAGCTTGGCTAACGAGCACGTGAGAGTAAACCTCGGTCTTGTCTTCTCAGTCTCATCAATATGCAATTGCCTTTCACTTGCAACTGTATTTATAAAAAAAAAATGGCACTGCCTTTTATTAGTGATTGTACCCCACCAGCACAGTATAGGGTTTGTGCACTGAATGCTCTGCGTCGTGGACCTGGAAATGGTGTGCATACCAGCCATTCCCTCCCGCTGCTCCATGGTTAATTGCTCTATGTCATGTTCCAGGTCTCTCTCCCCTTCAACTTCGATTTCTTTTAAAATCAAAACTCCCAAGAGAAACTTCACAAAAAAAAGAGGCTGGTTTTTACTTAGATTTAAAAAGCAGCACTCCCTATTCCAGCTAGAGGCATCTCTCATCTCAGTTTTTATTACCACTTTAAAATAATCCCTGAGAAGAGAGATGAGTTTGTGGTGGTGTACTTTGACATTTTTTCAGCACGTTGAGAATAAATAGCTGAATATGGGAAAGTTATACAAAGCAAATCAAGTCTGTCACATGCCAGAAAACCTCCACTAGCTCTTGGCTTCTGATGCTGTCAGGCCTATGTGGGAGGGTGAGTGCAAGATTAAAACAACTAATGCATAGCAGAGTGAGTATCTCCTCTGCCCTAGTTTAGTAGATGATCAGACCTTGAAGACCTGGGCATTTTTGCTTTCGATACCCGTATGTTGTTTAAATGTTTTAGATGGCAGAAGCTGACTCAATAATTATGGGAGGAGGTCTTAGGCATTTACAATTTCTCTTTTGGGGCAAGAACAACAAGTAACGTTTACCATCTTCTCCCTTATTGTCCAATCAAACTCCTCTTTTGGTCATTAAAAGGCTCCCATAAGGTCTCCTTGTAACACTTAAAGACTTTGCCGGTTTACATCTGTGTCTCTAAGCCATAAACTCAGAAGTCACAGTAACTGTCTATTATTCTGTGTTAGGGCCTCCAATCTAGCCCCGTAAAGTTGCCGTGACATTGGGCATTGACTGCCACTCATTTGAAAACTTCAAAACAGCATTTTAAATGCTGGAAATTTGGAAATAGATCAAACAAAACAACACGAGAATGGCAGGTATAGTGTTAACTGTGAAAATTTTCATTTTAATGAAGGTTTTCAAACACAGTTCAGAGTTCTTTCAGTTTCCCAAAATTCCCAAATCATCCGAGTTCACTGAAGTCCATCATTAACAACCCTCTCCAAACCCACTGAGTGAGGGGTACACACCTCTCTCAGACCAGTTCCTTCAGACTGGGGTTGTTTCAGCTGCTTGCTCTCTACTAGGAGCTCTCTCAGGAAGACTGTCCTGCCAATAAGCCCAAGTTGAGTCGCATCAGCATTCAGATGGATGTACTAGCACAGATGTCTGCGTAGCACGTCTCTCCAGTGTGATGAGCTGCTGTACTTGCTACAGCCTGGTCCTCCTCTCTCTACACAAGTTTCCCCATGACATTTAAGATTGAAATCAAGTTACCCCTGTGTGGTAGCTGACTTTTGGGAAAACTCAGAAAGGCCATGAAAAGCTCATGAATGAGGTCCAGTCTGCAGCCCTAGTCCCCCAGCACAGCGACAGACTTCACTGGACAGGTAACACTTGCAAATGCAGTAAGCAGCCTTTTCCACAAGCACAAGAAAAAAAATATCTCCTTTTATGCACTGCCTGGATATGTAACTGTTATATCGGGCAGGTCTTACGGATTTGACATGAAACACCCCTGTATCTCACACCCTTCATGGTAATCAGGTACATAATTCTGATGTGTGGCTAATACTAAAGACCTGCAGACTTTAGAAAAATTGTTTATTCCACACATTAATGTATTTCTGTTTGCAGCTCTGCACAATGTTGTTTTGCTACTATGCAAATCAGGGTGACGTTTGTGTTGACACAAATTAGCACTTTTCAAGCGTTAAGTGATCCAGAGGGGGAGGCAGGACAGTAAAGCCAGGAGAATAATTTGCAGCTAATAATTTATCTAATAACTTTTTACCACTCATGGAATATCCACAAGCAAGGACAAAATCTCCTTTATTTCAAGTAGGCAGAAATGTCTGCCTACTAAAAAAGCAAGAGCAACCTCAGAGGATCTGGTGACCTACAGGCACGCTAACATTAATTTGGTCAGGTACCACTAGCAGCCAAGCTGGGAGCACTGGTCTCAGAATGGAATACTGCTCAGGATTTGCCCACTTCTTGAGCAGGTTTCATTCTCTCTGCTCAACTCTGTGTTATGGTTCTTTGCTTGCAGGTCTAAAAGCTAACTCAGGTCTGTCCCCAAGTGCCACTGGCACAGTATCAGATATGTGTCTTGTATTTGTCTGGATTGTGTTTGTTTGGGAAGAGGACTTCTCAAGGTATTGTTTCACTGGCTCCAACCAAACATTTGAGCTGTTGTACCCCTTCCAAGTAAAATACCAGGCAGTCCTGCCTTTTTCTAAAATGATGAATTCATTATGGCAACATAAAGTAGGCTATTTTTAGCCAGTTTCCTATGCAGTCATTGTGTGCATGCATATGGGGGAAGGGGGGAGAGGAGGGTCTATCCCTTCATCTCCTGCCAAGTAACTTTTGAATCCATCAAACAGCTTTAACCAAATTTGACAGATCTGTAGAGAGCTCAGAAATACTCAGCTCCGACAAATCTGAGGCAAGCAGGCAGATCAACAGAGGATGGAGACTCTCATAATGCTGAGAAAGCACACAAGAGATCTTTTAAATGTCCCCAGTGCAGTAAAAGGCAGTTGGTACCCACGCCTTCCTAGACCTGAAGAAACAAGCTGTGAGGAAACAGGGTTGTGTTACTCTGCTACTCCCAAAATGATCCACACAACTTTGTAGCAGAGCCTTGAGAGAAGATGAAGGAGGCAAACAAACAGATATTCCTATCATATCTATTGGACAAGTCTGGTCTCAAAACAGAAATCTGAACAAGCCCATGCTGTGGATCAATTAACGTCACGGTGTTCTTCAAAAGAAACTTCACTTTCTAGTTACGTTACATTTAGGAGTGTCATCTTGGACGACTCAGCTGCTAGAAGCAATCCTCTGGCTGCAGAGGCTTGAGGGACTCTATAGAGCAAAGCTTTTCAGTCATTGTTTGCAGAGGTGCTGCCTTTGAGTAAAGACACTGAGTTTTAAAGTAATTATGAATCTGTCTAGCTAAAACCACAGCTTATCCAAACTTTCAGAGGATAAAAGGATCAGCAATTTCTGCCTCGAAGGTGGGTATCTTAGCTTTATTGATCTGCTCGGAGGTGCAGGAGGTGCTGAGGTGAAATATTTATATACAGCCCTCAATGTTTAGGCATTTGAGTCCTTGTAAAATGTCTGACTGTGGCACTGGTTTAAAAATTGTGCACAAGAATGAAGATTAAAACCCCAATGAAGTTCTTAAAAGTACCTTAGGTGGTCTGCAGGAAAAGGAGTCGATTTTAGATGCGAAACAATCTTCAAATCCACCAACAGACCCACAACCATTAACAGTCTCAACTCAGCAAAGACTTATTCATGTGTAAGGAGCCAAGATTAAATTACTGTCTGTATTGTGCTGCTTTCCAGAAGTGCCACGACACTTGTAATGTCATTGGAAATCCAATTAGGCACCTTTCTGCAGACAGTCTAACATTCAGGATCCAACACAGCGCAATACAGGCCCAGCGGGTGGAGCTAGGCAGGACCGGGATCAGTAAACCACATTGTTCACAGCCCAACTCATCCGTCACTTCACCTCCCCAGGCGCATCAAGGCAGAAATTCATTATATTGCTTCTAACCTTCAGTTAGGAAGGCTTCTCTACCCCTCTGCTGGGAATCAAACAGCACAGAGGGATTTCCCAAATCCACAGGGAGACAGTACTTAGCTTGCTAACACGTTCCAGGTCTCATCCCTGCCAGCTTGCACCAGGCAGGGCAGGGCAGCCCTGGACGGTTCTTGTGCCTGTAAGCACAAGTGACGCATAGCGGCTCTGCCTGGCCTCCGTCACACAGGCGTTCCCATGGGACAGAGGCATTCTGCGCTGTCAGCATGATATTCCTGCCAGTTCAGTTCGCCCTCAGGGTTATCACATTATGTCAGTATTATGAAGCTCCTGTATGCAAAACTAGAGAAAAGCAAGGCTTGTCCACATGCAGGTTTCTACCAATGGCCCCACACTGACTCTTTCCTGCCAGAGCCACACCTGGCATAGCTTTGGAGGTGAAAAGTTTGATCCAGAGCAGAGATACACCAGCACAACACAACCAAGCTACATAAAAGCATATGAAGAGGAATTTAGAGGCACCAAGCCTGTGGGTTTGAAGGCATGGGTTATATCAGAGCTGTCTTCACATAAGGAGAAACAGCTGATTAATCACCCTGCCTTAGCTATTACAAGTAAGAGGAGACAGATTCTGCTTCCAAGCCTAAACAGGCACAGAAAAGAGCTGTGTGATGAATGTAGAGGGGAAAAAACCAGCCACACTCTGACTTGCAGATTGGCCCAGAGCGCGTTCCTGTTGAGAGCTCCCTTCTGAGGGTGGTTTGAGTGACAAGAGGAAAGGCACAAAAGCATCCTTTGGGGAAATGGGAACGTATGCAGAGAGCTGCGGGAAGGACAGCATTAAGCCATAATGTCTCACTGTTGGTCCTCACTGATTCTTCAGGTGGTCTGAAGTTGACAGCTTTTTCCTCCTTTTCCCCCAGCTCTCCTATGCCTTTGCTGTGCAGCCACGTAGGTGACTCATGCAAATGGTTTGCAGCTTACAGGAAACGGTGTCTGCTCCCTGCTCAGCTTGTGGCTGTTCAGTGCCCCTTTTCTTGGCTCTGTTTCCCCTGGAGAGATGGCTTTTTCCATTAGCTTTGCCAAGAGTGGTGGTTCTAAGACGCAAACCTGCAGCACGTGCTGTAACTCTCACAGACTGCCTCCTGCGCATCAGAAGATGGCTGTGAACAGCACAGAACAGGCTCAGTACATTGGTCCCTCAATACAAGCTGCATTCCAACTTCCTTGTGGACTCAGATACAGCATTACTGCACACTGCTAAAGAGCGGTCACACTCCACCCCAGACACAGCTGCATCTCACCGACAAGTTTAAAATTCCTGTTTTAGCAAATCAGCAAAGTTTTTTAGGAGGGAAAAATCTTAACAACATCACATGGCATTACTAATTTACTCAGCTAAATCAGCAACTGCCATCCCTGTTGGCTTTGGACCAGCAGTAGAAAAGACTGCTTCCATCTTATAGAAGTTGGGGATGGTTTAGTAAAATTGCATCTGATCTCATCACTGCAAAGAGACTGCATTTCATCAGCCATTCCCAAGTGAAACCAAAGTCCAAGGAACAGAATGGTGAAATAATTGGGCTACTAGCAGAGAAAGGAGACAGGATAAGAAACAGCCCGTTCTCAAACCTTGATCATGCAGGGGAACATTACAGATGCCACGACAGTGGAAAACTGGGGAGAGCAGGCCCAGGAGGTGTAACACTGTGCCAACAACACATGCGCTCACACACTGTCAGGCATCTCTGATGAGCAGGACAGACAGCTGTTAAATGAAACATGGCAAGAAGCTGAGATTTCCCTTTCTCTTCCTTTTCAATTGATCAGAAAAAGGAACAAAGCCACAGGCACCTGTGTTCATGGAGTTCACGCAAGTGTTTCAGGTGTCCCTACTATGTGACATTTGAGACTTTTCAAACCAGTATCTCCAGTTACTACCACTTCCAGCACAAGAACCACAGACCCTTCTAACACCTCCCTGGACAGACTTTTCTCAACAGTTTCCCCAAGCAAGGGCCTTCTGTCATAGCCACAGTCCCATTCACCCAAGTTCCCACCCAACTTACCCAAAACTCAGCAAACCTTCCCAGATCTGATAGCCTGGGATCCCCATCCCTCCACCTTGGCCCCCTTCCACGTTGCTCAGGGATCCTAAAATGATAATGAAGAATAAGAGGCTGGACCACGTCTGCATTATGGTACCAACAACCATCTCAAGGACATCAGTAAAGATATGGGTACACGCTACAAATGCAGGACAGGACAAGGCCCAATGCCTTGCTAATCTGAAGTATCTATAATGCTCCTAAACTCACTATTTTTACAAGACAGCCTCCGTCCTTTTTTGTCTGACACTGAACTTTATTTTTTCTTTAACCTGTGCTGAGTGCAGTTATATTTGGTGGCATAACAACAGGGAACAAAAAAAAATAATTCACCATTGTTTTTGAAAGCAATAGCACCACTACCAACTTTCAAGGGCAAAACATGGAGCAGGTGGTGAGTAAATACAGTATTTGCTATACAATTTGATCCACAGAAGATTTTAAGAAGAGCTCTGACCAAAGGGCAGAGCTGTTCATCTGCTTGATCCTTTTATTATTAACTTCCATCTTTTTCCTCTGTTGACCAAAACTGAAGATACGTGTTTTCTTTTCTTGGCCTCTTGAAACTAATATGATGTATCCTTTACACCCATCCACCGTGAAAAGAGAGCGCCAGTCCATTTCACATAACTTTTCCTTTCCTTTGAAGACTAGGCCAAAGTGTTGCATATTCATCACCACATCAAGAACACTTTGCCTGAGGCCTGCATTTCTTGGTGTGCTGTAATGAGTTCAGGACCCCAGCTGTCTGCCTGGGGATTTAGTACACTGATATTTAATACTAAATTATAAGGCAGAATATTTCATTTTATTCTTTTTGCTGAGGCAGCATATTTATAATGGTACACTCTACAGCCACTAAATAAAGATGGGGAGAGCACATCTTTCTGTTCTGACAACACAGTCTCTGGGTTACCATGGTCTGGCCCTAGCCAGTTCAGTTTTTGGATGCCAGTCTCTGCTCTTAACCCTTTATTGGATCTCCCTAATGTCACACTTCCCACTACCATCCAATAATACACTGGAGCAAACTGCAACATATTCGTAGCATGTTTATAGAAGCCAACTTAGAGCCTGCTACACTAACAGCTTTAACAAACCCTACACAAAGCAGAGCAGCTAATAAAACCAAAGTGTTCTGCAGTTAATCCTTGGAAGTTTGCCACTGAGATCCCACCAATACCATTTCAGGGATAGTGGCTTCATCAAGCTCAAACCCTGCTTTCATCTAATGAAACAGCCTAGATCCACGTTCTGACACCTCACAGCTTTATGCTTCCTCTGGGTTCTCTAATGACAATCTACGAAACATGTACAGCATCAGATCTGGACTGGGAAATTTTTTAAAGAACATCAGCATTCTGGAAGGAACAGCAGAGAAATTAGTATTTCTCTAAGTAGTGCCAGATGTGTTTAAAAGCCACAAAGATAAACAGGAGGGGAAAACCTGCATAGTTTGAATTAAAGCTAGTAAGAGCATAAACAATCCCCTCCGACAGCCGCAAGCTGACAGACCGAGTTCCTGCTAATTCTTTTTCCTCATCAAATCTGTGTTTCGTATCTGCTTTCCTACTTCAAGTTACACAAGCATGCACCTCCTCAGTTAGCGTGCTGGGGTAGAACATATTAAAGGTAAAAAAAGATTAGTCCAGTTTTTCTCCAGAAAAGCTCCAAGACACTCAGTGCCTCAATTACCAGGAAAACCATCAACCACCACGTTATGCTATGCTACCTTACCTCATTGCAATGGGAGACGGATAGGAAGCGTCTTGTGTATCTCATGACAACTGCCTCAGCACCACAGAAATCACAGCCCTGTCCTTGAACATACTGCTTTGCCTTATTTCTTTCTGCATGCTTATCTCCTGGAACTATGTTTGGCCAGTTTGGTTTGTTAGTGGTCTGTCAGAGAAAGACATACACAGCTGATCAACATCAGAATGGGTCATAGTTCTTTTAGTCCCCTATGTGGAGATAGAGGGGGGAAAAAAAAAAAAGAGAGAGAAAGGGGAAGAAGTCTTTCCTGTGACTACTTTTGATTCACATAATCTTGTCCCCACTCTGCTATATTAGCATATAGAATAGCTTCAGAAGATGTCCAACTGCAAAGCTCCGTTCCAGCAAGCAAATGGCAGGATCAGAACATATTCATTCCTTCACCAGCAGCAAGACACCACCAGTATGCAATGCTCTGACTGAACTCCTACTTCAGTTCTCTGATTTCACCTACATCTTGACATGTATAGCAACGCTTTGAGTTCTGGAGCAGAACAGAAAACATGTCCTTCTGCTCAAGATAATGGTTTCTGTTAGCTTTACCCCCTACTCCAGCCTTTAGGATAATTGAGGTTAGGACCTAGACTAAACACAACCCTACTTCAGAAGGACAGAGAAGGGTTATAAACACACACTCCCCTAGCAAATCTCACCCACACTGGAAGCCATTACTAGATGGTCCCCACAAACATGACTTCAGCAGGGATAAGTGGGTACGGTTGCAAGTTCAGTAGTTTCACAGCAGTGGTATCTAAAGAGGAAGACAGTTTGTACTAGATAACTGCATCTTAACTTCAGAGACCATACTATCCGTTTTAGCCTTTACAGTGCCTCACTCCTCTCTGCACAATCAGTCCAGTGACTAATAGCTGCCTGGAAAGAGGAAGAAAAAACCGCGTTTAAAGACAATTTTGTTTGCTTTTTTATTTATTTTCAAGACACCAGTATTACAATTTTTAAATCAAGTAACAGGGTCAGTTCAGGGACTGCCCACCAGCAATGTCTGCAAAGAGGCCAGAGCTAACAGAACATTACCTCTGAGTAAAGCCAACATCTTCCTTCACGCAATATACATGGCCAGCAATGAATTTCCATTTCCTGCCTGAAGCCAGCACATCCTCCTCCTGACAGGAAGGAGCGGAGTTCAAAGAAGGTTTCTCAGCCTTTTCAGCACATATTTATTCCCCATTATGAAATGCAACCACAGAAAAGTCCCCACCAAATTACACTAGATCCCCACAGCTCACACTGAAAAGAAGCACTGACACTTCAGCAAGCATGTGCCTACTGGCACCTCAGAGCCCATAATCACATGCCTCAGGGCTGTTCTTCGAATAGAGCTGGAGATAATCTTTGAATGTCTGTGGGTCAGTCATTGTAGCCTTGACAGCAGGGTCCTCCTTCATGGCCTCCATCCAGCGTTGGAGCTTTGGGGTGTGACTCAAAGAGCTACGGGAAAAGGAAAGAGACTGAGTAACGCAAATGGGAAACTTGGAGGGCATCAAGGAAGCAAAACAGCTTGAGCGGTTCTATTTTGCTGCTTGTTTTGCTTCCTCCCTCCCAGTATAATGTTCAGCTCAGAGCAGATGATGGAAATACATATCAGGTCATAGAAGACAGACTAGCATTTGGAAAGTGAAAGAGTTCTTACAGAGCTTATGCACTCTGCAGAGCTGAGCAAAAACACAAATGAGTACTTATTGTGCAAGATATCAGCATGTTTTTGCTTACGTTATCCCTGCTGCAGAAGACCGAGCTCTTATTTATCATCTTCTTTGAGTTGAGGGCAGAGGCTTGTGCACCACTGCCTCCCTCTGGAATGCTTTGTTAATGGTGATTCTTGAAGCAAATGCTGCGGAGAAGGACCCAACCACTGCACACAACCCATGAACCTCTTCTCTCCTCTCTCTTGCATACCAAGACAAGCTGTGCAGTTTGTACTACCCTGCAACCCAGCAGCTCAAAATGCAGATGCAGTCTATTGAGGAAACTGAGGATCTGACTAACAGACTAAATCCACAAACCCACTCAGACACATTTGAAAAAAAAAAGCAGCATGTGGCAAATTGAAAGCTTAACAGTGTAAATTGTTATTTTCGTTCTCTTCTGGCAGATTGACCCAAGTACTCTGTGTTACAATTTCCAACTCCCAAGTTTAGTTAATGCATAACTTCTCCAGGTAACTCCTAACCCTTACCCAGAAAGCATCTTTTCTTAAACATACAATGGCTCAGATCCTCAGTCATTAAAATACCTTAGTGACTCTAGACCTATGCTCTTATATTGCTTGTAATATTTCCCCTTCCAATCAAGGACCACACAGGAGAAAAAGTAGGTCAGCAACCCATCAGTAAATCCCTCATTTTACTGTGCCTGAAGTTTCAATGCTAAGGATTCCCTGCATCTTTCTTGTTCTTCAAGAATGGTTCAGGCACCAAGGTGCCACTAACTGTTCTATACTCATCTTCCACTTTTATCACCCACTTCCTCATAAAAGTTGACTCTTTAGTCCTGTTTTAAGCCAGCTATAAAATAGTTTTCCTTTGACACCATTTCCGTACATATTAATGCAATACCATGGTAACTGGAGCTGTTTAAGGATATAACAGCCCAAGACATGTATTTACGTATAAAAAAATGCTATTACAACAGGGATAGATCTATTAGCTACAGCAAGGTAGGATACAGTTTACCCATCTCCAAACAAAATCACTCTCCTTTGTCAAGCTAGGATTTCCAAAGAGGAGAAGACGACTGCATTTCAAGTCTGAGGTTTTGGACCAAGAAATTTGAACCTAGGCCTCCATTCCCTTCAAATAAGGACTATTTTCATCTGTGATGTTAGGGATGGAGAGAGTCCTGTATTTTGACCACTTCTTCCAGATCTGTCAAAATTATACGGTAGGAAAACAGACCTGGTGAAAGAAAGCCTATTTACAGAAGATCCTTGAACAACTCATCTCTCTTTTGAGAAGATGCTTCCCCCAAACTGTAACACAATACAAACTTTCTTCAGCAGCCCCCAAGAGTGGCCCATTGCTGCAGAGTGTATGCAAAGAATATTTATGCCGAGGCATTTCAGTACGCACTAGAAGCTAGGCAAGGTACTCACTCCTTCAGCTGCAATGGTTCCAGACGTTCAAACCACGGCCAGATCATGTAGTCAAGCATGGAGATTGAGTCCCCACCGTAAAACACAGTGTTGCGTTTGGACAGAATCTGTGAGGGGCAAGAGATGACAATTGCCCTCAGAGAGAAAATTACCACAGCAGGACACTACAGTAACAAAACATTCTGTATCAGAAATAGTGTGGCCAGCAGGAGCAGGGAAGTGATCGTGCCCCTGTACTCGGCACTGGTGAGGCCACACCTCGAGTACTGTGTTCAGTTTTGGGCCCCTCACTACAAGAAGGATGTTGAGATGTTGGAGCGTATCCAGAGAAGGGCAACGAGGCTGGTGAGGGGTCTGGAGAACAAGTCTTATGAGGAGCGGCTGAGGGAGCTGGGACTGTTTAGCCTGGAGAAAAGGAGGCTGAGGGGAGACCTCATTGCTCTCTACAACTACCTGAAAGGAGGCTGTAGCGAGGGGGGTGTCGGTCTCTTCTCCCAAGTAACTGGCGATAGGACAAGAGGAAATGGCCTCAAGTTGCGCCAGGGGAGGTTTAGATTGGACGTGAGGAAAAATTTCTTTACTGAAAGAGGGGTTAAACATTGGAACAGGCTGCCCAGGGAAGTGGTTGAGTCACCTTCCCCGGAGGTATTTAAAAGATGGGTAGATGAGGCGCTTAGGGACATGGTTTAATGGGCATGGTGGTGTTGGGTTGACGGTTGGACTCGATGATCTTGGAGGTCTCTTCCAACCTTAATGATTCTATGATTCCCACCTCATAGTGGAATATAGGCATACTGAAGGGATCAGACAGCAAATAATACAGAAACAGCACATTTCTCCTGTGCATGCAGTATCTGGGGAGTCAGAGCTAGTCAGTAAAGCAGCTGTAATATCAAGCTTAACTATTTCATACACTGTCAGTCCAGCTTTTCTCCAGGGGTTCAAAAACTTTCACAAAATATTAATCACTAGTGAGCTGCAGCTTGTGCACAAACAAAAAGGAATTTAGCTCTCAGAATCTGTCAGTTCATGATTTCTTATTTGTCAAAAAGCATTAATGGCACTGACTAATGAAACGTAGCAATGCCCATGCATTGCTTGAGCAATAAATCCAGTTAAATTTAACATCCAGGTAAACTAGAACACCATTTTAGCAGGGTCTCTTTTCCCATGGCACTTGAGGCCAAGTGGTGTCAGGACAGCATTTCCAACATTACATCTAGAACTGGATTTGATTCCAGGTGCAAAGGGAACAGTAAGCAAGTATAACATACACACACACCAGAAAGAGCTCCCCACAGCTCAGCACAGAAAGCAGGGCCACAAAGAATGCAGCAAGTTCTCCTGTTACATTTATGTTTCTGATACGTTTCAAGTTCCACGGTCATCCAAGTTTAACATGCTTTAAGGAACCTCCAGAGCCTTGGCCTCTTCTTTCATAAGACTAGTTCCCCTGTTTTCAGGCACTTTGGGATTTTAAACATGGAACTCAAGAGACCTTACAAATCTTTGTCTTCAAATTTGGACACACAACAAATTTGGACAACGCTCCTATGGCATTTACTCCCTGTCCCCTAATACCCACGATCTAGTAGAAATTTTCAAGCAGTCCTTCAGGAAGCATCAAGCTGTCTGAATTACCAGGTGTCTGGCAGAATATAACCTGGCAGCTGCACAGTCCCAGAGACGGATACACAGCTCCCTCTGTTGGGTAGCAGCAAACTAAATACAGCAGTGTTTCAAAACACTTCCCTTCTTGAATATCTCTTGCAATAGGCTGAGTGAGGTTCGCATGGCTCTCTTCCTTCCTCCCATATTCAGCTGACCTTCAGCTGCTGCTGCAAAATTCTTCAGGGTATAGTAAACTAGAGACACTGAAGGAGCAGCAAGTATTTCGCAGCATAAATAAAGCAGGAGGAAGGTTAATTCTTCCTTAATGTTTAATAGATTTGTTTTTCAGGGAAGTGGAACACACATGGCTTCCCCCAAGAACTCATTTGTCAGCTGCACTACTCCAGCATCAGCCTAATCAGACAGACAAGACTACTCTGAAAACAATTTTACTTTGGCAAGTCAAGGGGGTGGGGAAGCAGAATGCGCAGGACTGTTAGGAGAATTCGGAAGGTACTAGAAAGCTATTGGTAGCTTTGCACCAGAAGAGAAACACTATGGAGGAATGCTTCTTTGATCGAGACAGACAAGCATTAGACGTGGATGCTAAAAACACAGAGGAATGGGTTCATGATAAAGGCAAGTCTGACAGCTGTTCAGACTAGCCAAGAACAACTACTGACACTAAATCAAGATTGTGAAGTTGCTAATACAGCATCAAAGCCACCTGACACTTCCTGGAGCTCTGCTGAAGTTGCATTACACCACTGTAGCAGAACACGGCCCAAGGCTGGATTTCTGCAAGGGACAGATTACATTCTGCTTCCCCTGACTCCTGACAAAGATAAGCTCTTGAACAAAGAGGATTTTATTTCATCACCAGTGTATCTGCACTGATTTCAGCAGAGCCACAGCACAGATGCTTTTCAGCAGCTCAGACTCCTCAGCCCTTGCTCTTAGAACATGCTGCAAGGTCTCCTTACATTTAAAGCACAACAAAGATATCTAAGACAACAGCAGTCAGCTAGAATTCAAAAAACTCCACAAGTCCACACAGCCTTCATCATACAGATGAAGTTTAGTTTAGCTACTTGGAATTTACTCCAATGGTGCTGTTGTGCATCCTAGGCTGGAGGGAGTAAATTGAAGAATTGTTCATTGCTATAACTACCACTTGAAGGAGAAGAGATCTAGCTCCGAAGGCCAAAGCATGAAAGAAAAAAGGGATCACACAATGACTGGCAACCAGCTCATTATCATGAAATACTCTTACCTCTTCAAGTTTGCCAAACTTTTCAGCAATCTCTGCTTTCAGCGCCGTGGTGTCCTGTCCATCTTTGACTGCCACAAAATACTTGAAAACTATGGGTGTTATCTATACAAAGGAAAGGATAAAGGTTTTAATGTTTCTATTACAATAATACAAGTCACTCAGAGCTTAAGATGTTAAGATACTAGATGCAAGTTAAATCTTAAAGTTTTAACTTTAAAGAGCTAAATAAAGTCCATTAATAAAAATCTTTTATACTTCAGAAAAGGTAAGCAAATGCTTAAAGGAAGAATGAATGCAAATACTAATGAACTTTAATCTTGTAGTAAGAGGAGAACAATGAAAAGAAGGGCATGTTTCCCATTTGCACACACTACCAAAAAAGTAGCAAAAAAAGTAGCAAGGTGCAGAGTGGTACTCTGCCCAGTTACACATTCCTGAAATCCAAATGCACTTTAATTATCAATATTTAAGGTACTTTAAGAAAGAGATATGCAGCCCAGGATACACAGGCTTCTACAGACCGGTACATTTTCTAATTTGGTAATTGTCAGAGAAATTAGCATACAGTACCAGGAAGTTGCCCAGTGGCCAAGCTTAACTAAATTATAGTCTTAAAAGCTCATAGACAAACATTTTTCTAAGATCTTGTCATTCATACAACCAACATTCAGTGTACGTTTCATTTCTCATAACATGCTTCCCTGCAACCCTCTTCCCATCATGCCTCTTCAGAAAGGCTTGTTGTAAATTGAGAGCAGCCTTGCTGAGAAGGACTTGGGGGTACTGGTGGATGAAAAACTGGACATGAGCCAGCAAGGTGCGCTCGCAGCCTGGAAAGCCAACTGTATCCTGAGCTGCATCAAAAGAAGTGTGGCCAGCAGGTCGAGGGAGGTGATTTTGCCCCTCTACTCTGCTCTGGTGAGACCTCACCTGGAGCGCTGCGTCCAGCTCTGGAGCCCTCAGCACAGGAAAGACATGGACCTGTTGGAACAGGTCCAGAGGAGGGCCACAAAAATCATCAGAGGGACAGAACACTTCTCCTATGAGGAAAGGCTGAGAGAGTTGGGGTTGTTCAGCCTAGAGAAGAGGCGGCTTCGGAGAGACCTTATTGAGGCCTTTCAATACTTAAAGGGGGCTTATAAGGAAGATGGGGACAAACTTTTTTAGTAGGGCCTATTGCAATAGGACAAGGGGTAATGGTTTTAAACTAAAGGGGGGTAGATTCAGACTAGATATAAGGAAGACATTTTTTTACGCTGAGGGTGGTGAAGCACTGGCACAGGTTGCCCAGAGAGGTGGTGGATGCCCCATCCCCGGAAACATTCAAGGTCAGGTTGGACGGGGCTCTGAGCAACCTGATCAAGTTGAAGATGTCCCTGCTCCTTGCAGGGAAGATTGGACTAGATGACCTTTAAAGGTCCCTTCCAACCCAAACTATTCTATGATTCTATAAATATATCCTCCCTTCTATCCCCCTTCTTTGTCCACATCTTTTTGCATCTTCCATTGCTTCCTCTCCTCTGCTGCCTCATATCCAAGCTGACTTCTTTCACTTCCTAGACACTTCAAAGCACGTGCTTCTATTATCTATGTTTAGGGTACAGAGAGGTTACTTCCAGTCAGCCACAGTGCCCACCTCAAATCCCTACTGAGAGCCAAAACTCTCCTTATACATGTCCAATGTCTACAGCCACCTGCCCTCTCTTGTAGGTTGTAGGCTCTCTCAGTCAGGCACTCTTCACATTCTGCATTCATACAGTACTTCCTACAGAAAGACTCAGATCAAAATATGCCAATTGTCACTGCCTAGGTCTCAAGCATTCAGCTAGTTTGGTCTACTAACCTTGCCTCTATTGTACGATACTCAAAATCCTGCCTCAGTCATATACACTTTCACTAGCTTGGCTGTTTTCCTACATCCATCCCCACACACAAACACTGGGAGCAAGTCAGATGCACAGTGGTTTGTACATGCTCACAGCGAGAGACCCCAAATAATCCCTTCGGTTATTTAAATGCTTCTCCCAGACACAAGACCTCTCTCTTAAAGGACAAAAGCAGCATTGGTAACAGAGCTGCAGTTTTTGGCACTACAGTAAAGTAAGAAACACAATCCCACCCTGATCACGCAGTACCTTTGAGAAGTGTTCCAAGATCATCTTCTGAAAGGCTCGCTCATATGGGTCCGAAGGCATCAACTTCTTCCCTGGAAATGCTTCATCCAAATACTCACAAGTGATTGGGGACTCATAGATCAGCTGGCCCTTGCTGGTTTCCAGAACAGGAACCAGCCCAAAGGGGTTCTTCTCAAAGAACCAGTCAGGTTTGTTCTTCAGATTGATGTTGATTATTTCATGGCTAAAAGAGCGAAAGAAATAAGACCCAAACAGGCTCAGTTCTGCTACAGTCCACTCCACACCATGGTGAAATGCAGTCATTACATCTCAACAGCTACAGTACTTGAGAGGCTGAATCCTCCTTCCCCTGCTGTCCTTAGTCTTCCCTGAAGTCCTTTGCAAAATTAACTCTTTGACACGTAGAAATACTGCCAGGGAGCACTTCCCTTTGCTGGTGAAAATCAGCACTGCCTTGCAATGAGTTGTTTGTTAAACTAATAAAAGACACACGACAGTCTGGAAGCACACAGAGGCAGCCCTTATAGTCATGCTAAAAACAAAGGTCAAGCTCAGGATGCAGCACACTTATCACATGCAGGTTCAGGGACATTCTAAGAAAGAAGCACTTGATTGCAAATAAGCAACACTCCAATTAAGAAATGCAGTTGAACTTTAATCTGACCTTACACCAAAGAGCAAATCAGCAGACCATCATACCTACTTATCTTCCCCCCCTACGGCCTCGTATAGAACCGGTGTGCAGGGTAAAGGCAAAATAGATATTGATAAAAAAGGCACATGGGAAATACATCTGTTATATTAACAAAGCATGTTATATGCTGTGTTATATGTGTGACCCTATAAAATTCCTAGTAAGCCCAAAGGTCTGCTAAACACAGCTGAACCTTCAAAACAACTGAAACATTACCAGAAGACACCTACCATGTTTAGGTAGCAATAAAACCCCTCCAAAATAACTATACTAAAACAAACCTCCCAGCTCCAAAAATCAGTCCAAAGACACTAAATGAAAACAAAATTAAACTGACCTGGAAGTTGTAGTGCACCTACTCTTTGGAAAAAGAGAAAACAAACAAGCAAACCCAACTCTCATCTTGCTATCAGAAGAACTGAGCAGTAAGCGTTCACTATGCTAACATGGACTCCCAGCTCAGTGCTGGTTAACAAACCGTTGGCAGGCCTGGGACCTGGTGGGAATCAGCAGGTGGAAAACCCGGTCACTTTGAAGCTGTAAACTGAGGGAAGCATTAGTCCCCATTTAAAACACACTGAAATGACATGGCTGTCTTGAAAAAGAAACAAACAACAAGTACTGAATTCCATTAACTTACTACAGTACAGGAATGAGAAGACGTTATAGGAACATAGTACATTTCCTCTTTTAAAAAGGCCGCTCACTCACTACTGTATTTTGCTAAGCAGTAATGTAACAGAAACACTTAAAATTCGTATCTCCCAGAATTTTCACTGTAGCTTACATCAAAAACCAAACAACAACGTATGTTAAGGCTCTACTCACATTTACCCAGGACAAGCTCAAATACTATTATTGTAAACATTCAGGATGACAGGTGAGAAAAAAAAATCAGCTTGGGTTTTTTCCCCTACAGATTTACTTTGGGCCTTTACATAATTGATTTCATACACAGCCTACTTATTTCCCACGTCAGCAAGACACCGCTCCCCAAAAAAGTCCTAAGAAGTTCAAGCTTTATAGCAAAATCACCCACAGAAACCCTTTTTCATTCAGTTCTTTTGGGGATGTTTAAGTCCCATTTAGGATGCCCAGGTAAGAAGGGAAGCCTGAACCGCCCCCTGCTCCGTGCGAGCCCTGACAGACCGTGAGGGGAGCGCGGGGTGTAGCGGCACCGGGGGAGGGGGACGACAGACAGCGGAGCAGGGCGGCCGACGGGGAGCGGCGCACCGCGCCATACCGGCCCGCCGGGAAGGCCTGACCTGATGCCCTTGGCGCGGAGGACGAGGCGCGTCCTCTGGGCGAAGGGGCAGAACCGCATGCTGTAGAGCCGGATCACCCCCTCAGGCACAGGCCCCGGGGCCGCGCTACCTGAGGAGAGAGAAGAGAACCGTTCCGACCGTTACAGTCGTTTTTCGCCTCACCCACAGGCCCGCACTCCCTCCACAGGCCGCCCA
>NW_008825155.1:976072-1015303 GCF_000699105.1 Pygoscelis adeliae | reverse complement strand
CCGCCCCTCAGCCGGGTGTCAGGGCCTGTGCGCGGGCCTGCCTCCCTCCCCCGGGGGTTGTCGGCGCCCAGCCTCAGGTGGCTGGCACCCAGGGAGGGGGGAAGGCTTGGGTTCGGGTGGGAGGAGCGTCGAGCAGCCCGGTGGTCCCTCCTTGAGCTGACTGTCCTCCCCACCGTGGATGCTGACCCGCTCACTGCGAGCGGCACTATTAAGCTGCTCTTAACGCTCTCTTCTTTAATACCGCAGCACAACCCACCCCAGCTGGCACTCCCATTTAAATGGGAAACCTACAGCAAAATTCCACCCCATAGACCTGTTTTTTTCCAGTGGTGCCTCCAGCAGCTGGTGAGGCAGCAGGCATTCCTCTGCTTCCCTCACTGCCTCCTCCCCGGACAGGCCTTCTCCTGCTACGGCAGCACTGCATCACCTATTGCTCTTCAAAATCCAGTCCCACCTTGAGGATAACAAGGAGGGTTTCTCTCTCCTGCAGCTATTCTGCTTCATGATGAAAACCCAAAAGGAGACAACAGATAACCTAACAGATAAAGGGGCGCAGCAAATGTTAGATTTAATTTAATTACTACCTTGCAATCATAGAGAGATTCGTGCTTGCTTCTGCAAACATGACCTGTGGGAGCATCAGTATGTGCACAGAGCAAAAGGGAGAGCCGAAGCACAGACTGAAGTCCTCTCCATCCCTTTTGCTTCCTTTTCAGTTGAGATGAGGGCACCAGGGCCTTCCTTGTACCAGCTTTTCCTGGGGTATAATAGTGGAAATGGAGGAGCTTTCCTCTTAATGCGTTTCACACAGTGTCCAAGTTGATCTATGGTCCCCAAAGTAAAATGCTTCCCTTCCTGGGGCTCCACACACTTCCACCCAACCTTCAGGTCAGATCTGTACATTATTAGGAAATGGCACATTTGTAGGCACCAGAGGGCTGGGGCAGCCGTAGCTGAAGGGAGGGATCGTCCTGGACATGTCCCTGTCAAACCCCCAAGGCTAATAGAGGAACTGGAGCTTCTCCAGTCTCCTCAGTGGATCCATGCTTGCACAGTGGGGAAGTTTTGCCTGTTGATGACTTTTGATTTGATTGTCACTGGAGTTGGGCCTCAGGCATCATGTCAAAGACCAATATTTTCTGTGGTGATCGCTCCTGAAGGCAAACAGAGATGGCCACTAGTGAAGTGACCATGAACCTGACACCATTATCCATTCGAATAGAGGAACAATATGATTTTTTGTTAAGTCATTGCTGTTTGATTATGTAATTAATAAGCAGCTCAGCAGTGAAAGGGAGTGGTAATTCGTTGCACAAGCCTGCCATGCCCTAGGTAAACAGAAGCTTTGCATAAGATGTCCTTTGCCAATAAAATAATTTCTTCTATCATTAAAAAAAACTGTTAGAGGACATATTTTTCATTCCTCTGAGCGCCTGCCCTTAAGAAAGATTCAGCAACATTCTGGGTCATGAAAAAAGAGAAAATTAATCTGACGTTTCTTTTAGCAATGAAGAAGAACACAGGCAGCCTGCTAACTCACAGCCCAGAGACAGGCACGTAGGAACCAAAAGCAGCATCACAAAATCCACATGCTACAATAGCCCCTCAAAGGCACTATGGAAAAATAAACCCATTTCCTCATCCTTTCTTGGTTTTGCATGGCATACAGAGCACTTGTGGAGACTAGAGGTAAGCTACAGGTTTGTCCTGCTGCCTCTGGGCAGGAGTGCCACTCTCCATCGTTGCTCGGTAGCACTGTGAGTGCGTAGCTGCATCGCAAAACTGCACACTGCCACTGTACAGAGAAGTAATAATGAACTAGCACAAGCAAGTGAGACACTATAAATAACATTTCTTGCTTTAGGAAAGGGAAAAGGAGATGTTATTGCTAATTCTGCTTTTAAAATACTTGGAGGTTCTTATTGCGTTACCATGCTAAAAGCCGTAAGTACATGGAGAAAGATTGTAGCTGTACTTTCTCTTCTTTCCAGTGGTCAACTTCTCCACAGCTCTCTTTGAAACTTCAGGAGCGCTGTCTTACACGTCCCAAGAAGAACTGTGGTACCTCATGAAAGGAAAAACAAGACAAGCGATGGGAGAACAGGTACGGCTGCCTCACTAAGTGAAAGGCCAAGTGCCGCTGGAACGGGAGCAGGGAGCGTGCCGCCACAGCAAGGGCCCGTGGGGTGGCCGAGGGAAGGAACCCATGGTCTCTTCCCTAAGGCTGATTCACCTCTATGCCCGGTAAAGCCACCTGCTTCTAGACACGGCAGCAATGATTACACAGGTTACAGGCCGCAGGTACCAGTGACTGACAGGCAGAATTACCCCATCAGCCACAGGTCGGTGCCCCTGCGAGAATGGCGGATGTGCTACAGAGAGCTCGTCTCATCACTTTGTACTTAGGTTTCTCCTGCCCAGGACAGAAACCCCACGAGCTCCTTCTTCTATGGCTGCTGGCCCTTTAAGTACCTACCCGTGCTCATTGGTTGGTTGGCGCACGAGCGCAGGCCAATCAGCTCGCTGTTTTAAGCCCGGCGGGAGGTGTTGTGTCAGCTAATAGCAGAAGCCGTTCTTGTTCCTAGGACTGCCCCTCGTCCGAGGAGGCTGCGCTGGAAGTGAGGTGGGGGCCGGCCGGGACAGCCCGCGCCCTTCGGGCCTCCATACACACCACACACTCCCGAGCCCCTCGGCCCCGGAGGGGTGTCCTGTGTCCCCGGGGCCCAGCTTCTCTCGCCCCGGGTCAGCTCTATGCAGCTATCGGAGAATAGGGCAGGTCTGGCAGGGAAAGGAAGGGAGGCCGCTGTGCTGTGGGTCTGTGTTAGGGCAGCAGGTAGTTGCAGGGGGAGAGGGAAGCGCTGCAGTGTCTGGCAGGGACTGAGCCTTTGGTGGATTTGGATTAAATTTAGGTTCTCTGCCCTTAGAACAGGGAAGCTCTGAAACAGGGAGTAAGTTTTAAGCTGGAGCTTGATGAGTTGATAAGAAGTGTGACATGAGTTGTTGTCTTTTCTAGTGTAGTGGTTCTGGCAGCACACAATCCTGATGAACTCTCAGAGCGTGCTTTTCTGCTCAGTACCTGACCTTGTGAACTCATACAGTTCAGTTCTGTTCATGGCCACATCTCTTTTCTGTTTTACCCAGACTACTTCAACCTCTAGAACTTCCCTGGCTGTTCTGTACCTCCTAAACCCCACTGTCATCACCTACTGCCATGGTTCTTAGTTTTCCTGGTATTCTAAGCCCTCACGCCTGCCTTTCTGTCTCAGCATCTTAGCCTGCATGTCAGAGACTTTCAGATTTCCATTTCCCACAAACCTATAACCCACACTATATATAGAAAAATGGTTCTCAGCCAGAGGTCTTAGCAATCCAACAACTTGCTTTTTGGTTCTGAACACATAGGAGCTGTAGGTGAATTAAGCCCTTCCTGCCCCACCTTGGTTGAGACTTTCACAGCAATCTTAGACATTTTTTCTATGTAATGGGACAGATGTTTAAACTTCCTTGTCCCTTGTAAGTATTTCAGCTGTTTCATCAATGCTTATAGGACATAGATCCATAATTATAGGTGCAGCACTTTTTAGTGGAAAGAAAATTATTTGTTCTGGTAATAGGAGAAACAGGCTTCATCCTTAACCGTTCTGATACTTGCAGAGTAAAAAAGATACCATCTGAAGCATGTCATTGCTATTCAGAGGAGGTCCCTTGTGCAAACTGGTATTACTTGGAAGAGCTGTAATCCAGGTTTTCTGCTTTGCGAAAACACCATTATGAAATTAAAATATTATGCAAAATAAAAAAAGAATTTAAGCCCTATTGAATGTGAAGAAAAGCCCATTTCCATAAAATAGAAAAGTCTAAAGTTTGCCTTTCTTATAAATTAATGTTAGCAGTAGTAGTATGTGTATCAGTTTTAGAAGAAAGTGACAAAAATTCTTTTGCAGTGGGCAATTGGAATGGTGTTCTGTGTCTTCAGAAAGCACAGATTTTCGACAAAACTCATGCTTTCATATAGTCTGTTTTGTATGAACTAGTATTTTTCAGTGGCAAAATGCTCTGTAAGGAAATTTCCAAGCAAGTCTAATTACTTTGCCCCATCTACATTTCACCAGCTGGCAAAGTTTATGACTGAAATACTTCTGATGCGATGTTTATATAGAACTGGAGACAGACACAGCATAGAGAACACATGTGTGAGCCATGGCTAATTACCTGACTCAGTGTGTAACACACCAGTCATAGCTGACATCAGATAACAGCCTGAATCCTTGTCCCCTTATGCCTTTACTAGTTGTATAAGGATGATAAATTGCGCTGTCATCCCATTAATTTATCCCTGCATACGTATCTTCTAGACTTCATTTTACCTCTGCGAACGGAAGTTAAAAATACTTCATTGCCACTGATTCAGATCTAGTGTTGGAGAAAAGCATAGATCTGGTCCTGTGAGCATGTTCATAAAGGTCTGCTTATGTGCCATGGCATGTCATACATCTAGTTCTTGTGTAAAAGGTCTGGAAAAACATTCATCAGCTGAAATGTCTCCTCTTTGTTGCCATGGTATTCAGTTCATCTGCACGAGCACGTGGTCAGTGTGCTTCCACTCCCCTCTGGCTACACTTACTCCTCTGGTGTGTAGCAAAAGAGGCCAAGAGCAGAAACTACTCAGAAAAGATAACGAGAAGTTATTGCTGGACATAAATACCTTAAGACTAGTAAGACTAGTCATTTAAAAATGTTCCTCACTGTGAGAGTGCTGAGGCTGTAGTACAATCTTCTGGTAAGAGTACAAAGGATCAGCAGCTGATCTGATCTTATGACTGACTTATGTTCATGAAAGGAGCGTAAAAACGCTGCTTGCAATTGCAGAGGACAAAGATCTCTTCCAGTCAAATGCTCTTATTTGGAAGAAGAGAAGAGATGGAAAGTTTCTGAATAGAAATTAGAAGAGAAGGTGCTAACAGCAGTGTTGTACACAGAGGATATGTGTTACGCTGCTGAAACTTTTCTAACAGGGTACTAGCAGACTAAGCTGTGGCTCAATCAGACATCTTCAGTTAGCGGTAAATGCAAATCCCTTTGATAAGAGGACCCTGATGTTTATCCACACACTTTCTGAAAGGTAAAAACATCTGCAGGCAGTTATGAATTTGTTGATGGGTTGTAAGTTCATAAGCTGACTCCTCTTCAGTAATTTATTTCAGTCCTTGCGTAACACATCCTGTTTACATTCCAAAGTTTTACCATGTTAAAGTACTGGTATCTTTAAAGCAGAACAGTCCTCTTAGTTATGTTCATATAAACCCAAGCCATGCCTTTGTATTTTTTATTTTACAGGGATGAGATGAGCTATGAAAGTGTAAAAAGGTTAAGCAAACACAATTGGGTCCCCAGTACAGATTGTACCTGTGTAATTCTTTCAGAGTAAAGGTATACTCTATTACTATGATATATGAGCAGAAAAACAGAGCCTGTGAACTGGCTAACTTTATTTTTAGTGAAAACTGAAAGTAATATAACCATCTCTCCATGTTTGTATGACAGTCCTTTGTCTGTCTGTGAGGTCTGGGTATGGGTCTGTCAATCAGGGTTAAGATTGACCCTATGTTTTTGGAAACACTGAACTAGTGATTCATAATACTAGATGTGGAAGTTATTGTGGTTTTACAACATTGGTATGAGGATGAGTCTAACATCCCAAGCATCAGTTCAGTGTAACTTAGGCTACGACACTCCGTTTTTCACAGTATTTTGAGAAATGTGTCTTTGATTAATGTTTTAACATTCAGTTGCTCTTTCTTAAGTTGGGTTCAGGGATTCTCAAAGAAGAACTTTGGCTTTATCAACAATCAAACTGTCTGCTACCCTTGTGGCAATTACATCCTCTTCCTGGACATTGAAACAAAGAAGACGACAATGCTGCAGTGTCAGACTGGCCGGGTGGGAGCCTTTGCAGCGAATGGGAACAGTCAAGTGCTGGCCTTTTCAGACCAGAAGCTGAATCCCATCATATATATCTACACTTTTCCAGAACTGAATAAACTGACAGAATTAAAAGGTAGTGATGTGATAACCCTCCCCATCACCATTTCATTGAAACAATGCTTAAATCATCCAGTTTCTAAAGGATTTTTTTGATAAGACTTGAAAAACAGCATGACAGGAAACTGTCTCATGACAGGATGCATGGAAAGTAGTGGAAGGAATTTTCCACTGCACTACTTTTAGTTAGGCTCAAGCAAGGGAGGAATATGACAATGCAAAATGGAGCTGTTTTAAAGGGAAAACAAATGGAATGAAATGGAATTAATTTTAGGAAAATATAGTCAGAATAACCAAAAAAATCATGCTGCAGCAGGCTCCCGAGCAGACTGCTGAAAGCCACAGTGAGAAATCTGAGATGAGAGGAATGAGGGTTCTTGCACTTAAACTTTGGAGTCTGGGATCTAATGTATATTTTTGCCTGCCTCATAATACTTCTCTCCTTAGTTAAGTTGCTTACCCTATCCATGTTTCAGTCTCCTTGCCATTTAAATAAGGATCAAACTACTTGCTTATTGCATGTATAGGAATGAAATTATGACTGCAAAGGGTTTCAGGGTACTTGGGGAAAAATACTTTACAAATTCAAGGTATTATTGAAAAAAATTTAAAAAATTCCAAGCAGTGATACATAGGGAAGATTTTTATGATCAAATCAAAACAATAATCTGGAGTAAAGCAAAGGAATCAGGGGCCTGAAGAATGTCTTTGAAGAGTTAAAGTGGTTATAAAGGAACGGAGAAGAGTACTCTATCTGTGATAGTACACAGTAAAGTCGGGGGCAATTAAAGACCATGTTCTTTATTTTTACGTTTCAGGTAGTGCTCAGCTGGACTACACCTTACTTGCGTTTAGTTTCACAGGCCCTTATCTAGCCAGTTACTCTTCAATCCCAGAATTTGTTCTTTCAGTATGGTAAGTGTAAAAAAAAATTCTCTAATACCATTTACATTTAATTCATATTTTTGTGTGTGTGCTGTTTCAGCATAAAGGCTGCAAACTTTCTGTACCAAATTTGCTGTTTGTTTTCTAGCATTAGTAGCCACTAGTCAGAATGACTGTTACTTTGCTACAGCTATCTTCTACCTTCTTTGAAATCTTGTGTTTTGGAGTACTTCTAAAGTCTTCAGCATCAGTTAATTATCTGTTCACCCTTGGAAGTTGAGTACCATGCTGTTTGTGAAAGAAAGTTGCCTGCTGAAAAGAGGAAAAGCGTTCTGAGGCTGATTTCTACTTTTTTTGTCCCCCTGGACCATTCAGTGGGGGACATTAAGCACAAGTTTAATTACTTGTGCTTGATCTTAGTTCTGTCTTATAGTTTTGCTCAGTGTTTACACTACCATGGGTCACTGGGTTAGATCATAATTTTCTGCTCATTGTCATGAAAAGAAATATTATATAATACGGTGCAGATACAGAAAGTTAGAATATTTAATTTTTAAAATTGTTCTGTAAAAATATAATCCTGCTCTTGCCTCCTTTGCCAGCAAGCTTCCATTGACTGTGGAGCCTGAGCACTACTTCCAAACAAATGGGGAGGGTGGAGTAGGAGGAAGGCAAGCAAGGACGTGTAAGGAATGTTCTGTATACTCCCAATTTAATTATGACCTTTTCTTGTACAATGATTAGCGAAGAGGCAGAAACTCCTGTAACTTCAGAATTTCAGTAATGATGATAGTAGATACTATTACAGATGCCTCTTCTTTATCCCTTATGAAGAAGAATAATGTTTGCTGTGAACTCTGATCGTACACAGTAGTTCAGGAAGGATGTCTGTGTGTATATCACAGTAGAAACCGACAAGACAGCTTCACTGGTCTGAAGAGCTTACATGCTTGTCGCTTACAGCAGAAATAACACACATGGTCTAATGTGTTCATTGTGTGCACTTAAACAAAAATCCACCATCTTGAAAGACTTCTCTAGATTATTCTTAAAAATGGAAAGATCTAGAAAAGTTTAAATGCTTTAAAGTAGTGGCAATTTCCAAGGCCAAACCTTTGAAACCTATTTGGATCAGCATGAATATGACTATCAGCAGCTAATTGTCATAAAAGAACCAACCTAGATTCCAGTCAGAAATAATTTAGTAACAAAATAGAGTTACCTTACAATATTAAACTTAGAATTTATAATAACTTGAGCAGAGATGTGTGAATTTACTGTGAGATCAGGACCTTCATTTTTGCAACTGGATTATACTGTGCATTCATTGTAGAATTGTGTGTATACAGATGAAAGAAATCTCAATGTTTAGCATTCTTAATGTGCCATTACAATATGATGATTGCACAGTTCCGGTATTTTAAGCAGATAGTTTGGAATCAGAGGTATAAGAGATGCTTCGAAAGTTATATCAGTCTCAAAATATAGAAAGCTTATGGATAACTAAAAGCTGCCTTTCATCTGAGATATTTTATCCCTAGATCTTCATTCTTTTCTTTTTGAAGGAGAGGCTTAGTGCCACATTCTTTTTCAGATACATGTACCATACAGTTTCAGATCTTAATAAATTATCTACTGTAAAAGAGTGTTGGCACTATCTGTTAGGTATGAGATGAGAACATGCTGACAGATCTTTAGAGAGAGAGCTACACTGATATCTTTTAAAGTCAGAATTGCAGTTTATAGCTTTCTGTAATTTTAATGAGTTACTGTGTATGTGTGAATACTTCTCATTTTTTGCATATGCTATCAATATTAACCATTGTCTTGCATCCTGATCTGTTTCTGTGAGTGAATTTATTACAGGCCAGAACAACAGGATTATACTAAATCCATTTACAGCAGTGTATGCATTTTAGGGTTTTTTTTCCTCTCAGGAGTAATGACAAATACTAAAGCTATAAATGTTATTTAGAATAACAGTCAGATATATTGTCCAAGAAATTAAGAAAGAGTTTTAACCATTTTCTTCAACTGATGTTAATCAGTTCTTGAACAGCACCTAAAAATGCAAATGCAGTCAAGAATTAATCTGGATAACAGAGAAATACGCAAATTAGATGGTGACACCATAAAATAGGTTACACTGAACAAAAGAAAAGTCAGTGGAAAGCAGATTCCCAGGCTTGTGTCAGCTATACATAACAGCCCCACACAAATTCTGCCCTGTTTTGTGCTCGTTAGTTAATGCAGCCATAGCTTGTATGTCTGCATTCACAACACAATTACTGTATTACTTAATTCATACATCCATAGATAATCACGGGCTGACTGCATTTTATTTCTTAATTATAATACCTTCCAACTGCAAGCCTGTAAGCATTATAATAATTATTTTACGGATTGGAAAAGCAAGGTTGAGGTCTGGGGTGCTGAAGAGTTAATTGTTTGGGCCCATTCAAGTAGTCACTGATGGAACTGATGAAAAAAAAATCCATGTCTCTTGACTCTGTTGGTCTTTTCACAAAAGGAAGTGCACGATGATGTTTCTAAAATGTCAGTTTTCAAAATTATTCTATTATTCAATCTTTTTGTAGCAGTAATAATTGTATGTGTGGCTAATTAACCACCTCCTTTTCATTCTCAAGAGGACCTAACTTGTTTGACAGCAGAAATTTTTTGTCAGTGACAAAGTATTTGTTTTCCAAACTTGATCTTGAATGTCACTCATAATCACATCCAGATCTTTGGCTTGAATGTTTTTGACTTATTTAATGGATTTGATTTTCTTTTACTCTCCTTAATGAAGGAACTGGCAAGAAAATATCCTCCTGTGCAGTGCGTCTCAGCCAGGGGTAACAGCAACCTCTTTAAGTTTTAACCCTATGAATTGGCAACAACTGTGTTTTGTTAATGAGAGCTCCGTTACTGTCTGGCATATTGAAAGGAATAATGACGAGCATCACCTTACGCGAAAGTGAGTGGAACGCCCTTCAGGTTAAGAGAAAAATCTAGAAGTATATCTTAATAACTAAGACTAGCAACCTACATCTGTTTGCAAATAATTTAATCCAATTTAGTTCAGCTAGCAATTGCAATCAGTAAATGCTAAATCACAACCAGTGTGAATCTATCTAGTCAATCAAGTGACTTGAATTTATGATTTCATTTCTTAGCACTCACATGTCCAGATTATGCACATCATGAAGCTAATACTAATCAGCTACTTTGGCAGCTTCTATCAAAAGCTGCATGACTGAATTAAGGTAGTGCCTGGACTGCTTTCCTGCAAGTGGCTATGTCGAGCATTGCTTTTGTAGCTATGAAAGCACCAAATCTGGATCAAGTTGCTTCCTAGTAAGCATAGTTAAACAATACGTTGTTGTAATCATAAATTGTACCAAAAGCAGTATCAGTTTTCTGAGTGATTTCCAGCTTGTGTGGCCAATTTACAGGTCTGGAGGGGGTGGCTCTGTCAATGCAATTCACTGAGCACAGCAAACCTAGAATTTATTTATGCTAAAATGTGTTTTGAGGCTGGTATAAAAGTAGTATGTATCATTCAAGTTGGAGTCCTTGAAGTATAACACCTATGCTGTTTCAGTGGCAGCTACTCTACAATTCCCAAGTGTGTTTAATCTTCTTAACTATGAATATAACCAACATATTGCCACTGACACAGTTATACTAGTGAAAGTATAGACAAGACCTTAATTTGCGATCTGAAAAGAATACTGAAGGGTTTTTTGCCTTTTGTCATTATAGAGTACATGTGAAAATACATATATACTCCTTTTTTCTCACTTTTCATTCCATTCAGTAGCGGTTAAATGTCCACTGAGAATTGTTTATTTTACATAAATTTTTTCCAAGTCATAATTCAACATAGTTTGTAAACTATAGAATCCTCAACTCCTGCATTGTAACAGCCACTCATAACACAGATTACCAGAGTGCAACAGGCAAATACTAATAATTTTTCATCATCGTTAAACTCTCTCCAAATAAACATTAAGCATGAATCCTCACAGCATATGCAAGTTAGGTGTGTGTGACTTCATTAATCCTGTAAAAACAGTAACATAGAATAGTTGTTAATACAAAGCAACAAGAAGAGACACTGAGCTAGAATATGGCAGTCCATTTCTGCCAGTTAGGAAAATTCCTCTTTTGTAGTAGAATTACTATTACTTTTCAGTGAAATGGTATATGCCGTGTAGAATGATTGTCTACAACAATCCTCCATTACTCTTGCAGAAGTAAAGCCCATTAACTGAGTTGGTGTTTCAAAGTTTTGAAAACATGCTTCTCAGTTTTGTATCAGCATTTACTATTCATAGTATTTCTCCTCCTCAGACAGTGTCTCTTGCTTTTTCACAGCCCTGTGAAACTCCCTGATGGACAAGGGTCCGTGAGTTCTCGTAAGGATTTGTTTTTCCCAGTTTCTCGTAGTGAAGATCCGTACCATGGCCCTGATTTGCCAGTTTCAGCCATTGCTGGACTGGTAGGAGATGAAGCAGAAACATTCGTGGTAGTTACTGACTTTTTTCCTTTTTACTATTCCAAGTCATTATGCATTTTATGCAAATAGGTGGTAATAAATGAATAATTTTTATGTCTGTTAAACAGGTACAACCCTGTAAATAGATCTGTTGTCTCCACAACATTTTTGAAATCCATTTTGACAGGAGACTTACAAGACATGCTGCTATTGCACAGTGCAGTACAATGTAGAGATTTCTGACACAGGTCCTAGCATAGTAATATGTCTGTGCAGTGGAGGTACTAATCTGTATCCCAAAGGCAGTATAAGCATGTCAGCATTTAACCATGCCCAAGCTAATATGACCTGCTCAAACGTTGAAAACCTATTCCCATGCTAAACTGATAGTAACTTTGAGGTATCCTTACTTCCCTTTGAGATTTGTTTTCTTTTTGACTCTGAAAATGTCTCAAGCTGTGGAAACATTGAAGGCTTTATTCCAGACAGCAATCCCTGCTTCTGAAATACATTCCCATACCACTGTCAGTGTTGGACCTGCCTGTTTGTCTCACTTGTATTGATCATTTATTTGTTAGCCTTCCTTGAGATGCCTTTTTTGAGAGGCTTCAAAAGTGTTCTCATTTTTTTTGAAATTTACTTTCACCTGACTACCAACTAGAAGCATGTGCCAGTGTGAAAACATTTAACTTGCAAATCTGGGATTCTCTTCTAAGATTAAGACCATCAGTTTCTATTTGGTGGCTTATGATATATATGAGACACCAAAGCTACCACACATAAGATGATACTGGCATTATACTATGTCTTTTCAATGGACAAATGTGAGTTCTGTATTACCAGATTAGTGTACCACAGGTTTCTGCCATAAACTTCTCTTATAAAGCAGAATAAAAAATAAAAATGGGGAGTGATGCTTTCCTGACCTCATCCTCTTTTCGTGGCTTCATGCATTCAGATTCGTAGAGTTTTTGAACTGTGTAACTGCTGATGCCCTTGGTTTCCAGGACAATCAATAACTACAAACAAACATCCTGTACTGATGCTGATTACATATGAGCTGCTTATATTTCAGATCACTTAGAACATGGAAAATGAAGATGATGTATGCTCATCAGGGGCATTGCCTTTTTCTTCTACCTTGCTGCCTCTTATACTTTCTGCCTCTTCGTTCTTTAGCCTGTAAGGTGAATTATGAGAGGTATTGGGGAAAAAAACAACTGCCATATTAGGTCTGTGAGGCTTAATAGAATTTATCTGTCCTTGAATGGATGCTGTTCCATTCAGGAATTGTAGGTTCTTATGCTTGAACTTGCAGAACCACGTGGTGAACTTTTCCGCACGGAAAAGTTTATGCTTTCAACCATACTAGATACCACTGTAGGGTCTTTGCATTCGCAACTGCCTTCAGAAAAACCTAGATTTCTTTTTAGCACCTTCAGAGTGATTATGTTCTCCTTATACATAGAACTACTCCTGGAGTAAGAGTAGATTGTTCTACGAGTCGCTGACGAAGATTTCCTTTTCTTTCAAATTACATGGTAAATATTTTGATAGTTATTTACTGTCCAAATTCCCTAGATAGGTGTATTTTGGTTGTGAATATTGACAAGGTAATGAACATCAGGTTATTTAGAAATGAAAGTTTTTTGCAGAAATACAAGCTATTGTTGTTCCTTTTGTTGTGGTGGTGGTATGTTGTTTCCTGTGTACTAAATTGTGGGGTGCTACACTCACAGTTTAGCACTAGCAGGCGCTGAATCAATTCCTGGCATGTTTTCACCTTGCTCCAGACTATGATAGCTGAGTAATTTTTTGCAGGACTTGCATTTATTGTGCCTTACAGCACTAATTCTCCCCTCCACGCATACCTGTGCACATATGCTCCATCTCTAACCTAGCAGAAAAACTGAGCCACTACTAGATCTTGTAACTGCCCACACTGGGGCGGAATCGCATGCATATGTCTTGTCAGGTTAAGCACCCCCTTCCAGCACCCAACATGGAACATATAGTTATGGCAAAGCAATTTCTGCACAAGTTGATCAGAATATACTTGATGGAGAAGATACTTCTTTGAAATATTGTTTTATCAAGATCCTTATGTTGAAAAGTGTCTAATGCAGCAACTTTGAGAGAGATTGAAATGACTGAACTTGCTGAGTTCCTCAGATGTCAAGATATCTTCAGACTGCAGTTGCTGTAAAGGACCAGGCTGTCCAATATAGAGGTGCTATAACTACCATTCTTCACTGTCTTTATAAATTGACAGGCTGCTGCGGCAGATGTATCAATGGTTACTACCACTGATGATTTGTATACCTTTACAAACGTCCAGGAGCAGTTATCTGACTCTGGCCTAAAATCTGTGCCTTGACATTTGTAAATACCTTGGAGTTATTTGCCTCTCTACTATCATCAATGCTTTTTTAATGAGTAAGAGACAACCTGCTCCTCCTGTGGTGGTTAACGAGGTGTGTTCAGTTAAATGCAGTGGGAATAATATCATGGCCTGATGAAGCTCTCCCTATCTCCGCAGAATTCGACAGAAGGATTTTTGTTCTTTATCACTAAATCTGAGTCAGCTGAGATCAGTGTTTTTCACGTTGATGTAAGCATCCAAAGTGGAGAACCATTTATTTAGACTATTATTTAAAGGAGTTATCCTCAACCTCTGTAGTCCATGGTCCTTGGAGGCTGTAGCCCACTCCTAAGGAATGTGTGAGAGGCAAGTAAGAAAAGCGAACCCATTGCCAGTGCACTTGTTTGCTTCTTTGAAATGTGTTAGGGTTCCATACTCTAGAACAAGATACTGAGGCTGAGTATGTACCAAAGTGTAACCACAACGGGGCAGCAGAGTGAAAGGAATTGAAATATCCTACAGCTTCCATTCCTTTTCTTTCTTGCATTAGATTGATTTAGTTTTGTTTCAATATTTCTTACATTTGGGACCTGAGTTTTCTGAATATGCTTTACCATGACAAGACCACTTGACTCCGCCTCGTCCCCAGTACCAATTTTATTCCATTGTCTTTTTATAAAACTTTTCATGACAAGGATCCATCATGGATATTTTTCTCTGAAGAGGTGCTACTCAAAAGGGAGAGAAGTTAAAAAAAAGACGGCATTATTATAATGCACCACTGTACCAATGCACAGTTCAAGAAACAACCTGGTTTGGGATTTACATAATCTCATTAGTATATTTTATCTAGTTTATGTGTAAAGACAGTCATGACAGCAGGTACAAAGGAACGTTACAGAAGTTTTCTTTACACAGGAAGCTTCTGATTCACAGTAGTTCAGTTACAACCTTCCCAAAGATTTGTGATGCTCAAGCCTCATAAAATCAGTGAAAATGCCTATATTAAATGTTTTTCTGGGTGATGTAAAGGCCCATTTGTTATAGATTTATTACTGTTAGTCCTATTTGATTTATAAAGTAAATATTAATATACTTTATTTCTGTAGCATTTTCCCCTGAGAAATTCAAAATGCTTTGTAAGCATAAATAGAGAGTAAGTTACTTACCCAGAATCATATAGCAAGTCCTTGGCATATTTTACTAATGAATTCTAGGTACTTATGAATCTCTGTCCTATGTTTTCATGACAAGTCCATCCATATTTCCTCTTTTTGTAGAACCTTTAGTGAGACAGTAGGTGTTTCATAGAATTGTAGACTCTTCTTTTTTTTCATCCATTATATTGTCGAGTGTTCCTCACCACTTTTGCTCACGTGCATGGTTCTTCAAATCTTCTCTTTTAAATGTTCTCTCAAGGTTTTCTTGTGTTTTGTTCCCCTCTCCCCCTCCCCGAATTCTCTTCAATCTGGTTCTTTCTATCATGGTATTTATATTACCCCTATTACTGTTGTATCTGAACAGGTCACTGTCTTTAATAATTTTTGGCGGAGAAGTTCTGTTCTTCCTGTTTTATGGATGATGGATTTATGAGATTTATTTTAGTGAAATGAAATTCAAGGCACATGGGAAGTCCGTGGCAGGGATATTTCTAGAACTAATTTGCAGATGACACAAAGGTTGACAGAGCTGTTTTACAGAGCAATTTGGATTATATGATAAGATAAACTATTCAAACAAAATGTGTTTTAGTACTGCCAAGTATGCAAGACCATGTGTGCAGGTTATGTTTGCAAAGTGGAAGACTATTCTGAAAAGCAGTTTGAAAAGCATTTGTCAGGGTGAGGTCATAGTGGGTAACCATTTCAATTTGGGCTTCCAGTACTATTCTGACGTTAAAAAAAAATCTAGGGGCTTAATGTGTTGAATTTTATCATAATTTTATCATTAAAAAATTGGGAGGTGACCTGGTTATGGTGGGTCAATATCTTTGCGAGGGTAGGGAAGATACCGGAGGGATTTCCAGGCTAGAGGACAAAATTGTAACAGATGTAAGTGCTGGACAATAAATCCAGATAAATTCAAATTTCAAAATACATAATTTTTCAATGAAAATATAATTCATCATTTAAACAAGCTTCTAGGGAGAGAGGTAAGTTCTCCACCGCTATCTCCAGACATAGTCTTTTCTGGAAAATGTTCTCGTTTCTCAAGTTACTAGCCTCAGTGAAGGGATGACTGAATAAAATAAGGCTGATATTATACAAGTGGTCAGACTCTATGAGGTAATGATCTTTTTTTTGCCTTAAAATGTATGTAACTGCTTGTACAGATATTTGGCAATTGTTGATTGAACTTGTTTATTTTTGTGCTGAAGCCTAGCAATTATATTAAGCCTTCAGTGCATCCTACTGCCCACTGCTGGACTGCAACCTCAGAAATTTACGTGGGCTGTAAAGAAGGATATATTTTGGCAATTGATGCTGAGACACGCAGTGTTTCTGTTCTTCAACAAAAACCTCTACCTGGTAAGAAATAGCTGCGTTGTGTGTTTTATTCAAGTAGGGAGGAAAGTGGATAGATGAAAGCTTTTTTTGCTTTCTTCTGTTCTCCTATTGTGTACCTTACAGAAATTGTAAAGCTATATTGTAGAACCATATTTCTTTTATTAGTATGATAAACATTTGAGAATGTCTTTTGAACTTCTGTGTGGGTTTCTTTAGCACCCAATAATTGGCTTTCATTTTTCTTTGGAAAAAAAAAGAGAAAAAGCTCTAAATACATCAAAACTGATAAAATGAACAATAGTTCCAGAAGCCCAGATCTTATGAACCAGCTCTACTAGATTAACATTAAACTATTAATATACCAGCTATACACAGTCTTTTTACTATTAGTTAAGTACCAATAATTTATTTTATTTCGCATGAAATATTGGATTGTCCTCATTTAGTATGTTAGATAATGTTAAAACAGATATTTGAAGACTCATGCTGAGTCTTCAAACAACAAAACTGAATTTAATGTAATGTTGCTTAATAGAATTCCTAAGGTCAGCTCTTAAATAAACTATTTTCTAATGAAAACAAGGCTGTAAAGGCTATCAGGCTTTACTGCAGAAAGTATGAAGCACAGAGAGTAAACAGAAGATGCCTTTGGCTTCGAACAAAGAGATCTGCTTTTATTTTATTCTAGAGTAGAATAGAATTCTAGACTCGGTACATGTCCCCCAGATTGACTGCAACTTGCCAAGGCGATTTGTCTGCCCTATATATATTCCCACCCATCTTTTTTTCATGGGGACCTTTGGCAGGCTAGCGACTGACTAAAGTTTTCTGGCAACAGCAGCCCATTCCATGCCTTCTTTTTTCTGGGAATCCCGAGGTCTCTCCTCTGCTACCTGCCACATGCTACCCTTCTGTGCCCATTCAGAGGGCTCCCAAGATGAAGGACAGTGAGACACAGCCGGCATAAAGTGTTCTGGCAATGGTAACCTGTACCCTATCATCCTTTGCAGGGATGGAAGGTGTCAGTCCTACTGTGCACATGAAATTCACTAGTTCAGTCAGATCTAAGAGGAGTAGTGGAATATGCTTCTCCCTAGCACTAGAATTGGGTAACATCCTGTTATAGACCAGCATAGAACTGTTTCTCTAATAAACACTGAATCAGTGTTAATAGGCTGGTGATAATCTTGTTTTCTTCTTTTGCCATGTAATACATCATTTTTCAAGCTGCAGCAAGTATCCCTGACTTTCCCAAAGTACTGTATCTCTGTTCAGTTTTGATAGTTAACACAGAAACGGAAGGCTGCTCTTAAAAAAACCCAACAAACTAGCATTATTTCTCTGCTTTTGAAATTATCAGAGTTTTAAGTTTACCAAATCAAGAGTTGGAAATCATCAACAAATAAAAAGCTGAGGTGTGACCAGAAATATTTTTGCCAGTTCAGTAGAAGGCAACAAGAATATTTGCCATTTCGGCTTTTCCTTGGCCTGTATATTCTTCTTTGAGTCCTGTCCTAAAACTGTGTAACAAAATTGTCTGTATTCATATTGTACTGAAGCTTCTGCTTCATTTAAAACATACTGCAATCTGTATCTATTTAGCAGAATGCTTAAGTGCATGTCCAACTTTAAGCACATGCTAAATTCCTGTTACGGTGTTGCAAGCAGAATCATAAGCAGCCACAACATTTCACTTGGGCATTTTTTTCAGACTGACTGAAGTTTCCTTCATAAGTACATCAAATGAAAAAATCATGGTTAGAAATAACATACCAGAACTTAGCACTAGTAGATAGATAAATCTGCATCTGTATCACTCTCCATGCCAGGTATTGCTATCTCCCTTTTACAGCTGTAAGCTGAATCACAGAAAGATTGTGCCTGCTTAGTTGCATAGATGACAGAAATGGTGGATATTGGGGAAGAATGCACATTTTTGATTCAGTATGCTGAACCTGGCCTTCTGTTCAGTAGACTGGAATACAACTGACTTTTATTGCAATATTGACATATAAACAAGGTTGACGTTACAAATTGTTTTCTTTTGTGCAGAATACATGCGTAAAATATCGGACGTGGTGTCATATGTTCGTAGAGAAGTACAGAAAAAGAAAGGTATTTCCATGTTCAAATCAAGATAATAGATTTTTAGGCAGCACCAATGATGTCTGGGAGTAATAATATGTGAGTACAGCTGGAAGCCACTGGTTCGAAAAACTCAGCTCACACTGGCCTCTGTAAGACACATTGATGGCAATCTTTTATATGTTTACATGATAAATTATTAATAGCTTTTGTGCTAATAGACAGCCAAATTAATAACCTCAGGAGAAACAGCAGCAGTGAAATAATTTTTGTTCATTCTAATTTAAATTGGAATAAGTGATGCTAGAATAGGTTTCCTACTGCTTAGTTTTAGTAAGTTTTTTTAGAACTGCAATCACTTGTAATTTAGTTGAGTTAGGATTTAGGGGTTTGTTTCAAACACTTTGTTTTGGGCTTCACAGTACAAAAAAGATATTCATGTAATGGACGAAGTTCAGCACAGGGCCACAAAGATTATTGCAAAGTCTAAGTACATAGATGGACTAAGAGAACTATGTTTGTTCAGCCTGGAGAAAAGGAAAGGGGGGATTTTACTATTGCTTCAGCTACCTAATGAAAGGTTACAGAGAAGATGAAACCAGACAGGCAAAGGACACTGTTTGCATCAACGGAAATTCTGGGTAGATATTAGGAAAAAAAAATACTTTCACAGTGAAGGTAGTCAGACAGTGGGACAAGTTGCCCAGAGAAGCTATGGAATTTCCATTCTTGGGTATATTCAGACCTCAGTGGATATGACTCTGGACAACATGATCTAACTTTGAAGTTGGTTAGGAGTTTGGAGTTGGCTCTGTGCTGAGCAGGAGGTTGGATCAGAGGACTTCTAGGGTCGCTTCCAACCTAAATGACTCTATGATTCTGTTATTGACAAACTTTAATGTGGCTATTTAGCAGCCTTTACAAAATCAAATTATTTCTCAAATTAATTTCTAGTTCATCAGACCACAGTAGTACTGTCACTTCAAATTATGTATACCAAACTTCTCCTTCATTATCACAGAAAAAAGTCCAAAAAATATGTAGCCCATGGAGCCTTTTTACTCACAAATAGTAAATCATCCCAGATTTGAAGTTGAGCACATTGTTGCAATAAACTAAATTTGATATTTTATGTTGGTTTTGTGCTCTCAGGTGGCAAACCAAAGGATCTACAAAAACCAGTTTTATTTACCATGGCATTTTGTAACGAGGGAATGTACGCAGCTGGAAGTGTAAGGCATCCTTTATGCTTTTAACTTACTCTTATTGTGTGAAAATCAAAGAACATTCAAATGGAGTATATTTGCAGAGTTCACTGCAAAGAGAGGAGTTAGAAAAAAGTGGAGGGCTGCAGAACTATAAACTGTTTTGTTGTTAGACATGGACTGTTACTAAGACCTGTATTAAAGAACACCTTCATTTTTCAATGGATTTATTATTCAGGGTAAGAGTTATCTGGATTTAAACATAATAAAGGCAAATGAGACCATTGGTGATGGGATACAGTTAAACACTGTTACTTTAGAGATTTTCAGAAGTCCTTGAAGTTCAATTTGTCAGAGTGGGCTAGGATAAATGACCTAGACCTGATATGGATTTGTACTTTTCTGTGCAGGAGGGCATTTTATTCTTTTATCACATCAAAGATCTGCAGTATGAGATGAAAATCTGTGCTGATATCTTAAAACCCATATCCAGCCTCATATTCTGTCCTGATTACACCATACTTCTGCTTGTCACTGAACAGGTATAGCATTTGAGATAATAGCATTATGTAACGGGATGTTCCTGTGGTTCTATATGTGTATGCTGATGCTGCTAGTATGGAATGTCTGTAATGTAATCACACAAGTCAACAAATTATATCAGAGGTGAACTTAGTCCACCATGTTTTTAATGAAAGATTGGAAAGACTTTTAATGAAGCACAGAACAATTGTCTCCTACAGATGGTGGATTATAAAGTACCTAATGCTGAGATTTCCCAACAGAAATACTTGTGTGTGTACAGTGGAGTACATGTTCAGGGTCTCCAGTGTGTCCAGGTCACGTGGGACGTACTGTGCATGAGCTCTAGGCTTGATGTGTGCCCGCACAGTAAGAAAAGTGTAGCTTGGGTACATCAGACCTACTGTGGCTATGCAGTAGAGTTGTTCTGTACATGTGCCTGAATTTGTCTGGCAACCCAGTTCAAGATCCTTCTTTCACCAGCCTGATGTCCAGAAATCTTACACAAGGGTCCCAAATCCTCAAATTCCACATGTTTTCCAGACTTTAAATCATTTGGGGGGGGGGGGGGGGGGGAGAGAGAGAAGGAGAGGAGGTTCTGGGTTCAGGACAGCAGTGCAATGGTAACTCTGATCACACTCTCTCTCTGATTTCATTCTCCTTTTGTAAAATGAGTAGAGAAGTTCTAAAAACTTTGTCAATATTAGTTATTAATTGTTTCTAAGAGGCTTTGAGATCTTTAGGTAAAAACATCTCTTAAAGCTTAAGATTTATGATTTGTGTTTTATGTTGTTTTAGCATATTTATTGATTCCTGGCATAACATGAAATAGGGTGTTTTAAAATTATTTTATTAAAGCAGTTTTGAGAAACAAAACTTCATGAAAATGTGACTAGCTGGATCACTCTAAAATGAACTAACCTGATCTTCAGCTAGTGTAAATTAATATAATCCACTAAATTCAGCTGAATTCTTCTGGGCACTTTTTACCTCAGTTTAGAGTCAAATATAAAACTTCAAAGAGTGAAGCTCAGAAAGATGGGTATTTTTTGTTGAAGTCTTTGAAAGCTTTTAATGAAAAGTTTCATAGCCCAGTGATGGATTATTTTGCTTTATTTGTCAGGGGACAGTCTATACTTACAAACCTGCCCACAGTGGAGAAGCTGTCAAACTCTTGGACGCATGCAGCAGTTGTTTTCTGGCAGCTGATTTTCTTACTCCAGGGAACAAGTACTGTGTGGTAAAAAATTATATTCTTTCTTACATATATAATAGTGGCTCTTTTCAGGTAACCAATATGTTGCTAAGGTACAAAATCAAAAGCCTTGCAGAGGTTGGGACTGTTCTGGTATTTGTTACAGTTGTATAACTTCTCATTAAGGAAGTAAGTGGCATTAATTCAGGTATGGCCTATAAAAGGGTCAGGACTCGCCCTAGAATGCAGGGTGGATAATTCACAGGTTGCTAAAATGCCTTATTGGTTCTGCTGTTGATTTGTGTGACTCACTATAGTTCAGGAACATAGCTGAGCAAAAGGTGGATTCAATTCAGACAATAGATGTTGGAACAAGACATTTCTACTGATCTTTTCAGCCTTCAGCACAGATTGGAACAGCCTGAGAGACGCCTCTGTCCTGGGTCCAGGCACAAAGAAGGCCTTACTCATGGATCTGTCCATTCTGAGAAATTCCTTGCTTTCCTCCTGTCTTTGACTCCTGCAAGACATACATTTTAGCCAGCAAGTCTGATTCATCTGCAGGCCATGAATTCTTCAAGTAGCCAGCCTAGGAACCCTGGGGTCTTAATCAATTAGGTTTGCTGAATCTGTTTGTTTGTCATTAGCATAAATTTTACCTGACTCTGAATGAGTAATGTGAGGGTTGATTGATCTCTAGCCATACATTACTGTGGAATTATAAAATTGCCTGGATGTAAGAACTAAAGCGCGATTATGATATGCATAATTTTTCATGTGAGAAAACAAGACCTCTGCTTAAGCCCTTTCCTATGCAAAGAAAATTATAAGCAGGTTTTTCTATTGCTGGCTGAATGGTGGGAGTGCTAATACTGATCAAGCTTACATGTTTTGCCTTAGATTGTCTCATTCTGCTTAAAGACCATTCCTGTAGTTGCAGCAATTCACAAAAAATATTAAATGTTTTCCCTAGGTAGCTGTACCTTGCAGCAACTGGACTTAAAGGAAAAGCAAGATAATTCCAAGCAAAACCAGTAACCCTTGATCTGCTATGCTCAGACATTAGTTGAATTTATATTCTATAGAAGATGACTAGTCACTTCCAGGCTATTTGGTTATTCCACCCTGTTTTGACTATGTTTTTCTCTGTTCAACAGTCTGTAACAATTTCAGGTGAAGTACAAGTTTGGTTCCTGGAAGATGGAACTTGCCTCAGCAAGCTAAACCTTGATATTGAGGTACACGTAACCAGGAGCTTATATAGTGACTGATACTTAAAATTTTCTTTAATATTTTTCAATTTATAGCATAATATTCCACAGATTTGGATCAACCAGTGCTGAGGAAAGCTCAGTAGTGTCTTTGAACAAGCCATGAAAGAGATTTAAAAAAGATTATCTTTCAGAATGTTTCCTTGAACTAATCACGTATTTAAGTCAGCCATAAAGCAGAGGAAACATTTCAACCTAATGTTCTAGTGATGTGTCTTTAAGCCTGTACTTGTAAATAACAATCTAAATTTTAATGATATTACTTTATTAATTTTTTATTTTTAATGAGTGTCAGAACTGAAAGGAAAAGTTTCAAGTGTATAAAAACTAAATGCCTTGACTGATCTGAAAAACAGGTTTTAGGAATTGAGTTGATAGAAGTATTTCAAGCTGTTAATGCTTTGTCCTGATTTAAGATGCATTCAAACTCTGAAATCTGACATAGTAAGAAAAAAAATCCCTTTCTATAACAGCTGTACACATAACAGTGCATTCACTGTTTTATTTAGATGGAACTTCTTTCACTTAAAATCTGAGTAGTGGATATAATGTTTTCTTTCTGAGGAGCACAGAATAGCTTTTGATATGTAGATATGGAGCATAGGTAAAAATGCCTATGATGTCTCTAAAATCCTTTCTTAGTTAAAAAAAAAAGCTTTTTAAATAATCCACTTGGGGTTTCTTCTCCAAATTTTAGGGACTTTTAAATAGTAAAAGAAATTGCATATTAACATATAGCATAATATATAAAAAGATATGAAACTGTTAAGTATCTTTTACTTCTTAACTAGGCAACGGCTATGGCTTGCTGTCCCTCCTCCAACAGTGTTGCTGTAGGGACCAAAAGAGGTCAAATCTATTTCCTTGATGTTACCAAAGTTGAAGCTCCACGGGTTGTTCACAGAATTTTTCCTTCCAAATTTCCAGTGCTGTCTTTGCAGTAAGTATGTAGTAACAAGGGCAGGAATATTGTCAATTTCTTGCTTGAGTAATGCTGTTAGTTGAACACAAAAATTGAAGTTTTTATTCTAAAAATAACAAAGTAAAATACTTTATCAGCTTCAATTTTTTCCAACATATATTGAATTGCTTGCAAGAGGACTAGTAGCAGGATTTATATGAGAGAAATATAATAAACCTGTATTTTAAGAAGGTTTAACTGAGCACTGAAGGTACTGATGTATAAGATCCTTTCTGACAGATCACCATATGCAGTAATTATGCACAATTCCATGTATCTGAATTTAGAGGGTTATTTCTCACCAAATACAAATTTGACATTTTGTGAAGTTAAGTTTAAGCCTTTTGGTCATCCCTTCTTATGGGATGGATTTTTATTACCATTGTTAATTATTCATTTGCTTACAGTTCCAGAATTTACCAGTCCTCCTGTAATTAGCTCTGGTGATCAAAAAGGCTTTTATTTGGATGGGTTTTTTTTCAATTATTGAAAAATCTGAGAGTATTTTACTTCTACTTTTTAAAAAATAGAATGTATTTTGAACTGTTAAACTTTACTATAAATCTGCCTGTTATTTGGAGACTCAGATGTGATCTCTTTTCACGGTTACCTAAGATAAAACATTAAAACTAGATACAGAAAGCAACTTATTCAAAGTCAATTCAATGCAAACAAAGACTTGTCTATTCAAAATAATATCAAAATCTGTACAGTAGTTTTATTTTTAAAAAAGTTAACTTCAAAGAAAGATTTAATAAAGTTGTTAACATAGACTGCTATAGAGTATCATTAGCTTTAGATTGATCACCCACTCAATTAGAAATTGCACTTATAGCACTGGGCTTTATATCAGGCCCTAACCCTTTAAACCTAGAAGCTGAAATTTCAGTTGCGTTTATGCCCTCAATGAAGTCAGCAGACTTATGGAAGTGGAATTATTTGACCCTTTTTATTGACTGTATTGAACTGTTTTCTACTTGGATTTATCTTTTATCCAGTTATGATCAGAGTGGCCAGTTCCTCATCGCTAGAGCTACAGAAGGACATATCTTTGTTCTAGATGCCCGGCCTTCAAAATTATTCCAAGTTCTTGGATATGTAGGTAATACATGTAACAACATTAATTACATTGTGTTTTCACTATTTGCTGTATTTTAAGTATACTTGCTGGTGAGACTAAGCCACTCTCCTTCATTCTACTTACTTTTTAGGAGGACTAAACATATTCTTCCCACCTATTTCCCAACCATATTTTGTCCTGGCCAATCTTTTTTTTTTCTTCTGTAATTTTAGTTAGCAAATGCACCAATATTACTTTTTTTCCTAAAAGTCAGCTAAAAGCTAAAAGTCACAGGGAAGAGAATGGATTAGCTGACCAACTGATCACAACTCCGGCACAAAAGTAATAGTGCTGGCAAAGAATTAAGACCTTTGTGGCTTGCCATATGAGAACTTAGACTAAAAAACTGTAGGTCATGACAGCTGGGTGCAATCTCCTGTTACAAATGTCCGCCCCAGACGTCTTTAATATGGGGACTGCTGGAATTATCAGCTTTGCTGGTTGATACTGAAGAATAAAAAATGATGGAATTTTAACTCACAAAAAAATTCTTCTGAAATTTGTAAATTTGTTTATGCAGCCTCTCAATTCCAATAACATTATACTTACATCTGTGCATATAGATCTTCATCATAATTTTAAGTATAAAGGACATTATTTTATCATTTTAATTGGTTTGACAAACACAGAATTATATCTTCTTAGATAATTTTCAGAATTTGACTGTTCATGTTCTCACTGTCTGGCTGGCTTCTTAGAGGAGAGCTTTTCTGTGCTTTATCTGGCAGTTATCAGCAGACAGCCTCAAAATTGCTACAATTGAAGCTGGATGTAAACTCAGATTTGAATGTTTTATGTAATAATAACACTCCGGCGCTTAGCATTCTCAGCACCCGATGCCTCAAGGTGAAGTTGTGTGCATGCAGCACTTTCTGAAACAAGGTTGTGGCTTGTCTACTATTTTAAAGCAAGTTAAAAACTGTGTGGTTGAGCCGAGATGTATTCTGAACAGGGATCTCATTTTGTTTCGCATGATGTCTTAGTAAAAAACAATGTTACCATGATTCAGTAACAATTTGCATTGGTGTTCCCTACTTGCTTCAGTGTTGGCAGATGAGGTGCTGGATCTTTCTGTAGTTTCTGATTTCAAGAATGACTTAGTTGAAGTGGTTGTACTTCTTAATGTAGCAGAGGTCCAGCGAGCAAGACTGGAAATTTTTTGTCTATCTTCAGCACTCACAACGGGTAAGAGTTGAAATATATACTATGTAATATTTTTCTAAGACAAGAACATATTAATGCCATCCCTTAACACAAAATACTAACAATCTTAATCTCTTTCTTCATCTCATCTGTACACTCGCCTAGGACACCATTTCTCATACATCAGTCTGTAGACTTCTAGTCAGCTGAATTATTCCAGCAGAAAGACTGTGATATTTTCTGGGAATGCCAAGGAAGGAAGAAGTAATCCACTTGCAGAATCACAAAGCCACCACTTTACTACTACTACTACTACTTGTTGTTGTTATTATTACTACTGTGTGGGCAATGCCCAAAGCCAGCCACAAAGAGGCCTTGTGCTTGGCATCATCCATAGGCAGAGTAGCATATCAGGTGTTCAAAGTGGAATCAATCCCACCAGCCTCTTCAGAGAATTATTATAGGTATATAATAGCTCACTAGGAAAAGGTTAAAGGTTGATATATCTCAAAGAATAATGATTCCCTGTCTTTGTTATAGCTTTTCTATGTAAAAGCACCAAGGAAAAAGTCCACTATGTTTAAAAAATATTAACTTGTATCCCAATAAGGAATGTTACAGAGAAACATTCTATGAAAAAATTGGCCCTATGAGGAAAAGGGGAGAATTAAGGAGACTTAAGAATGGCATATCTCCATTCACCTTCTGGAAATCTGGTCCCACGTATCTGCAGTGTGCAATGTGCATATTGGGACATCACAGTTAGAATCTCTATTCATAATCTGGAAGTAAAATGAAGGGAACTTGTTAGTCTTTCACTAAATTGGGTAACCCTCGCTAAATTCTCAAATACTGGTCATGATTTCTTTTATATATGCCATCCTCAACTGTGAAACAACTCAGTAATTTGTTTGTGTCATTCAGGACACAGCTGTAATATTATAGCATTTTAGGAGTACTATAAGCAAGAAAAAATGGACCTCAGTGTCATGAGTGATCACAGAACTTTTAATTGTGTCTGATATTCCAGGAATATCTAAAACTGATATTCTAGGAATGCATTGATTTGGGGCACTTTCTGGAATCAGCTGGGAAACTAATTCAGTTGTCCTAAAAGGGCTTAAATGCATTAACTTAACTAAGGCACAGTGCAGGCTAATGTTGCGCTCGGTGTCCTCATCTATTCTACTCTACTCTACTCTGCTCTGCTCTACTCTACTCTATTCTATTCTATCATGCAGCCAACGCAGGACAGGCTTGGTTGGCAATGGCACTGTGCACTTCCAGTTTTATGTCTCTTCCATCTAAGAATTGCCCAATCAATATAGTTTGAGGTTTCAGTGATGTCTTCTGTCTATCACATTACAGCAAAAGGCAGCCTGTATTCAGTATTAACATCATTCTATTTTTATATCATTTTACTCACATTATACGCAAATGAATGACTAACAAAGCCTTTTGTGGAGAAAACTTCCATAAAACTGTTAGTAAGCCCAGTGTCAGATTTTCTAGTTATTTACATATAATTTTTAAAAGGCCTTAAAATTTACAAACTTTTAAAACAGTAATTTTCAATGAAGTTAATATTTTCTTCAAATATTCACTGATGTTGGGCTTCTTTTTGTGCCCAATTTTAGACATCTAAAATGGGGCTTTATTTTCAAAGTTGCTGAAGATCTACAGTTATTGCATCAGTCTTAATTTCAGATGTCTCTTTAAAGCTCAAATTAAGCAACCAAAAAGAAAAAATGCCCTTCTGAAGATGTGAACTTAAGTGTTTTAACCAATACCACCCAGGCTGCGTGTACTTCATGGCAGAGATGCCTAAACAAGTTCTAGATGAAAGCAGTGATGACATGAACCTCCATGCAAACTAATTAGCACTGCTTACATAACACCCAAGAAACAGGGTAAATTAGTGTATACAAATTGTCACATCACTGTGGTTAAACTGTTTCTAGTACTTCTTTACAGCTAGTAGAGCTATCTCTCTGCTTCACTGCAGTGCACAACCCACAGAGTTAGTGTTAAAGCTAGATATCTTAATTCCCAGTCTCCTCCTTGAAAACTCACATCATGTTCACTCCTTGCCGAGATTGGTTTTCATAATTACTTGATAGGTGTCCTGGTTTTGGCAGGGATAGAGTTAATTTCCTTCCTAGTAGCTGGTACAGTGCTGTGTTTTGGATTTAGGGTGAGAACAATGTTGGTAACACACCAATATTTTAGTTGTTGCTAGGTAGTGTTTACACTAGTCAAGGACTTTTCAGCTTCCCATGCTCTGCCGACTGAGAAGACTGGAGGTGCACAAGAAGCTGGGAGGGGGCACAGCCAGGACAGCTGACCCAAACTGGCCAAAGGGACATTCCATACCATGTGACGTCATGCTCAGTATATAAAGCTGGGGGAAGAAGAAGGAAGGGGGGGATGTTTGGAGTGGTGGCGTTTGTCTTCCCAAGTAACCGTTACGCGTGATGGAGCCCTGCTTTCCTGGAGATGGCTGAACACCTGCCTGCCCATGGGAAGGAGTGAATGAGTTCCTTGTTTTGCTTTGCTTGCGTGCGCGGCTTTTGCTCTACCTATTAAACTGTCTTTATCTCAACCCACGAGTTTTCTCACTTTTACCCTTCCGATTCTCTCCCCCATCCCACTGGGGGGGAGTGAGCGAGCGGCTGCGTGGTGCTTAGTTGCCGGCTGAGGTTAAACCACGACAATAGGTGAAGCACCTGCATTAGTGGTAGTGATGCCTCTTCCTCCCTGTTTCTTTTTTCAATCTTTTAGATAATGATAAGTATGTTAATGAACAAGGAATGCTTAACGCTAGTGCCATTAAAAAGGAGCAATATGATCTGGATTACCCTTTGAGCTCAGCAGTCAGATTGAAGGATAACATTGTGTATGGCTACTGTACCTGTGCACCTTTCATCTGTAAATACCATCTCTCTGAAGAGGTAATTCTCTGAAGCTGCTTTATTTTGGGTGGTGGTTAAATACCAGCAAACAAAGGCTGTAGATGAAGTGAATATAGCAGGATATTATCTTAAAGAAATCCTTTCTGCACTAAAAATACCTACTCCATCCATAAACATCAACTTTCAGTATCCTACCACCTGCTCAGAAACCTGGCAAAAGCAACCTCCTTGTTCTATTACAGAGAAAGCCAAATACTGGTTCTTAAAACTCATACAGCTTGCAGGCACTTCACATGTAGCTTCTGTATTGGAACTGTGCTCTTGTGCAGTCTGCTGAGTAACCTGAATATCCAGCTATTGAAGGAACTGAGCCAATGTGAGTGACTCTAAGACGCAACTGCAAACCCAGTCCAGCACAGCCCTGCCTCGCAATGAAGTACTGGGGGCCTCAGGAATCCACTCTCATTGGCTGCTGATGAACTGGAGCTCTCTGCAGCTCATAGGTCTCCCTCAGTTTAAGAGTCAGGTCGAGCAAAAAGTTGAATTCCAAAGGTGAGCATTCCTCCTTGACAAGTCCTATACTTTCTGAGCCAAGAAACTCCAGGCCCAAACATACTGAATACAAACCCTTTTGAAGAGATGAGAAGCAAATCAGCAACATAGCAATGGTACTGCTTCCTGAGCTCAGTAATCCAACAGCATTTTAAATTGCAACGCATGTGATAACCCACAAAGCTCTCATTAGTCTTCTCAAAATAGGATAGATATTTCCATCATCTCAACTGCTGCTAATGTTTTGTTTGTTTGGCAGAACATGTTGGAAGATCCATCAGTATTTTTGTCAGAAAAGAGGACTCCTAGCAATCAGTTTGGATCAGGTTTCCTCTGTTTATCACCCAACAGCCGATGGCTGGCGTCAGCAGCAAAGGATGGTGTTTTGTTCATCTATCATACTTTTACTATGGTAGGTAGGCATCCAGGCAAAGGCTTTGTTTGGTTTACATGAGAAAGAGGTGTGAAAGCTACTTTCTTTCACTGTAAGCTTTTCTTCACTTGAATATAAGGTGTTCCAGAAAAATTGATGTTGAACATAAACTGACATACCATTATACAGTACAATTGTTATAGTGAATGTGAACACGATCATACGAACTACTTACTTTCTTCTCCAGTAAATCTTAGGGTAGATAATTTTACTACTCTTCTTTATCTCCTGCAAAATCAATATACTACAAACTTGCCCCATCTGTAGTCAAAAATTTTAAACTCATAAATCCTAGTCTTTTATGTACTTTGTATTGACATTTTGGATTGACTTTTATCTAAAAATAACAAAGCATAATTTACAGACATATTCCATTAGAAAAACGTATTTGCTGATACTGCTTCTGTGACTTTCTAGGATATACTTGCAGAAAAGCATTGTCACTCATATCAAGGAGGGGGAATCAGATCCGTGGTATTTTCGCTGGATGGCAAATTCATCCTCGTTAATGGTGAAAATGATGGTGCCCTGGTGTGTCTGAAATGGAAGTATGTATAAAGTGGCAGACCAATATTGATGATGTAAATTCTTATATCCTGACAGACTAATTTTTGCATCTACTTGTGATTCTAGACTTCCTTTTTATTATTCTCAAAGTAAGGAGAAGAATTGGGTAGAAATAAAATCACTCCTCTCATCTTTAGAGGTGGTCTCCCTAGCCCATGAAAAGTCTCGTACTTCGGGTATGGTTGCAATACAAGATACAGGAGTATCTTCTGATAAGTATTGCCCATGGTGACCTTCTTATCACTCTCAAATAAACCATCTGGAAGGGGCTCTCTGGGGATGTAAGGGATGTAATCTGATGAGATACTGTTTTAACTCAGTGATTAGGAGACATCACAGCTTTAATGGGAATTCAACTGTGGCTATAGAGAGCTCTTAGGAGACATAGGAATAAGAGACACTGAAACTACGGCTTTTCTGTGGTATAACAAATGTTCAGGTAGATGCATAGATTAAAGATGACTCCGCCAGAGCAATATTTCTAATCTGGGTAATCCATCTTTCAGAATTTCTAATTCTCTGGAAACTTCACTTAATTATGCAATTCTAGAACTCAAACAATATTGAATTATATGTAAAAATATTGAATAGGCAGTTTTAAATAACTTAATAATTGTGTTATAAAGAATATTTAATAGTTCATCCTTTTCCATAATACACAAAAAATAAATCTGTTCCCTTTCTGTTTACTAGGAAGATAAAGAAAATTGAAGTTAAGGAAGCTGCTTTTCACTGGCGATCTCTTCTTGCTATACTGAACAAGTCTACTTCGAATGAAAATGTTGTTTTAAAATCTATGGCAGAATGGCAGTTTGACCCAGAATCCACATCGGAATCACTTCCAGAAGAGAAATTTAAGGTGTTTTCTTTATTTTTATGGGGGAAAAAAGTTTGATCATTACCCTAAAATTACACATGATAAAAACTGTCCTGAAAACAAACTCTGATCCTTTTGTAAAAGTAGAAGAATACCTCTGAGGGTAGGCTGAATATGTTTAATTATTAATTTGTGGAATAGTATTATCAAGGAAATGGAATAGTTATGGGAAGATGAGATTCACATCTTCAATTTCACTTGGTTTCTTCAGCCACAGAAAACTGTGAAAGTCGGTTTCTCCTCATGTAAAGTTATGTGTCATTCCCAGTGTGATGTTACTGCTATACATTGTGTGTTACTAGTCATGTATTTTTCTGTTGAAATCAAGCAAAGCAGTGATTACAAATATAAGTACAGTCAGCCCATTTGAGTCAAAATGCTTTGCATAATAGCAAGGGTTTGCAGGATCAACTCTGGGGACTGGTTAGGGAATAAAAATGGTGTAACACTCTCTGGAATTTAGTGGTGGTGGTGTTGCTTCTAATGTGAGTCCATTTTTTATTTCATTTCTGTCTCTCATTCTCTCTAAGTACCTGAGATGGATGTTTATATCCTTAATTTCAGGAGGTACCACTTAAATCTTCCAATGTAGAGCTGACAGAAGAAGATGGAAATGTCACCAGTGTGTATTCAGCCAGTACCAATGACATGACATGGATAGGTCAGAAAGTAAAGAAGGTACTTTCATAGAACAAGTATTAATCAAAGCCAGAGTTTTCAAGAGTCAGTAGTGATTTGGGGTGACAAATTATATGCTGTGAAGTAATCTAGTTTCTAAAGCTTTTCTGACATTTGGACCTCTCTTTACGGCATTGCGATCTAGCCTTTTAGAAATCCTAGGTCAAGGTTATAAACACATCAGAGAAGGTACCTAGCACAATAGGAGCTCTAAAGACCAAAAGACCACTTCTACACAAAGAGTAAACTAAAAAAAAATTGCCAGAGAAATTGGCTTCCTTTAGAAACTTCAAAAGACTTTTTTTCTTCTAAATGTTAAAAAGTTGCACAGAAGATTATTACCAGAAACTAAGCAGGTGCTTTTTTCCTTCTCAAGGGCCAGAATAACAAATTCTACAGCACTGATAAATCAATACTCAACAACATGGCATTAATTACAAAACCCTTGAGGTTTATTTCAGGTTAAGGTTGAGGGGAGTATGTTATGTAACCAAAGCTTTTTGTAAGTAAAAGTGCATCAAAGATCTAACTGTCTACAGAGAGGGGATTTAGCGCTTTGTGAGCCTGGAAACTGCTATGCTAATGTTAGTATAGATTATTTTTTCCCAGATATATGAATTATGGATGCTAGGAGGTTCTTTCTGATATGAGCCAGAGCTGTGTATTTTGTCCAGCTTTTGTTCAGTGATCATAGAATCATAGAATCATTAAGGTTGGAAAAGACCTCTAAGATCATTGAGTCCAACCGTCAACCCAACACCACCATGCCCATTAAACCATGTCGCTAAGCGCCTCATCTACCCATCTTTTAAATACCTCCAGGGAAGGTGACTCAACCACTTCCCTGGGCAGCCTGTTCCAATGTTTAACCACTCTTTCAGTAAAGAAATTTTTCCTCACGTCCAATCTAAACCTCCCCTGGCGCAACTTGAGGCCATTTCCTCTCGTCCTTTCGCCAGTTACTTGGGAGAAGAGACCAACACCCGCCTCGCTACAGCCTCCTTTCAGGTAGTTGTAGAGAGCAATGAGGTCTCCCCTCAGCCTCCTTTTCTCCAGGCTAAACAACCCCAGTTCCCTCAGCCACTCCTCATAAGACTTGTTCTCCAGACCCTTCACCAGCCTCATTGCCCTTCTCTGGACACGCTCCAACATCTCAACGTCCTTCTTGTAGTGAGGGGCCCAAAACCGAACACAGTATTTGAGGTGCGGCCTCACCAGTGCCGAGTACAGGGGCACTATCACTTCCCTGCTCCTGCTGGCCACACTATTTCTGATACAGGCCAGGATGCCATTGGCCTTCTTGGCCCCCTGGGTACACTGCCGGCTCATGTTCAGCCGGCTGTCAACCAGCACCCCCAGGTCCTTTTCCGCCAGGCAGCTTTCTGGCCACTCTTCCCCAAGCCTGTAGCGCTGCATGGGGTTGTTGTGGCCGAAGCGCAGGACCCGGCACTTGGCCTTGTTGAATCTCATACAGTTGGCCTCGGCCCATCGCTCCAGCCTGTCCAGGTCCCTCTGCAGAGCCTTCCTACCCTCGAGCAGATCAACACTGCCACCCAACTTGGTGTCGTCTGCAAACTTCCTGAGGGAGCACTCGATCCCCTCATCCAGATCATTGGTAAAGATATTGAACAAGACCAGCCCCAAAACTGAGCCCTGGGGAACACCGCTTGTGACCGGCCACCAACTGGATTGAACTCCATTCACCACAACAGGTGGTGGTGAATGTCCTATCACCAAAACAGGTGATAGGACAGAGCAAAACATCTTTGCTTTCTGGGTGATCTCAGGAGTGACTTTCCAAATTATGATGCAGTTTCACAAGTGGCTCGAGTCAATCTAAGACATATTGCCACTGAAAGTGGTGTCTTCTCCATCCCTCTTCCAGACATGTACTCCTGTTTCTGCTTTGATGCTGGCACTCATGCATTGGTGTCTCTGTTGGGATTTTTTGGCAAATTCATGTGACTGCATACACACGAGTACCACATGACTACTAGTATCAGCTAGGGACAGGTGATGAGAAGCAAAGGTTGAAGGGCAGCAATGTGGTCCTAGGTTGTTTTAAGCTGCTCGTTAATGTCCTAAGAGACTTGCATCTGACTTTTAGAGGATGGAGTCCATCCAATGTCAGAATGATACACTCCTTCCTTTCAATCAATAGCCATCATCCTACTTAAAGTTGTAAACTTATTTTAGAAAGCAAATTCCAGAGGTGCAGACTAATTGCAAAATTTTCCCTAAGAGATGAATTGGCAAGTCTGTAGGAGCAAAGAAAATTTCACAGCTTCCAGAATGAGTAACAGATGTTGGTTTACTTGTGTCTTTAAATATCCCACTGGAAATGCTTAGTGACAATGAAAAATCTAAGGAATATAAAACACTTAACAAATTCTGGCAGTAGGCTTTACGGAGTTCAATATGTCTGTAATCGTTGCACTTGTAATTACTTCTTTCTTTAATATGTTCTTTCTTTTAAGCTCTATTGCTGTACAACCAGTTTACAACTTGACCTGGTTGTACAGTCTTTTTTCTCTTGAGCAATTCTAAGAATCATCCTATTGAGTTAGGCTTATGTCTGTTTCAGTTATTAATCCCTTTGGAGTTTTGTTTTCTGTACAGATAATGTTCCTTTAGATTATTTCAATCTTTTTTTCTCTTCTTGTCTATTTTTGTCTTTTAAAAATATTTGTTGTATGTCAGGTCATTAGAGAAGAGACTCAGAGGTTTGCTAACCAGAAGAAAGAGCTGCAAATGGGAATTAAAAAGCTGCGTAAAACTGTGAGTTTCTTACAAGGATAATGGCTCAGCTTACCAGTTTTGTTTACAAGTACACTTCTTTTATGGCTATCAGCTGTAGTGCTCAGTTACATTTTTGTCATAAACTCTGAGCAGACAGGTAATAGAGAGACGTGCTTCTTCAGGGACTATACGCAGAATCTGCAGGGAACTACTGTCTGGTTCTCAGTTTCCTTTGCTCCAAATAAATATTTTGTACCACCCTTATACCTTGAGCAATCAATCCCCTCAGCAGACTAGTTTCTGCCTATCTAACAACCTTCCATTATAGAAACTACTGTCCTCTCTCCTTCCTTCTGTTTCCTTCCATAAACACTGCTATCTGCTGAGGATAAGGCAGAGGGTCACCTAGAGCAGTCTGCCCAGGACCATGTCCAGACAGATTTTGATTATCTCCAAGGGTGGAGACTCCGTGACCTCTCTGGGCACCCTGTTCCAGTACTCAGTCACCCTCACAGTAAAAAAGTGTTTCCTGATGTTGGAGAGGAACCTCTTGTGTTTCAGTTTGTGCCCATTGCCTCTGGTCCTGTCACTGGGCACCACTGAAAAGAGCCTGGCTCCACCTTCTTAGCACACTCCCTTCAGGTATTTATATACATTGATGAGATTCCCCCCAAGCCATTTCTTTTTTAGGCTGAACAGTCCCAGTTCTCTCAGCTTTTCCTCATATGAGAAATGCTCCAGTCCCATAATCACCTTCATTGGACTCTCTCCAGTATGTCCATGTCTCTCACCTCCCTCAACCTGCAACACTCTCAACACAGCCCAGGATACCATTAGCCTTTTTTGCCACAAGGGTGCATTGCTGGCTCATGTTCGACTTGGTGTCCACCAGGACCCCCAGCTACTTTTCTGCAAAGTTGTTTTCCAGTTGCTGGGCACCCAGTATGTCCCGGTGCATGGGGCTGTTCCCGGGTGCAGGATTTTGCACTTCCCTTTGTTGAACCGTATGAGATAGAGAACAACTTAATAAAGTGATAACAACTTAATAAAGTTCTCAGAACCAGAGAATAAAGAATTGTGTACTACAGGTTCTTAGAAAGTGTACATAACTTCACATATAACATCCAAATCAACTTTAAGAGAAAGATGAAATATATTCACATAGTACTCTCTGTCACTAGCTACAGGCAGCACATTCTACCAGTTACCATGAAGCAGTTAAAAGTGGAGGCAATTAAAATAATTTTCACCGATATCAAGTTCTATAGTGTTAAAAATAGCATTTCCTCTATTCACATTCAAATTACTTTTTATTCCTTATACTTATTTTTAAAAAAACAGATTCAGAAAATGATGCATGAAAATGAACAGGTGCCAGACATTGAGAAACTGGAGCAGGAGGAGTTCAACCTGGATATAGAGGAACAGGAAAGAGCACAAGCAGAGGCTGAACAAGAAGTGGCCAGGGTATGATAGAATGGGGGGAGAACATTTTAAAATTAGCAGTGAAAAGGAGAAAGAATGATTGAAGAACAGAGGATGATCCCAAAGTTGCTGTTCACTGCTGAGAAGCAGGAAAGCTTAAAAGTATTTAAGTCACTTTTTGAAGCAGGTGAAGCTGCTGATGCAGACGTTGCCAATTGGAATATGATCTATGCTGAAAACTATAAATCTGATGCTGTGGCCTTGGGCACGTTGCTTAAGTTCTATAATGCTTTTCTTCCCATATAAAATGATGCCTTTCAGTAGTAGTAGTGTGCAATGTAGTTTTTGGAGAAGATAGCTGCAATAGTCTAAGATGATGAAATATTGGTAATTCATTTCATCTGTTAGGTTTATTTCGATAACTCAATACAAATTGCCCATATCTTGTTATTTTGCACCACATCTTGTTATTTTCTTTCTGTATCTTGAAAGGTGAGGAAGAAGATTGAGATGGAGAATTTAGCCAACCGCTATTTGCAGGATGTCATCAAACATGGGTGCTGGGATGCTATGTGTGTAAAAGGACGTGCAGTTAAGGTAACCTCTGCTTTCTAACTCATTTTCTGCAGTAGTTTATTGATTGCTTAAGGTACAGAGACAAAATAAACAGAAGTATAACACATTTCTGATTTGCTTATGGTATGGGAAAAAACTTACTTCTTCCCAGGGCTCACGCAAATCTTTCATTCTGTTAATTTTGTCTGAGCCTGCCTGATTTTACCTTCTAAGGTGGACAAGAGTGCTGATAAGCAAATAAGCAACTCTTTAATTCCTTGATCTCAGAGAATATCTTTATGCAGTGTTGCTAAAAGGAGAGGTAAATATTTTTCTGTGTGCAGTCAGTATGACTTCTGCTACACAGAACATAAAGGCAAAATTTAACCCTGATTTTGCCTATTTTAAACAGAGGGAGATTAGTCAAACTGATTATACTGGATTATCTCAAGGGTGGTGAAAGACCAAGTCATTTTACCAAAAATCTAGTTCTGGTTGAATTCTGTGGATAAAGAAAGAAGCCATATCCATAGATTATTAAAAAAAAAAAAAGAAGGAAAAAAGCAAATTTTAAACCAAACATTTCCACTACCAAAAAGGCAAGTGTCTTTTTGTCTTACCCCTGTATTTTTACTATATTGTCTATATTAATTGATCCTCAATTTTATTCCTGACTTTAAGAAGTCTTTATAACTGTTTAGCATTCAGGTATTGAACAAATGAATTTATAGGTGCATTCTGAAGAACTTTTTACTTTGGGTTTTTGTTTTGGTTTTTTTTTTAAATTTGAACAGTGCTTCCATATGGATGGTGAAGTGAAGAATTATCCACTGAAGGAACGTAGTGAAGAAGAGCTGGAAACTTTGGAGAAAGTTCTCCGGTTAAAGAAGATTGAGACAGCTGATCTTAAGGTACAATCTCTTTGAAGTACTTCATAAAGGCATTTCAGATCAGGATGTTCTGAATTGGCATCTTAACCCTTCTTTACATAGATACATTACTAAGGTCCATTTTCTTGCTGTAGAAATTGTCCAAAAATTTTTAGAAAGATAAATAAAGATGAAATGTTGTGTTTTTACTCAGAACAAATTTATTAGTATTAAAGAATCACAGAATAGCTGAGGTTAGAAGAGCTCTTTGGAAGTCATCTAGTCCAACCCTTGTAGGGCAATTTACTCAGGGCTGTGTCCAGTCAGGTTTGGAATATCTCCAAGGATGGAAGATTCCATAACCTCTGGGCTACCTCTTCCCGTGTTTGACAACCCTCACAGGAAAAGTGTTTTATTATGTTTAAGTTGGATGTCCTGTATTTTGATGTATACCCATTTCCTCTCAACCTGTCACTGAGCACCACTGAGAAGAGTCTGGCTCTGTTGTCCTTACTCCCCACAATCAGGTTTTTATATGCATTACTAAGATCCCCCCAAGCCTTCTCCTTCTTGAAGCTAAACAATTCCAGCTCTCTCAGCCTGTCCTCACATGTTAGATGCTTCAAACCCTTAATTGTATTAGTGGCCTATCACTGGACTTCCTCCAGTATGCCCACATCTTTCTTGTACTGGGGAACCTACAAATGGATCCAATATTCCAGATATGATCATTTCAACTCGCATTATTTTGATCATTGAGCTTAACTGCAGAATATAACCTCTAGAATTTTTTCATACATGTGCCACTGGATCGTGTACAAAATTAACACAGTTATCATGTTTGTGATATGCAGGTTCAGAAGAAAAATCTTGAGATTGAGTCTGAGATTGTATTATCTAAGGAAGAAGGAAAGAAGGCAGAAGAAGTAACAGCTGATGATACTGCATCTTACTGCCTGATTGGAAGTCTGAGCTCTCAGTATGGTGGCGACACATCTATCCTATACCACCAATGGGACTTGCACACCAGGGAGCAGAAAGTCAATCAGATAGTATTATTGAAGGTGATGTCTTCTTAAATTTGTATTACAGCAGTGACGCTGTCATCATATCTGTTGGTTCTCACAGCAGTGTTAGCCACTGTTAGATCTTGGGCATACTGACACTATGCAATGGAGAGTTGCACAGGTCTCTGAGTTACTGAGATGAAAGCTGATAAATGCACATAGTGCAGTAGAGCACCATGTGGATTTGCCAGCTCAGGTCTGGAAGAAAAACATTTTTATGAAATTGGTTACCCAATCTGAGGGTATCTGTATTTGCCCACTGGTGCTTCAGTTTAAGAGTTTGTATAGCCAAAGCTAGCTCGCACATCTCAGTGTGCCCTGTGAAAACGTGACCTTTTTCCCTATTATTTGCTGCTGAATGAAAGATCAGCTGGATCTTCACACCATTTCCTTTCTCCCCAGTCTTACTATCCCTTCATTTGGAGTCTTCAATGTTTATGTTATTTATTGTTCATTATGATCAGACTCTCTTACCCTGGCCAGTTTATTAAGTAGTAAACATGCTACAGAATAGGCTTCTTATGAAGATGATCTACAGGGGTAGAAGTGGTTAAACTACTATAAAGCACTGCCTCCTCAGAGCTCTTTAAGGCTCTAAATGGTAGCAGAGCTCAATGATTATGCATTGTAGTACACAAAATCTAGTAGATAACACTAGTGTTTAAAGTAGATGGGGAAGTGTTGTGGTTTAACCTCAGCTGGCAACTGAGCACCACACAGCTGCTCGCTCACTCCCCCCTGCTCCAGTGGGATGGTGG
>NW_008825155.1:954513-976018 GCF_000699105.1 Pygoscelis adeliae | reverse complement strand
GGCTGAGATAAGAACAGTTTAATAATTGAAATAAAATAAAATAGTAATAATAATAATAAAAGAATATACAAAGCAAGTGATGCACAATGCAATTGCTCACCACCCGCCAACCGATGCCCAGCCAGTCCCCGAGAAGCAGCCCGCCCCAGCCAGCTTTCCCCAGTTTATGTACTGAGCATGACGTCACGTGGTATGGAATGTCCCTTTGGCCAGTTTGGGTCAGCTGTCCTGGCTGTGCCCCCTCCCAGCTTCTTGTGCACCTCCAGCCTTCTCAGTCGGTAGAGCATGGGAAGCTGAAAAGTCCTTAACTAGTATAAGCACTACTTAGCAATAGCTAAAACATCAGTATGTTATCAACATTATTCTCGTACTAAATCTGAAACACAGCACTGTACCAGCTACTAGGAAGAAAATTAACTCTATCCCAGCCAAAACCAGGACAGGAAGAAACACAAGAAGCACTTCTAGATGTAAGCTTGGATGTAACAAGATCTTTCTACTGTCTGGCTTTAAAGATGCGTATTATATATCTAAGTGTGGATATACCTTCAGTGTTCTTGGCCAACACAGAGAGCTTGCTGAGAGCTAGGTGGCTGACTAGACATTGAGCACAGCCTTTTTTCTCCCAGCAGCATTGTACCTTATCTGCCATCCTGCCTTATTACATCCTAACTTATTACTATGTTAGAAATCAATGAAATAATCATGGGCACAAATATTTATTGTCATACAAATTGCAAACAGCTAAGCATCTCAAAATGTGAAGGTTAATGATAGAACTGAAATTCTTTTCGTGTTTCATTTTAGTAAATTGACGCAGAAGGAGAGACACATGGTTTTCTCTCTTAATATTCTACTTTTCTATGTTGAGATCAATTATTTAGGCTAAAGGAAGAATTCATCTACTAAGAATATTTGCTTTTTAAAATCATTATAAGGTCTCAGGTGTTTAAAAAAATAGTTTCCAATGTTTGTTTATTTAATGGGCACATTTTACTTACATATGTCAGACAGAAAATCACAGAAAAGCATATTGAAACTGCAGGTTGCACCACTTAAAAATCAGGAAAGTATGTCCTTAACTCTGCCTCCCTGCACCTGTGATTTACAATCTCTAGATTTACAGGTCATGTGTTTTTTTCTTTGAAGCGCCTTCTTTCAGCCGAAGAGTGCAAAAAACAGCAAATAGAAGGCAGCCTAATTTTTTATCTAGCTTGGCAGCAGTATGCTTCTTTCAGAATCTTTGTCAAATGGCAAATATATAGAAGAAAAGGAATAAAAACTTCTAGGAAAAAAAAAGAAAAAAACGATAATTTGCTAACCTCCATTTAACAAAGCTTGAACTCTGCCCTCATGATTTTCATAAAAGGGCTTTATCAGTTTATCTCCCTGTCACACACAAATACACACATTTATTATTCTGATGGCTTGAGGAGTGACATATAATCATGGATGGATGTGACCTGTGCAGTATCGCTGTTTCCTTTTTTGGTATTTCAGGACATCATTTACAAAGTGAAAACTGCTTTTAATAAGGAATTTGACATAGTTGCGCGACAAAAGGAGCAGGAGATAGCACGAGTGAAAGAAAGAAACCTGAGGATCCGAGAAATCTTGGCACAACTTGACCTCCAAGTGAAAGTGTGGGAGCCAGCTCTTACAGATGATGAGATACCAGAGCGAGCGCTCACTGTTCAGGATTCAGAGGTGTCTGAAAAATAAATCCTTCTCTTTCACCCACTCAAATACAGTTCTGTAATTCTTCTCATTTCCAGACATTGTATCAGTATTGAAAAGCCTTAAAACAGATGTGTCTGTACTTAAAATCATCTTTTTGACTCTTTTGCTTCCCTTCCCTTTTTAGGGAGAAAGCTCTTCATAAGTCAATCTGAAATTAATAAAATGTGTACAATCTTAATTTATTGCTGTTAAAAGTTTTTAATTGCCCACAAATTAGGTAGAAATTCCCCCTGTTCCTGACTATAAGATTCAAACCAGGCTTACAGGGATTACTTCCATAGATAAGGGTTTCTCTGTTTTCTCTGAGCATCATTTTGAAACTAAGTAGTTTCAAACTATCTAGGTACTAAAGCATACTTAGTACTGTACTTATAAATTCAATTCATAATTTATAAAGAAACGCCATATTTCTTATACAATATATTCCACTCATCTCATCTGCTCTTTTGGTCAGTTTTTCCCCACTTCTCTCTGCTCTCCCACCAGTCCGTGTTATTCCACTGTCAGAAAAGGTATGCACAAAACACAACTACTATCAACAAAAATGATGGTAGTTTGTATTTTAGCATTTTTAAATATAGCTTTTGGAGCTGTTCAAAAGAACAATTTTCTTCTTGAGGAATATTATCATAGAGCAGAGATATAAAAAGCATTAAGAATTAGTATTACACCATCTTTCCAAATGTTCTTAGTCCACATGTGATCACGTTTGGAGAAAAGAACCCTGATATGAACCTCATTTTCTTCCTTCAGATTAAAGTTGAAAAATACTTGACTCAAGAAGAGAGAGAGAAAGCAGAAATGCTGGCTGAGCTTGAAATAGAAAGATGTCTTGCTGCTATGGTACTTAAAGTAGTATCCTTTTTACTGAATAGGCCTTTGTCTCTGGTTAGGCTTATTTAGTTAATGCTGCACCGGAATATTCCAGTAATGTAGTATAGCAGAATAAATTTAAAATGGTGGGTAATGATGATGTGTGCCTTTTCCCTCTTCTTATCATTTACAATCAGAACTACATAGACCAGCTGGGGGAAGAAAAGATTTAGTGTTACGCTCACGATTTTTAAAAATGTGCTTAGTGGCAATTAAAAATACCATATCAGGTGACTGGGGATTAGATACATTTCTAAATGCATGCTACTGCTCAATCAGGAGCTTTGTGCTTGATACGTGTTTGTTGACTGAGCGACCTCTGTTCTTCAGGGATCAAACTAGAAGATTCTAATGCTTTCCTCTGGCTTTAAAATGCATCTGTGAAAAGCCTAAGATGGTTCTGGCCCCAAAAGAGATGCACAATAAGACAGTGACACTACAACTTCCTTCATCCTAGCCTGCCAACTGGCCAGGAGTAGTCTATGCCTATGTATTCCTTCCAAAACTGCCAGAATGGCAGTACTGACACACAGTATAATCATATGGGTGATCTAGAGGTGAACTACCCTATTATCGTTTCCAAAACTTCCAATTATTACACTTCCTTTTCTACCCTAAAATATTTTTTGTGGTCATTCCTAGGACAATGAAAGACTGCGTGCTCTTAATGACATGATGGGTGGAGTGCTAGAAGTCAAAAAGGAAGACATCTTGAAAATGGTGAGATATGTTTCTGCCCTATCATTTAGGTAGCTTGTGGGCTTTTAAGGAAATGTGAAATTCAACTAGCAAATGTTTCCAACCTAAGTGATAGAAGAAAGTTGGAAAATTGTAGAATTGCATCATGCCTAGATAGAGTACATAAGAGATCATACACTGGACTCAAAAGAAACCACAAGATTCTAGTGCCTGCATATAATTTGCCCATCAACACCTGTCCCTATCACAGTGGAATACTATAGGAACATAATCTAGTATACCATTACAACAACTGTATTGCTGGGGGAAGGGTCTATTATCCGTGGCTGTGATCTTACAGAAAAATACTGTGTTCCATTTAACTCAGCAAATATAGATAGTACAGTAGTAGAGGAAGGAAAGAATGTGAAGGAGTGTCACAGAAAAAGGATGGGGCAGACCCAAGTGCTCTCCCTGGAATTGATGTGTTTTGGAAAATCAGGACCCTTCTTAGAAGTATACATTAGCATGGAGTTAGATTTGGGGTTCTGAAACAGAAAATGTGGTATATCTTGTACCGACAGTAGTATGTTAGAGTACAAAATACTTGTATTTTACAAGATCCAGTAGTGAATTCCTGTAAGCAAGTGAGAGAGAATAGCACAATATGTATACACCAAAGCTACTGGTGTAAGTAGCAGCAGTAGACCAGTAGCAGCAGTAGACCAGAGAAACAGAATATATATGTTACTTAGACTTAAGGCTTGTACCTTACTTATGAGGAAATACCTTTCATTATGTTTGATGCATGCTATAGTTTGTTAGTGTGCTGATGGAGACTTAATATTGCTTTTGAAGCATATTTGTCTTTAATGCTTCCAGGATATTCCTCCACCTCCTTTTATATCCAAGCCTGAGCATGTTTGGAATGATGAAGAAAAGAAAATATTTAGAGAACATGAGAAAAAAGTCAAGAAGCTGAGTGAAGAAAAAGAAAAGTATAGAAGGGTAAATTAAAATAAGAAAAGGAGTGGTTTTGTTCACAGTGCTCATGACCAAAGCTTCTGATCTTTCTCAGAAGCTACTTCTAAAACTGGATACTAATAAATAGAATAAACGAAGAACAAACGAAGAACAAAGATCATGTGGCATAGTAATTAAGTCCTAGATTAGACAGTAAAATAAGGCAATCTCTATTTATACCAATAACTATGTGCCAAAACTTGTGATATCTGACAAAAGGTAACTTTCCTTCACAATTGTACCAGTATTCCTAAATTTTTTTTTTCAGCTTCCATTACCAAGGTTGCTGATGCCATACACAAATAATACAATTATATTTACCCTTCAAAGTGGTATTTGGACAACATAACTTGGTAGGCTGGCAGCACTCTCCTTCCAAATAATTTCTGGGACCTTTTGGCTGAAGTATACAGTTCCATATTGTGCATTCTCCAGCATCTGATATACTATATTAGAGCTTCTTTATTCTTCCAGATGTAATATTGTTGCTCTTGTCCTTCTCTTCCCCAGGCACTGGAAAATGAATTGAAGAAACTTGAAGCTTCCATCCAGGAAACAACACAAAATTTTGATCAGATTGTGTGCAAACTCTCTGAAAGGAAAGTGAAATTAGAGATGGTCATCTATCAGGTATCGCAGAGAACATCATTAATTTTTCATCTCTGCCTCTGTGCATTTTTTTGTTAATTTTTTATTACAATGTTTTCACAGGAAGAACTCAAAATAGTCAATCTTGTTTATGCTTTAATGTTGAATGAAGAGTTGGACACTAGAGAAGCTGGACTTCATAATTTCCTTATGAAAAAGGAGAAAGAAAAAGTAAGTTATCATTTGGAATGCTATTCTTAGGAAAAGTGTAATATTTACAATACAATTTCTTGTGAAGACTGCTCCTTCCAAATCAAAATTTTGCCATAAATGATTTTCTGACAATTTACAGGGTCACTGATTTTTTTTCAACTTGTACAGGTTACATACATTATAAATACATATATTTTTTAATAGATACTCATCTTGGTTCATCTGGAGTTCTTTGGTAAAATTCCATACATTCAGAAGGGCATGCTGCTATTTGTTTGCTATATATAATATTTTTTAGTATCCAATATCAAGCTGGAAGCAGCAATTATGATGCTTTTATGACAGAAAGATGCACAAAAGAATGTGTAATGCTATCACATTTTTCACTGAGGTGTCTAATGTAGGCCAGGGCCACGCTGACTTGTGTTTGCTGGTTCAAAGCATAGACAGAGGTGGCATGTGAGTATCTGACCATGGAAGCAGAACATACCATGGAATACAAAGTGTTTATAGTCTTATCGACCAATTGAATCTCCTGAAGAGTTTACCCATCCCTGTCAAACCATATACAAGTCAACAAAAGACTGGAGAGCACAAGTAGTAGATCTGGATTTCAATGCAAGTGCTTGCTGCCCACAGTAATAATTCTGAGTGACAGTTCTGATTCCTGTGTCCTGTCAATACCTGTGTGACTCAGGTGGTCTAAGTGGTGGTAGTCTGCAGGTTGGTTCTGGCTCTTGGGACAATATTATCCCATTTGCCCACTTTGTCTTCGTGGAGCTGTTCCTGAGTCCACAGAGAATATATTAATGCCTCCCCATGTCAGATCTCCTACTCAACCTGTACAGACCTCTGTGTTTGGAGCTGCAAACAGCCATTTGTATGGGAGCTACAGGGAGAGGTTCCAAAGTAGGCATCTAGCTCCTACCACTGGATAGGCTGAACTAGTTTTAAAATTATCTGAGGCCAAGTGTATATCAGCTTACATTTTCAAAATACATCTTTTTTTTTTTTTTAATTTTCCAAATGTTTCCGTTGATATATCTTTTTGTCCATGCAAACTGCCAAATACAACAAAACAGTCTCCCCAGCAGAGTGTAAGCATTTAATAGTCTTGATAAAACAGATGATGAGCTTAGTATCCTCACACGTAGCAGAACTGTGTCATGACACAGGGAAACCGCATTCTAAAATGAAGAACCCTCCACTGAACAGCATTTAAGAATTTTTGACTGGTCTTGAACAGCATTTGAGAGTTTTCGACTGGTGTTACCTGTGATGACATGAAAGGAAAAGGAAATCTCTATGCAAGTGAAAACAAGTATCAACACAGGTCCTTACATTCAAAGTTTAAACAGAAGACTTGTAAGCATTTGTATAAGATATTTCTTACTTTCTTAAGCAGTGGACTAGTTTAATTTCACACCTTCTCACCTTTTAGCAGTATCTACAAGTAACCCCCTGAAGAAAGCATTATATTGTTAGTAAAAATAGCTCACAAGGTTTTCTCTAGAAATAAGAAAGTTTCAGCTTCATCAGTGTATATGAATGGGCATTCAGTGCTTCTGCTGGCTGAGTTTCATTCCTGAAATCTTTTGGTTTTGCTATAGGTCAAGACTGCAAGAACAATCCAGACTACTAAAAATAAAATTGAAGCTTACATAGACACCTATGAAAATGCAAAAGCTGAAGAGAAGGTGAGACTCTCACAAACACAAGGAGATTCAGAAATTAAAAAGTGAATGCTGTGTCTTGATAATGAGAAGAACATACTTCACTGTAAGCATGGGATGAGTTCTGGTCAACTTTTTGATCACTGAAATTAAGCAGTAAAGGAGACTATGTGCATAGAAAAATTTATTAAATAGTCCAGATTCCTGTGATGCTTGGGAGCGCTTAGAAGAGCACCATATTCTGTATTTCTAAGATATGGGCAGGTTGATGCTTTTTTAAAAATAACATTGTGGTAACAAGGAAGCTTTCTGTTTTCCTCCTAGAATCTGGAATGTGGTTTTACAAAGGAGTTTGCTGACGTACCTGCCAATCTCCTTGATGAACTTTTCCAACTTTACAAACATCGACCAAAGTAACATCCCCCCAATTCCATCTGTTTAAATACTAATATTTCTTGTGTGTCAAGAATGAGAATGCTGTTTATTTCAATAGTCTAAATTATTTTGATACTCAGTACACTGCCTGCTTTTTATTGGATAGTTAACAACGGTTGATTTCCTGTCATACTAAGGATTGCTATTTTGAGTACTTACATTTCCTTATTCACCCCACACAATCTATTTTAAATGCAATCTAAATAATCATCAGTTCTCAAAAACATATATTCTTATTTTGTGTAAGATGAAGTCTTACCTATTTGCTGTTTGCAAGAGATTGAGAGTATGAAATATTCTTAGTTGTTTGTGAGCTTCTTTTATGCAAGAGAAAATAAAAAGTAAATACTGTATGTACTGTGTATGTGCACTAGGACCCCAACGAGAGACAACCAACTCCTTGACACCGCTAACCCGTATGGGGACAGTTCAGGCTCAGCTGAAGATTACAAAGGTGCACTTACCCTTTTAATGAAAGCCATGGATGAACTGGATAGTCCTGAGCACATGCCTAATGGCTTAGACGCATCTATATGGGAACATTTTTGTCTAGCTAGACGAAATAAAATGGAGAGTGAGGAGCTGGTATGTAAAATTCTTTATTTTGCCAATATACTTCTTGATATTTTCAGGTCTTAAACTTCTGCGGAGTTCAAGTGTAGGGTCAAGCTAGTGGTGAAATGACAAGGCAGCATACATAAGCTGCATTTGAGTTTGAAGGTTGCTTCTGGCCACATTAAATTCAGAATAATAGAAATGTCATCAAGGGAAACCAGCTCTAGTTCTCCTTCAGAGGAAAAATTAGCATATTAATGTGGATGGATTTGATCAGAATGATTGTGACCTTGATCTGGTTTCATTAAAAAAAAAGATAATTTTCCTTTTTTCTATCCATACCAAAAAACTATTAAGGTATTTGATTTCCATCATCTGTTGGAGTCATTCCCTCCCATTAGCATTCTACATTTGCACCAATGCATTCCCGTATTTTTCTAGAACACCAAGAGCAATTCTTAACAAAGAGTGTTGCTGGGAAGTTGTAGCAAGCTATTTGTTCAGTTTAAAAGCATGAAGGTGTAAATCTCAATTATCCAGAGACAGAGATAAATGACCTTTGACCAAGAGAGAAGGAAATGTGATTTCCTTTCATGTGAATAAACTATGCATAAATGAATAAATTATTTTCTGAGCAGAGTGTAAGGATTGTAACCTCTATGTCTCATGTGCTCTGCTGGGATTCTCAAAATACCAGGCTGCATATTTATACATACATATGTCTTCTTAAGAACTTGTCGTCTCCGTTCTTGAAAAGGCTTGCCCTGACATGCTGACAAAGTTGAAAAAGTTCAGAATGTCACAATATTGCTTGCTTAGGTGAAATGGAAAGCCCTAACACTGGCAGAGATGCAGGCCTTTCTCCAGAGACGAATGGATGACAATGAGAAGATTAAGTCAGAAATAGAAGACATTTTCCAAGAACTCACTTGGTAATTTTGTTTCTTTTCCTATGTTCAGCTACATTTTAATACTCCACCAACACAGAACCAAAAGTTACAGACAGAATTACACAGCTCTGTTCTCCAACACTCTTTTATCTAGGATTCATCTAAGAGAAATGAGGTGTTATTGCAGCACATATGAGCAGGCCAAACCAGTCTTAATCTACCATCTTAAGTAACAACATCAGTAAGGATGGCAGCATGGTCTTCAATGGAAACTGACTGCCCCAAAAGCTACATCATACAATGAATCCCCCAAAGCCTTCAAGGCCATATTTGTGCTAGCTAGCTCAGTTAAATTTTGCTCATGTAGGCCTAAGATACAGTGATCACTCCTAATTGCAATATGCTGCTCAGTCACGTGACACTTGATTTCACTGAGCTGCTTGGACCTGCAGTATTTCATTTTTTCACATACATGACGTAATTTTCACATTCATTGTCATTCAGGAACAAACCCCAGGATAAATTATACAAGAAAACGGGTGCTGGCTGGGAGTCTCCTCCATTTCCTTTTCAATGATTGTTAAGATTTCTGTTCAGTAAGAACACTTTCTCTCAGAACATCTGCTAGAGCATGTTAAACTGAATCCAGTGGTTGAAAACTTCATGTATGGTAATAAGTTGCAAATTCCGTTGTCACTTTGGGAGCAAATAGAAGACAGGCTGTCAAAGAGTAACCCCTATGTGAACATACCACTTACCAGTAATAAATATAAACATTTTGAGAATCATGAGAAGATTTATATAATCCTGTTGAAATCACTAAACATTGTTTTTGTTTTCTGCCATTTTAGGCTGCAGGAGGAGAAGATGAAACTTCAGTTGAATTTGACTGTCCAGTTTTTGCTCAGACAAGGACAGGTGGAATTGGAAAGTACTGAGATCCCAGACTACACTGATGCCATTCTCATTAATAAGAGTGTTGTTGAAGAACTGAATTGCTCTATCATGGTAATTTACATTATCTGAAGGAAATCTAAGCTTTTTAAACAAATGTATTGTCCTTCAGGGGCTCTGCTTTTTCTCCAGTTTGACATCTAGTTTCAATTCATTGCTACACACCAGTAGGCTCCACTGTAATCTAGAGGCTATTAAGAATTCTGTAATGTCTCTTATCATGATGTAAAGATTGCAATACAGACTGCTTTCTTGATGTTTGATCAATACAATTCAGATCAATGAAATGGCAACAGTTTTTAGACACGCCATTACTTACACACACTCTGTAAATAGAAAATGCTAATATCCTGGGCACCAGTCCGAAAATTCCCTCAAGGCAAACTTAGTCATGTTAAGAAGCATTTAAATAGTAGCTTACATTAAGATTTAAAAAATTAATACACTTTTTTATGTAAGGTGAATTTGGTGGTCATACTTAAAACAGTTTTTCATACTCTCATTAAATGTTCTTTTTTTAGGCATTCTATCTGTACAAAAATTGTTTGTTACTGCTACTGCACAAAGCCTTCAGTAACAACTGCAGAATACCTTATACAGAGCAAGTTCGTATTTTGTAGAGTTAAAATGCATTCACATTCTTATAAAAGATAGAAAGATGGAGAGAGAGGTTAGTTGTAATTTTCTTCATCTCCTTCTACAATCCAAGGCTGTGGCACAGAGGATAAAAGGGAACAAAATTCCACAAAAGATAACCATCTGGAGCAAAGTCTGGAAAGAGACTGCAGTCTCTTACTAAAATTACAGCTTTGGAAGCTTGCCCATCTTGTTGCAAATAATTATTCCATAATCTGTAAAGTGTGTTAATTAAGATTAATCTATTTTTTCAGGCTCAAGGAGAAAAAAAAATTGCTAGCATGGTGGAATGTAAAGACTTCTCTAAAGGGATATTTCAGCTGGAATGGGAACACAAGAAAATGAGAATGCAGATAGAAGATCTGAAACAGAAGGCTCGGGATATTGTAACACTACCCATTTCAAAAGATCGCCAGCTAGTGAGTTACTTTCTCGAATAGATATTTTGGCTGCAGAAAATTTTGCTGCCTATACCTGTAAGGTCATATATATATACCTCTTAAGTCTCTTACTACTATGGAGAAACCTGATGCCTCGTAGGTCAACAATTCAGCTTTCAAAGGGAAGTTTTACTCTTGAGATTGATCAGTGATGAAGTTCTTTGGGATGTTCAGGTGTAAACAAAGGCAAAATTAGCCCTAACTCTTAGTGTTTCAAAATTGGCATTGAGAGTAAGGAATCAGGATTTTGCAGCCACAAGGAAAAGATCTTTTAAATCAAGCACCATAACTTCCTTTTAAGTGAAAGGTCTGAGGTGCCCCCATCTAGTATCTCACAGAAATACTGTTACTTTTGCTCAGTATACAAAGGTTGAGCGTTCCTACAGGAGCCTCACTGAGCCCCACTCACTGCCATTTGTTGGCCCAGCAGCAGAACGACCAGGAATTGTTTGCCATGCCCGGCAGGCATGAGGCAGCAGCTGGCCAGCAAGTCAGCACTGACATAGCTTTGAACAAGCCCAGCTGGCAGGCCAGAAAACATAGGTAAAGGCTGTGGGAGAGAGCCAAGGATACCAGTGGGAGAAGAGAGGAGGAAAGAGAGAGGTTATAGGGGAAATCTGAGGGTATTGCAGTATGGGATGTAGAGGACTGCAGGGAAAGCTGAAGGTTTTGTGATGAGGTAGGGCGCATCAAGGTTTGGAGTAAGGGATGTTGGAGGATGATGGGTAGGCTGGAGATATTGCAGTGGGGAGAGCTGTAAAGCACAGAGAAAATGAAGAATGTTGGAGAGCAGGTAAGGATAGTGCAATTCAATCAGAAGATTAAAAGAAAATCCAAAACGCATTTTGCTCAGACTTCATTTCTTTTGCTGCTCTCCAGACTGCTTGTTCACTTCTGAATCACAGCCAAGAGACTTCCGTAACTAACACCAAAAAAACAGCTTTCCAAAGAGGTGGTGTGACAACACACTGAACAGTTCTTGTAGTAAATTTATCAGCAGAGTGTTGCCGTTAGCTCAAACTTCATTTAAACCGATGAGCAGAACTATCACCCTTCAGAGAGAGTTAGACTTGCCCATAGCAAAGGCATATACCAGTTTAATCAGAATTTGAATGCTCTGAGGGGCTTGACTTCACTTTTTGAGTAGAAATGTGGCGTTAGCAGGAAAGACAAGGCAACAATAGAAACAGAAAGATGGCTTAGATAAATGCGTGCTGGCAAGGACCTGAAAACACCTGGAATGAGGGCTATTTGTGAAGCAGTGAGTGAAAGTGGTTTGGTGCTGTAGGCAAGGAGCCTGCTGGTTCTTTCCTGTTTCTCCTCTTCTAACTAGAGCAGTCCACAAAATTTTACCTGTCACTTTGGTGGGACAGTACTCTGAAAGGATGAATCTACATCTACAGAAACCTGTCTACTGCCCACTATGGGTCATACAGCCTGTTTTACCATTTGTCATTTGGTAGAGAGATTTTTTCCTAGCAGTGTGCCCAAGAAAAAATCTTTAATAAATTCTCTGAAACCTGAATTACTATGCAGATATAAGAACAATAAAAGAAGTAAGAATTACTAGGAAGCCACCTGACAGAAAATAATCACTTTTTTCTCTGGCCTAAAGACAGACAGTATGGCACTTTGGCCTCCAGGTGTGTTAGCTTAGACTACCTTATAAGCAGAAGTATAGCTTGGGTGTTTTGACAGCCTCGCAACAAATTTGCTTGGTCTTTGTTTCCATTAACTCATAACAGATAACACTTTTTAACAGCTGTACAGTCTAGTATTCACACAGCATCCAAGAATATCTTTACCATGTCCATTTATGATCACTAGTAAGCCTTTCCACTGTGCAGAATTCCAGTTTTTTGAGTTTCACATAGTATGATTGTCTTTACAGAAGTGTGGAATTGTTGAGAATGAACAGGCTTAATAAAGTGGTTTCTTTCTGGTTTTAATTCTTCAGTTCCTAACTGTGCTGAACTACGACAGCCACATCGCCCACCGCGTTTCAGTGATGGAGCAGGCTCTCGGCATCATGGATAAGGTAAAACCTAAGTGAACCACCACGTTTGAGAGACACATCCTTAGTTTAAATGCAACTCCTCTCCTTCATTAGCAAGAGGTGTTTGTAAGGAATAACTGCAACTGATGTAGGCATACTAACTCTTCAGCTAACTCAAGGACTGTTGGAGCACAGCACACACGAATGAATATATATATCTCCATGTATTTATTCATCTGGCTTTCAATACTTCCTTCAACTTGCGCTGAGCTGTCTACAGCAGCAGTTCTCTAAAGTCTTCGGAAGCAGTCATCATACATTGATTACTGCATAGATTATGGAGAGAAATCTACTTGCTCTGTTACTGGAATTAAATGCTTTCCTTCCTGAACATCTGAATGCAGATCAGCTTATCACTTCTTACACAGCATTGCCTATAAAAGTCACTCTTCCATTTCTAATGAAGCATTCTTCCAGTCTTCACTGCTTAATGTTTCCCTCCAGGAGTGCCAGCCTGTTCATTTCCCCCCCCCTCATTCAAAATAACACAGACACAACAATCTGATTTGCTGGCTCCTTCATCTATTTCAACATTCAAATCATACTTAGCCTTGTTGTTAAGTGATTCCACTGGATTTTCTCCAGGTTCCTCTAGCTGGCATCAGACTCCTCTTCAAGCTTTAGTATTTATCTTGTCCCTTTACAGCCCATCCGACAGCTTCAGCACAACAACCCTTTCTTCAGCAGCTCGAGCAGCCAAGAGAGTGTTCTCAACTCACTGATTCCATTGACTTCCTTTCCTCCCTTTGCCTTTCAAGTTTTATCTTTAATACCTCTCTCTCCTTGACCCATACCTCTTTGGTCCTTGTCTGCTACTTATATTAGAACTCCATAAAGCATACTGGAATACAGTGTGTGGGAAAGACACTATATGAAGTAAAGCTAGAATGTGCTACTGGTCAAATCAAAATACATGAAAGTTTATTGAGCTACAATGCAGTGCTTAAGATTATAGGTTTCCATCAAAAGTTTGCCTGAACAGCTTTTGTATAAGCTCATATGTTTGCTTTATTCATTTGGAAATTGACAGCTGCACAAGAAGAATGTGAAGAACCGTCAGAAAAGAATTAAAGAGTTGGAGAGGTGCATCAGTTTAAAAGAGCGAGCAAACTACGAGCTCAGCCTGGAGCTGAAAGAAATGCTTGTCTCTGTTTCAGAAAGGAGGCATATCTTTGAGGCAGCCGGTGAGTCACAGTAATGCACTTTAAGTCACAAGCAAAAAACATTCAGAAAGTATCTCCAAGGCTAGATGGTCCTGTTCTCCATCAGCATCAGCTAAGGGGCAAGGAGCGCCTATTTATTACTGTATGTGCACAATTAGCATTGCCCTTTCTACCACAACAATGTAACATCATTTACTTAAGAGCATACCTAGAGATTGTTGCTCTTGCAACCAAAGTTAATTGACTAAATTGCTGAAACTGTTTAAGTCAAAATATTATAGTCGTTCATACCTTCATTAGACAACATGCTTTCATTCTTTCTCAGAACTGTTCGACCCACTTCTTTCCACCCGTTCAAGGGAACAGAGAAAGTAACATGAAGGGTATTCACTATTAGGAAACCTGCAGAGACCTTTCCACTAGTAAAACAGTTAGAGATCTTCAAAACAGTGGTTACTTGCTAGAAACTAAAGGAAGCATGCCCAGTGCTTTTTTTGAAATTTTTTGCTTTATTCAGTACTATAAAGACTCTTAAGCCCAACTGTGAGCCTTTTTTAAAATGCTTGCCTATTTTATACAGAACTGGAATAACCCTGGGACAAGTCCAACATAAATATAGACTATGCATCCCCTACAAGTACAGGCTAACCCTTATATCTTATTTTATGCAGACACACAGCATGTTTCCGAAAAGATTGCAAAGCAGCGTTACCGAGAGATTTTGAAGCAGAAACACCTACAGGGTCTTGTAAAGGAACAGGAAGAACAGTTTGAAATTCTTCAGGCAGAAGTTGAAAGACTGAGATCAAGAACGTTCCCTCTCCTTTAAAAACCAGAGTCCAGGTAGATGTATAGTACTATGGTCTTTTCTAAGAAAAAGAGCTTGGGCATCTACCTTTTCTCCCTGAACTTTTCTTTCCACAAACAATTTCTTCTGTAATTTCTTTAAAAAATAACTTCAGTCTGAAAGATGCATGTTTTTGTTTTGTACATTTTATACCTAGTCTTATCCCCATTTTATTTCAGGTCATGACATGTATTTCTGCTGTTTTGATTATATAAACCATATAGCTCATTACAGAAAACAAAGGGTACAAGGAAGCGTAGACTGATAGAAGAACAGGTGTATTTCTATATCCTCAGTCTGCAATATGCAATTGTAGAACATTTTGAAGGTGAAGTACTGCAAGAAATCCATGAATTTACATCTGTTAAAATTCATGTCTGTGGCTTTGGCTTCATTTTGCCTTTTAAAATATATTTACACCTGTGATGGCACAGGTGCAGGTGGCTGAAAAGATGAAGGTATGCCATGTGTGCTACTTGGCCCAGTCCTGAAAGCTGCTGCTGCTTATGATAGCATAATTACCCACAACCACCAGTAGCTGTTGCCCCCTGCCACTAGCAGAATCACAGGAAAACCAGGTTTGGAAGCATCTGGCCTCCTGAAATAGTTGCTGCTATCTCCCACCCCTTTGCATTGATATGTGGTCTATTCTCCTGCCAGGTCTCTCCAGGACAACTAAGAAAGATAAAGAACCCGCGATAAAATTAACCACTGCTGGAGGCTGATGCTGGCATTCTCACCGAGTTTTATTTCCCTCTTCCTAATTCTTCTCCTCCTTTCATAAATTCACATAAAATCTAAACTCATTCCATTGCGAGAGCATTAATAGCTTTTGATCTTGGTTTAACAAAGTTATACACTTGTAAAGAAAACTACTTCTGCTGTGATCTTGTACACCACCTCATTTTTTTGCTTTATCATCTCTAACTGGGGTCTGTAAGGATGCTAATTACATCTCCATTCTTTTTACAAGACTTTTTTTTCTGCTGAAACTTCCCTAGAAGTAACAGAGTTCCAAATTTGCCAAGGGTCTCAGGGAAGAGAACCGCCCCCTTCACCAGGCACCATCACCTTTTTCTATTAACCTAAAGAGGCAGAAGAAATAGTGTCTTAATACTCAAAATGCGATTACCAATAAAGGTTTTTCTTCCTTAGTTCTCTGTGGACAGCAACATTCAGTATTCTTAAGGGCAAGTTGTGGGTACAGATTTAAGTCTAATGTTAAAAGGGTCTGCATGATCTTTGATTTTCTTTCCCTTGAGGTATGTAAGAAGTTACTCCTTATTCAGGAAACAGGAAATGCCACCTGTAAACAAAACAGTTAAGGTACAGCCAATAAGGAATGTGATTGCATATAAAACAATATTCATAGCAGGGAGAGCTGTAGAGTAGTTAATAGTTATGTAGTTACACTTGACAAGCAGACAGAAGTCACCACGCTACATGCATAGGCCATCATGAGAAAAGAAGCAATTTCAAGTTAAGATTAAAAAAAAATTTAAAAAGACAATATTTATTGGAGGATAAATGAAATGCTGAAGTTTTATTCAGCTTTATGATGCTGTAATTTGAAGCACTCCCGTTAGACAAGGCCTTGTTTTTCTTATTTATTTGAAGAGAGAAAACACCTTGCCTCTCACATGAAGTAGTAGAATAGACAGATGTTGGTTGCAATTTTCTTGCCTTCGCTTCTGTTATCTCAGGCTGTGACAGAATGCTTAAGAGACAGCTGCCCTGAAGACAACTTTCTGGACCAGTATCTGAAAGTGATTGCATTATGGCACATTTCCCTCAGAAATAGTTAAAGCTATTGAGAACATCTCATTGCAGCTTCAGAATATTAACAACGTGAAAATTAGTTATCTTTACTTAACTCACAAAATGCTGTCATTAACTGACTGGCAGCAGGAAGACATCTGTAAAATGGGGATGTATCTATGAACAAAGAACTGAACTCTTCCCCATCTGAACATCAACAGAAGTTACAATTAATTTGAGGTCATTATTTGAAGACAAGTAACCATGCAAAGACTAATCAAAGAACAGACTGCCTTCTACCTGTTAAAGCATGACTTGATTTAATTTTATTTTTATTAAACAACTATTCACTGATCAAGTTATCGAGCCAAGTTTTCCAAAACAGCATGAGTTTGATCTTTTCCGTGAAGTAATGCCTTTTACAGTGCCTACTGTATCTAAGTACATAGCTTTACAAGTATTTCCCGAGAAAACCTCCTAGCCTCAAAGCATGAAGTCCACTGTCTGATCAACACTTATGTGATCAGAATTCATTCAGTCTTTTCTGCTTATGCCCGTGTGTAATTGAAAGCTTTGCACCCGTAGATTATGCATCTACAAAATCTTCTTCTGTTCTGCTGTAGTGTAATAACTGGTCTTCTAATCCAAAAGTATCTATCAGCTGAGTGAGACTCACTTTCTTGCCATCTGCAGAAAAGGCTGACTGTAGTTCATATAGCATCAGCTGGGTACTACTTCTCCATTTCGCTATCAAAGCCTGCAGTTCAGACAGGTTGTTCTGAAATTGGGACAAAACAAAAAAAACTGTCATTGGCTGAAATGTGGGATTTTTTAATACCCCACAGATCTATTTTTTATAAAACACCTTAAACTGAGACAATACACAAGCACCACACCAAAATAAGTGAGTAAATATTGTTGCTTAAATCAATAAATAAGGATTACACTATGAATTCTACTTCAAAGAATGGCTTAAAAGTGCTTTTTCAGAGGTTCGCCTCACCTTAGATCGGTACATCTTAACCAGTTTGAGCCTTCGAAGTAGTTCTTCCTTCTCTTGCACTTGTTTCACCAACCTTACTTTTTCTTCTAGGGACTGTTGCTGACTAAGATCAGCCTGTAGCACGTGAGAATTCTCTGCTGATCCACAGAGATCTTCTTCCTGTAGGGGACTTTTGAAACATGTATGTCCAGTGCCATTTCTTTCCAGGTTTTCAGAACCATCTTGTAATCTGGAACAATCTGTACTTGTCTTTGGCAGGGACCCTCTGTCAGCATCAGCACAGTCTTCTTCTTCAGTGTCTATTTTTAGCCGCTTTGCCACTGTAAAACTAGCATTAAATGAACGTCTTGTTTTCCTTAATCGCTCCCTCAGAGCTGCACTCAGTGGCTAAAAAAAAAAACAACAAAAAACCCCAGAAGGATCAGAATAATCTAATCTTTTGAACAAATTTCAAAGAACTGTTTACCCTGGTTATTACTTACACAGAATGTGTCATATATGTAAAGATCATTGTAAAGCCAGACTTCCTAATTCTCACTATAGCTTTCACAAACATAACAAAGTTAACTTCTTCCTTTCACATGTGTTTGCACACACAGCTGCAAGATATGGAAAGACGTACCTCCACATTTTCTAGGAGCAAATTCTGTATTCCGCTGAGGCAAACCTACTCATCTAGTCTTTGTGCAGAAGACATACGGCATATTTCAACTTGGCTGATTTTATTCCTTCATGTTCAATTTCCCCCTCTAGTTTAATGGAGATAAAGGATGGGTTTTTTTGCTGCTCCATCCCACCACACATACACTTTCTGCATTAGCACTAGTATAAAACATCTGTATTCTACTTGAGAGTATTAGAAGTGATCTGTATAATTTTGACTTGTTCATGCTTTGAGATCCTTCACTGATAAGCATCTAAAAAGTGATTCTTTTTCTTCAAAAGTTAATAATTTTTTTAATTTCTTTTTTTTTTGGATAATCTGTGTCTAATGTTTTTACCTGTGAAAATATACTAAAATATGGGAGAGAGGGATTAATTAAGGAACACTTGCAAACTAGCCCTATCCTGCATAGGTCCAGATGGTGAGCATGACAGCATCACCATAACGCGTGCTAGGGTAGACACTAAAGTAGAGCTCAGCATTATGGAGAATATAAAAACTGAAAGCAGTGTACTTTGTCAAGTGCAAGCAGGAGTCACAGAAAGTCATTCTGCATACACAGCAACCCAGAAAACTAGGATTTGAGAAAACTGAAGATGACAGATTAAAAAAACCACAAACAACAAAACCCACCACAAACCCTAAATAGTATTTAAATTTATTAGTATGGCATTTTGGGTATACTGCTCCATCGCTTTGTATTCGCAGCAAACATCTGCATATTCAGAGCAAAGTATACCAAGCACATTCCTCACCTGGACAACCTTGCAGCTATAGGTATAAGCTACCTATCTGTAGCCTTCCAGCAAACAGTATCTCAGTGACTTCCAACTACTTGATGATTTCACAGGCATTTTTGTTACTATGAAGAGTCACATTAATGGAAAAACAAGTAAGTTTTCATACCTGTTTCCCTGAACTAGTCCTCTGTGGAGCTGCTGTCCCAGAATCCTTTGGAGTATTGCACAAAGATGTCAATTTATCAAACACTGGTTCTTCCATCTCAAGATGGATAGCAGTTTCTGTTAAAAGACAATGAATTACATATGGTGCTGTTTTCACCTGATTATAATGAGCCATGTGGCTGTAGAAATGAGTGAAAAGCTCTAATAAGAAATACTAAGGCTTATTTTCTAAATGTTAAGTTCAAGAAGACATCTGCATAAGTTATACAACTGTTTCATGTGCTAAGTAGCATCTTGCTTTGTGAATGGCTTTTCTTCAAGAGGATGAATGACACTGCTAACTGGCATAAAGTATCTTACTATGAATTTTGTATATTATTTTTCCCTCACTCATAAAACTCTATGGAATTTTTTCTTAAAAAGATGAAAAATATTATAAAAAGTCTCACAGATATTCTCCATTATAATTTTTTTTTCTATCTGATATCCTCTTTCACGTGTTAAAAAGGAGCAACACAACTTATGAAGTACTTGAACCCATTACATTATGCCTATAAATCCAAGGTCAGATCCTGCAACATCGAACTCATCAAAAAAAGCTCACTCCAAACAAACTGTATCTTCTTAACCTGAATGACCCTTACTGCTTGTCTAACTCAAAGGAATAATCCTTACTAAGCCAGGTTGTGAAGAACTAGTCCTTTCATTTAACTGCATAAGTGATAAAAGGATTGTTGGGAGCCACAAGATTTTTATTGTCCACATGTATAAACAATTAATCTTTTCTATAAAACAAAATAATTGGGTACCCAGGTCTGTGAAAATAATCCACTGTCTCATTTGATCCCTCTGGGATGCTGCTTAAAAAAGTAATTACCCACACAAGTAGAATTTTAGATTAAACGTAAGCATCGCCAGATCACTCAGAAAAGCATCTTAATTAAAACAGTAAGTCATACCTCTCAGCAGGTACCACCTTCTAATTGATTTGGCAATGTTTAACTTACTTTAGCACTTGTGATCCACCTGCTAATGACCAAAATGCAGCTGGAAAATCATCAGCTATGCCTCTGTTTACCTGCAAATTGCAATTAGGAGTTTCAAAACAGAAGCCTCTTAAAAATAAAATCCTGCAAACAAGTCACTAGGCAACACAAGACTGGCACAAGGGGCTTCCTCTTCAGAGATGAAACATACCAAAGCTTCAGTATGCCAAAGCCTTACTAACCCAGCAACCCCGGTCTTCCTGGCTCTATACCAAAGGACACATCCTCATTTGTCTTACAAGTCAACATTCCCCCTAGTTGTTCAAAATTCAACACATGGTATTCTATTAAAAAAAAAAACAACCAAACAACAGACTTTAGTAAAGTCTAGTTAATTGGGTATTTTAACAATCTGTCGATTGAACAGGAAACCCACAGCACCCATTAAATATAATGCAAGTTATCACTATTATTTCTTAATGTAAGCAAGAGCCTAGAAAAACTACATCATGCCTACGTATACAGTATGTCACAAATATGTAATAAATCTTACTAAGCAGAAAAATAAATACAAGCCCAAGAGCTAGCTTCAACAGACTCATTCAACTCTTTCAAAATAAATCCTGTGACTCTCTGCCTTTACATTCTAATGCAGATTATTTGTCTTCAAATGACCCTGACTACAATGAATACTTTTTCCGGTGGTTCACTAATGCTGTTACTTTAACTCTGTTTGGCAGCACATTCACATAGACCTCCTGCACCCTTAAATCCCTCCCCAAGATCTCAGACTAAGAATCCTTTACATTTTCAAGCAGCGATGCTATTTATCACACAGAAAAATAATTCTGTTCAGCAAGTAAGGAGAATCTGGGCTAGAAGGGGAAAAGACAATTTTGCACTTCAGTACTTACTCGATTTTGCACTTTGGGTAAGTCCCTGATGTTTTCCTACCTCAGTTTTCCTGCTTAAAGCCACACTGTGTAACAACACTCACTCCTTTTACGTTCTCCTCTCACCGACCGAAGGCTCTATTAACACTCAATAACAATTTTCCCCTAGCTACTTTTCCACCCTACACAGAAGCAGAAAGAAGGCTGGGCAGCCCACGAGCAGAGCCACAGATCCGGGAAGCTTTGTCTGAGGCGATGCACCCTGGAGGGCCAAGAGGCACCCCAGAAACGGAGCACAGCAGAGACCCGCAGCGCAGTCACAGCCCAAGCCGGAGGCTGCTCACACGCCGCGGAGCGAAGGGAGGCCCCTCGCGGAGCACAAGGCCCCCAGCCCTAACGAGGCCTAGCCCGCCCCTAGGAGCCAACTGGGCCAGGACCCGGGGTGGGGGGACAAGGAAGGAGACAGCCCCGAGGGACCCTCTCCTATCCTCTCCTCTCCTCTCCTCTCCTCCTCCTCTCCTCTCCTCTCCTC